>NC_143013.1:76732819-77038533 GCF_055824585.1 Amblyomma mixtum
TTAAACCACATGGCAATACTGCAGGTTCGTTGGAATGATTGACAGTCCAAAGAGTGGCATGGCCCTTGGTCACATGGACGACGCTGCGGGGTACTAGAACACTTTTCTTTGCACAGTTAAGGGAACAAGGTTCCACCACAGCATCGAAGGCATCAGAAATCGTGCTCGAGGACACAACGGGAACGAATATGGCAGACATTGCTGGAACGACGGTATCTTCAGAGACAGAAAACACTTGGGCAACCACTGGCGAGTCTTCTATGAGAGCTGACCGGAGGCCAGGACTTAACAATATGCCACCACTGCGGAAGTCGAGAGTAGCGCCGCACTGGTGCAAAAAGTCAATACCGAGGATGATGTCATGCGTAGAACGAGAGAGCACCGTGAATTCAGTTCGGAACATGTGGCCAGCGATCACTACATTCACAAAACAAATACCAATCGGAACCAATGATTCTCCCCCTACACCCCGGAATATAACAGCACGATCCCAAGCGAACATTATTTTACGACCCAGACGGTTCTTGAAAGTTGAACTCATCACTGACACCGTGGCACCAGTGTCCACTAAGGCCATGACGCAAATACCGTCCACTAAAACTTCAAGGCGGTTCCTTAACATAACAATGGGCAGAGGAATTGGCACTATCGATGATCCGGCGACCGCACCTCCATCGGCCGCACACGCTAGTTTCCCGAGGACGGTGGGGAAGGACGTTGGGGAGAAGGCGAGCGGCGAGAGCGGTGCGGAGGTGGAGTCAGAGTTCGGTCAGAGGCAGGGGAGTCGTTCCGTGGTGGCGCGTAACTGGATGGGCGCTGAGACGATGTGAAGACACGGTCATGAACAGGCGCATTGAAACTCGGGCGAGGGTACGACCATTGGCGCTGGCAGCGGGAAAACTGGCCCCGGCGACGGCAGAATCTAGAGATGTGACCGATCATACCACAGCGGTAACAAAGTGGTGGGTCGGGGGGGGGGGGGGGGGGGGGCACTCGGGATAACACTCCTCGTAGCCAGTGTCGAAACGACCATCGTACTCCGGCTGCCGCAGGTGGCGTTGCGGACGAGCTGGCGCCCTGGGGCCGGGGCGGGTTATCCGGGGAGCGTCGCTGTAATCAATGCGAGTAGCACTGGTAGGGGCCTGGCCAGAGAAACTCCAAGGGGAGGAGCGGTAGGCGGGAGCCGCCTGCAGAGAACAGCTCTCATACGGGACCTCACTGCGGCGCGCAAGATCTTGATGCCGGGAGAGTTCGTCACGCACGATTTGACGAATGACGTCAGGGAGAGTCGCCGCATTCACAGGCTCGTGGAAATCCACGCTGGCGACGGTGGTGACGTTAGGCAGGCGACCGAACTTGGGAGTAATTCGACGCAGTTTTAGAGCTTCAAAGGTGCGGCAGTGCTTGATGATATCCGTGGGCGAGTCTAAATTTTCTTCACTAATAAGAAAGCTGTAGACGTCCTCTGCGATGCCCTTGAGGTGATGACCAACCCGATCTTCGTCGGACATACTGGGATTAACGACTTTGCACAGCTTCAAGACCTCTTCTATGTAAGTCGTGCAGGTCTCTCCAGGCACTTTCGCTCTCTGAAGCAAAGACTGCTCAGCGCATTTTCGTTTGGCAACGGTATCCCCGAAGCAGCTGCGGAGCTCTTCCATGAAGCGGTCCCAACTCGTTATTGATGCCTCATGGTTTTCGAACCAAGTTAGCGCGGTGCCATCGAGAAAGAAGACGACATTGGCCAGCTGAAGAGTGGCATCCCAGCCGTTGTATTTGCTCACCCGCTTGTAATTGGTGAGCCAATCATCCACGTCTTCGCCAGCCTTCCCGGAAAACGTCCGCGGCTCACGGTAGTGCTGCCAAGCGGGCGTTGCTGCGCCAGTCGGATGTGCGTCGGCTTCCTTGGGCATTTGCACGGGCAACGGTGGCAATCCGGCGATTCTTCGGCTGCAGCGGTTGCGAGAGGGGTCCGTGGTGATCGACCCAGCACCTGCACCACACTGTTACAGGTTCTATTTACAAATACTATTTGTAAATAGAACCTGTAAATAGGATCTGAGCGACTCTCACTTCCTAGCCATGGTCAACAGTATTAATTTTAGATGCTATTTGACTGTTATATTGGATCAAATGGTGTACAAATTTCTAATTTAGTGCTTCGTGTGGAGACCTTATAGCATGTGAAAGGAGTTCATAACCAGGTATCATATGGAGTTAACTCCATAGGAAGGACTACAACCTGACATGGAAAAGGATGGAGATTACAGAGATTGCGAAACAAGGCTACAATAATTTGGACAAGGGTGCGGAACTGGGCAAGTTGGAGAAGAAGCATGCTTGGAAAAGCCAGCGCGAAAGAAGAACGGGAGGGAAGGGAAAGAAGTACGGAACCAGCGCTGGTCCGTATTCGCTTGCTTCCGTCCCGTTCTTCTTTCGCGCTGTTTTTTTTTAAAATAATTTTAAAGCTCGCATTTTGCATGCTTGTCCTGAAATACGCTCAACAACCCACAGGAAGTCTTTAGTTTACCCTTGCGTCCAGATACACGTTTCAGTTCAGCTTAGAACACGGAGGTCAAAATCTTTTTAGTTCTTTCTGTAATTTTTTTTTTGCGGCTGTGGTAGCGGCCACGCCACACTTCGTGCAGTAAAAAGCGTCCTTTGTAGGACATCGTGTTTGTTCTTAACGGCATGCTATGAGCAAGTTAACAGTGAATTTTCTATACCAAATACCGGAGATAAACACCCTGCAACTTTTTACAGCGACATGCACGCCCAGCCGTGAAGCACGCTTGCCCTACACTCCTAGCCCCGGCTTCATTACTGATAACTGCAGCCGGCCACTGCAACACTATCAGAGAAAGGTATTAACTAGAGCTTGCACATACCGGTAATGCTAATGTAGGGTCATAAACGCTGCGGACATCTCACACCCGAACCCAGTTATACTAAACACTCTGATTGGCATTAGCATTCCGCACCATTTCAGCTACCACGGAAATTCGTGTCATCAGAAGGGCAAATTTCCGGTGCATTTTCATTGCACATTTCTATGGGAAGCCATAATTTCTACCTTTATTTTACCAGCGCCCAAATCAGCCGAAAAAGCTTGCCGAAAAAGTAATTAGAGAGGCATTCACAAGAAGTTCCGAATGGTCGCCAGGAAAAGACGTTATTCCCATGGCTGTTTATTGCCATAAATCGCACCTAAAATTGCAGCCTGTCCTGCACGTCTGGACTGGGTGAGCGAAGCATCGTTTGTCTGACAATTCATAATTTGCCCTTTTCGCTGGCTTGTGAAACTGTCTCTCAACGTCTGAATTCAACGAGATACTCACTTTGACACAAGTGCATCTCCTCCTGCCTTTCTGCAATTTGTGTCCCATGCTTGTGCGACGCAAACTACACGTTCAGGCAAGGTTTAAAGAACAAACAGTCGGGAGTGTCACTCCTTTTTTGTGCAAGGGGTAATTTCTCGTGAATGGCTGTCTTTTACTTCGAATTTATGCCTGAAACTCCAACCCATTTACCCACAATTTCGTCTTAATGATATCATTCAAATGTGTTTCACCTTCAGTAAGCACCCCTGAGATAACCAGAAAGCGGACGGTCTTTGCAAATATGCTTCTGAAAGTAAAGAAAACCCCCCCTTGAAGGAGCTTCTCTCTTCCGTTCCTTGAAATCACGTAACTAGAAGGCGGACGTCAAGCCAAAATCTCTTCGCAGCTGATACGAAAAGGGTTCTACGCTTGGTAAAACTGGAAAAGGTTCAACAACGTTACCTTCTTCAATTTTGCGCTCTGCAAGTTCGTCAAGCTCTCGTGTAACCTGCACTGGCAGCTCGCTGTTGCGCTATTTGGGATTAATTTATGGGCATATGTGCGCCCGTGCTCGAGTGCAAGACTGCGAAGGCGTGGCTCTTTTGTAATCCGCATTGATTCCAGTGAAAAAAAGAAAAATCAAAGGTTTGTGAGGCGACGACGGCCAGACCCATTATTCGCTCTTTTTCCGTAAAGCGTCTGATTCTTTTCTCGGTCTTTTTTTTTGTGTTTACTGAATTTCGTAATGCGCTACAGTACTGGAATTTCCAAGTTATTTTCCGTTTATGAGTACCGATAATGCGCCGTGCGTGATATCGGCAAGACATTGCTTCGAATGTTGTCAATATGGAGTTGCTATCGCGAGAGCATTGCCTATCTCTGACACTGTAAAGGGGCGAACGGCTCGATCCACATTAATTTAACGCAGAACGTTGCTTTTCAAAAGCATATGTCTTGGGTCATGCTATTCGTACGAGCGAGAAATACTTCAACTTCTGCTTCTTTCGCACAATGCCGTCGATTTCCTATAGTTTTTTCAGGCTGCTTCATAGCAGGAAATTACCATTGCTTGTTGCTATAAAATCTCTCACTGCATGCACATTGACACAGCGGTCCGCGCGTAGACGAATACGCAATAAGATAAAAACACGCTTACACGCTTGTACTGAGGACCCAGGTACGTCATGAAATATCCTGACAGGGGGGTGACAAAAAGAGAACACTACAGACAAACCAAACATACCAGCTAAAACGGGTGAGAGTTCAAACAAAGGACCTGCATTCAGAAGCGCACAGAGAAAGCGGCCGGAGACAAATGTGGGCGCAGTGGCAGAAACACTTGTCTTATATGGGCGGAGTGGCTGCGGCAATTTTTCTTCCATTGGGCCAAAAGCAAAACCCCACAGGATTCTTCTTCCTTGACTTTTTGAGTTGGCTAGTTCTTTCTCATTCGACATGCACTAGTCCGGGAGAGAATGTTGGGGAAACCACTGCAGAGACGACGAATCCGATAAAGAAAAGGCGTGCTACTTACAAGGGGAAAAATCACTCTCTGAAGAAAAAAAAATTTGCGGCGACTTAGCACTCCGCTCCAACAAAGCCACTCGAGTAGCAAGCTGCAAGATTGAGGTTGGCTGGAAAAACAAGCCGGGCATTTCTCTTCGGCTTCGATTTATCTTTTTTTTCCTATTGTACTGTCATTGTTGGTCCACCGGATTTGTAGACTGGCACTGATATGTGCAACGAGCTCTCTACCAGCTCGTAACAAAGAAGCTTCTACAGCTTCCTCCATGCCGTTTACAGTCGTCACATAGATGCTTATTTGGGAGCTATGAAATGGTCGTATTCAAACACATTAATCCAGGACCTGATGTGGGCAACAGCAACTCGTATTTCTTTCAAAAAATCTGCAGTAGGAGAAAACATTTCTTTCAGCATTATTCATAAAACTATATAATTACAATTTCATTTCTAACCTACGGTTTGCTTCTGTCTCCCCTTCACTAAGGAAGAGCAAAAAATTACACACTGCCAGCGTCGTAGGAGGTCACGGAAAAGGATGCATCGACAAACTTTCAAACGTCGTGCCTGACGAATCACAAACCTGCTGAGGTAAAGAATAACCAAGGAACAGACCAAGAAGGAGAACGGAGAAGTATAGACCGTGTCACACATGGTCCAAAATTTCGAAAACTCAGCGAGAACTGCTTTCATAAGAGTACTGCCACTACTTTCAGTGCGGACCTCATGGGCACTCGGCTCGGCTTCTAGGACAAAACAACCAGCACAACGGCACTTGGAACACGTTTCTGCTTGTTGTGAGTCAGCACTACAGACGTCCAAAGAAAGCGCTTGAACTGACGATCCGAGTACAGTTTGTACACGGCAAAACAATCTCATGGATCGCTCGAGTCGTCGTTGCCAATCCCAAAGGGGAAGCGACGAACTCGTGGAAGTGTTTTGACGCCGGTTCCAGCACCGGCCTCGTGGGCTTCTGGTTCCGTTTCTTGGACGGTGCGCTCAGCAGAACGACACGTGGCCCCCGTTTGAACCACCTAGACAGTCTGGACTGGAGCTAGCTAAGTGCAGTGTTTGAAGTGTTTTTTCCAGTCTGGAACGCAGCAAAATAAGTGCTCATGCTGGGACACGTGTCTTTTCCATGCGCGCCCTATTTTCTCGGGTTGTCCAAAATAACATGTCTCCCAGATTGACAGCGTGAAACTAGACATTCAGATAAGAGTGGAAATGAGCACAACGAGTATCCTTGTCTTTATTTTCGAGCTACTCGTTTGAGGATTTTTAATTAACTTCAACAAGTTCCTGTGTGTGTGCGTTCGTAAGATTTGATGACTAAAGAAGCACGGACTGCCTATGGCCGCTGAAAATTTTTGTACATGAATGTGTCAAGTCGCTTTCCTGTGATATGATCCTGGTTACAAGGCAGACTATAAAGAAAGCGCCTCTTAGCTAAAGCCTCGGTATCCCTCCTTCCAACTGTGACCTCTGGCGTACACTCAATTTTTAATGAAATTTATCATTTTTAGTCCATAAAATTATGACGCAACCAAAGACGAAACAGTTAACGGAACCGGGAAGTTAGAGGCCTCTTATTGAGCAAACGATACCTCTCGAGCGCAAACAAACTGCCCCATTTCGAAGCTTGCATCAGTTCGTGGGGTGCATGAGAATCACTGTGCAGCTCTAAAAATAAGTCGAGAAAAGCATTGCCGCGTATTAGGGGAATGATATGGGTAAACTTACCGCTATACTTTCCTGCTTTTAGGTCGTAAATTTGCCGGAAATATTAAGTAGTCCATCTTGTGACACGCGTACAGTTGCTTTGAAAATTTAGATTTCATGTTTTATTCGCCGAAAATTGAACACTGTGAAACTGTGTGGATATAAAATGTCAAAGATGCAGCCCTTTCCCGGGTATGTGGCAGACGAAACAGTTGCTCAAATTGTGGTTCTTCACTATTTTGAGCCTGTAAAAATAAACAAAATAAACTACTTGAGCAACTCTGACCCAAAACCAGTTTGTTTTTTTAATTTGGTGCTAACAACAGGCAGCATAGCACTATCCAGGTTTGTGGTATCCAACCTGGTTTATTTAGAGATGAAATGTGGGGAGCATGCGTGGATTGAATAAAAAGGTTAAATATATTCGGAGAACCCTTTGTTGTCCATGAGTACGGTAAGAGCTTCACAATCACAACACTTTTGATCCGGTTTTTCTTATTCGACACCTTTCTCAGTCTTTGACAAAGATAATCCAAACGACTACAAAATTTTAAAGTAAACTTGTTTTGGCCAAA
Organism: Amblyomma mixtum; assembly: GCF_055824585.1. NCBI lineage: Eukaryota > Metazoa > Arthropoda > Arachnida > Ixodida > Ixodidae > Amblyomma > Amblyomma mixtum. The sequence goes on from NC_143013.1 coordinate 76,739,955, forward strand.
GCTATGACATGTTCGCTGAACAGAGAGAATTTGCTTAAAAGGCGCAAAATTTATGTAGGGAGACTTTACAAAAAGCAAACCGTCTTTTGCGAACTTTTCCACAGTTCTCGGTGGGATTTAAGGGGCCCGCAAAACGTTTATGCATGGAATATGAATTCGATCAATCGCTAAATTGCGTTGAGACAGAAATCTTTGGAAGATAGTGCTTTTCTACACGAAGCAGAGGATCCACACTCGCACTCAAAAGTTAGCGAGTCACCTCCGGAGAAATCTGCGAACTCGCTCCTTCCTCCGTGTCCCTCGTCTGCGTATGATGGTGAAGAGATCGTGATTGGTTAAATCCGTTCACACGTCATGCAGCTGCCGTGGCAGCGGCCAGTCAGCTGCGTCGTGCTGCTGTGTCAGGAAGCTACACCTGCAGGGAATTCCCAGAGTAGGTGTTGCCGGCAGGGAGGAACGCTTGCCTATAATCGTCTAAAAAGTCCCGAGAGGAGGAGGAGGAAGTGTGCGATGACACTAAAATTCCAGTTTTGAACGTAGATAACCCAGCTTCTGCAAGACGCATTAAAATAATTTTTGCTGCAAAATATTCCTGAAACTGACCGACGTATATCACCTGGTTAGGTGAAAGACTGTCGGGGCTTTTTTAGACGTTATTCGACAGCTGATCACGTAGTTTATTTCAGCCAGTATGAGATTCATTCTACGTATGTGTAACTAAGCATCAGTAACAGCCACTGTGTTGGTGTGTAGCAGCAACGAAAATATGGTTCCAGGAACGCTCTTGGGTTGGTAAATTAAGAACGCATTTGTAGGGTGCTGCAAGCAAAGAGCCAGCAAACACGTCGATATGATGAGAGCGTGTGGTATTCGCTTCAAAAAGGAAAGAACTAACATTCAGTTAAGACCAGCCTTCTTATTAAGAAGGCTGACTCGGTATGGATTATCGTGCGGAATACTGTACATCGGTCACAGTTTCAATTGCTCTCTTGATGTGATGTCGTCATACGATCTGTTCGAACGGATGACAGTTGGACGAGAGTGAAATAAATTTCCTCATACAAAGACCAAAACAATTACACATGGATGATGAAAAGTCCCAAACACTGATTATACCACTGATAATCTTTTTTAAATGCATGCAGTTGCCGCTTGCCATGGAATAGTAACCAGTTTGCGCCGAAAGCGTGCCCATTTTCTGTATGCCACTCTATGCTGCGGTGAAGCAGAAGCATTTTTAGCCTTCCCGTATTCAGCTTCCCGTACTACATCACGAGCTGCGCACAAGAAGCCTGCTTGTTGCCTATTATCCGTGGCTGGCATAAATGGTTGGTTGGTTGGTTTATGGGGTTTAACGTCCCAAAGCGACTAAGGCTATGAGAGACGCCGTAGTGGAGGGCTCCGAAGATTTCGACCACCTGGGGTTCTTTAACGTGCACTGACATCGCACAGCACGCGGGCCTCTAGAATTTCTCCTCCAAAGAAATTCAACCGCCGTGGCCGGGATCGAACCCTCCTCTTTCGGGTCAGCAGCCGAGCACCATAACCACTGAGCCACCGCGGTTCACTAAGCCTGAACGCAAAATACTGTCAAATAATAGAAAGACAAAGCCTAGGTTTCACTAGCCCCCTTACTGCATCAGTGAAGCCGCCACAAATGGGCAAAATATATAGGCTCTACAAGCGAATGCACCGTTAAAAGCACGACGTTTAGTCGCCCCACAGGCTAATAAATGCGCAACTAACAAAAGATCTACTTCTGCGCGGCAGTACTACTATCTTTTCTATGGTCACCCACGGAACCGTCAACGTGGACGTTGCGAAGAGGGAAATAAAAAATGATGTATTGCATACTCTTAGTCATGCAATGAGGTGACGAGAGAAAAAAAAAACTTGTATGGCATGGTATGCTATTGTGGTGTGGTATTACAAGATATGGCAATGGTATTGTATGGTAAAGTGTGGTATGCTGTGGCATGGTATGGTATGGTGCTGTATTGCATGTTGTAGTATTAGCATATTGGTGTGGTGTGGTATGGTATGGTATGGTATGATACGGTATGGTATGGTATGGTATGGTATGGTATGGTATGGTATGGTATGGTATGGTATGGTATGGTATGGTATGGTATGGTACGGTACGGTATGGTATGGCATGGTATGAAATGTTATGATATGATATGATATGATATGACATGACATGACCTGGTGTGGCATGTTTGACCCCAAAGCTCAAAGCAGTATATAACAGCCGCCGTTATGGATAGGCCTCTTTCATGGCCAACAGAGCCGTTGAAGATGTGTACAGTGTTTTGGAAGTTACGCAATAGAACGGTGTTTCTGGTCTTGTCGCTAAGAGTATTGTTGACTGTAATCAATCTGACAACGACTTGCAATCGGTGCTCCACGCGTTAGTAAACATCGTATTAACATCGATGGTGGAAACGCCACTCTCGCTCCGTAAATGACTTGGCACTGTAGCACTCTTTTAAATGCTGCATTATCATTTCTTTCGAATACTTCTTGTCCGCTAAATGCCATTCACACACGACGGAAGTAAACCAAGCACCGAAGGCGGCCATCTTAAACTGCTCGAAGCACCTTGTTTTCAGATAAGAGTGGTATCGCCAATATTTCACTACTTTTTATTTTGTTTTCTTTCACGGCAGTATAAGCCCTTCACCCCCCCCCCCCCCCCCGCCCTTCTTTCTTTCGTTTCCGTTACGCTGATGGTGCATGAAATACACGCAAGAGAGAAAAAAACACTCCGCAGGTAAAATAAACAAGAACATCCTGAAACTTCGCAAGGCTGTAAGAGCTGCAACTTGGGATCACTGTAACAACACAGTCATGCCAAAACAAACAAGTTACAGCAACCGAAACAACCGGCAGACCCCGCAGCTATTTTCGTAGCAGAACTGAATTACTGGCGGTTGTGCGCGGGCGACCCAATTTCCGTGCTTTCAGCTTGTTCAGCATTGGAGTACGTCTGTGTCCACAGTTTCCCCAGAACCTTTGTGGAAAGCCAAGTAGCGGGTATCCAAGTGCTGCCCTCGACAATCATGCTTCCACTGTGTTCATTCCAAACACTTTTGTTTCGGTGCGATCGAAAAGACGCACCTTCTCTTTCCGAATGGTCTGTTCACAGAAATAAAATGCAGCAACATTCGCGAGCCTTTGTCTGATTTATTTCTAGAGGGAAATGAAAGAAGGTTTTTTTTCTCTACTTATAGTTGCCTACATCCGATCGCTTTGCACTGTGGTACAGCTTCATTTTATCCCACACACCATTAAATACAGTCTTTTAGTCAGCTTTTCTGTTACTAAAACTCTAGAACAAGCTGCAGTTAATTAATAAAATCTAGCCGCACGTCTTAAAGAAACTCGGAAATGCTGTCAGCGATCAACTCTCTAAGGCATATATCTGCGCTGTAAAACTTATAATGAAATAAAAAGGTGAAACTAAATCTTGTGCACTACTTCTGAGTGAATACCCAAGGACTGCAGGGGCATTTAACAGTCTCAAGGACAAAAAGATACGAAGACTTCAGCGCTCCCAACCCTGAGACTTTTTTTGTGCGCTTAAGTTTTCGTCAATATGAGCAACTAGGACAAGAAACAGCCCCACGGAACTTCATTTCTAAAGGACAATTAAGCGTTGCACTGAAGAGTGCCTGTGATAAAATAATATTTGGTTAGGACAAAAGCTGCGGCACCAAGGCGACATCAGAGCCTGAAGAGCGAGTTGGAAGCGAGTTGCGTGGTGCGTAGATTAAATAAATTATTTTTATTCTTAACAAGTAGAGATTGTTGGCTTTCCTTTTGTTTTCTTTAAAACCACGCAGGGGAACGTAAAAAACGACTGGAACTTCATCAAACGTGGATTACATTCTGAAAGGCTTTTTTCTCTTTCGGGAGGGATAAAGTGACTTGAAAAGAGGCAGCGCTAAAACGTGTAAATTCCAGTGATGAAGCAACGGCTCGGTGTATCAAGGTTACCAGCTTCCTGGCTCCATGGAAACAAAGCAAATTTTTGGCAATGAAAGACGGTCCGCACTGTCAGATAATTTCTCAGGGATTTAATTGAGGGGTGAGGTTAATGCTAGATTCCAAGAAGCGGCCCTTTGATCAATGTGATCGGATACTCACAACATGTCGTAGTGTTCCTGAAAAACTTGCCAAATATTCAGTGCTATGTGTCCAGCATAAGCGCTTACGTCGCCTCATCCTGTATTCCGTTCTTTTTTTAAACAAGTGCGATGACATGATGGACTTACTTTCGCCGGAGGTAATTGCGTCGCCTTTGATGTCGTAGTCTGTGTCCGAAGAAAAAACTACCGTTCACCAGATGCTCCATTACAAATTAGTACATATGAGGTTGAGTTCGATAATACATACCAGAGTAGGAGTGGGTGTTACTGTCTACATGCCATCTGTGGCCGCACGTTCTAATGGGGCTTAGAAGCCAATAGAGGACGGGACTGCGCTCATGTACAAGTGTCCCTGTTAAATCCTTTCCGTGGCTTGAATTCCAGAAGCTCACAATTTTGTCGCTCTTTCCGCAAGTTTGTCTTTTGACCTTGTTTTCCTTCGACTTGCTAAAAGCCACTTCGTGGAGTTTTCTGACGCATTACAGGCATAGAAGTGTACGAGACACATGCACTAAAATTTAGCGGTTCCAGAGAACGTCATTACGCAGGCATCGAACAAGAGCGGCAAGGACACGGCGGGGACAGCTTTTCGCTTCATTGTTCGTATTAAGCATCAGCTCAGTCGATGTAATTCTTTTCTTTTAGCGAGTAAAGTGTAACATAATCCGTAACAAAAAGTAAACAAGTAACATAATCCAGTTGCAGTGTTTTGTTTAAATAATGAAATAAAAATAGCAAAGTTAGAGCCGCCTTCCGAAGGCAAAATTTGGAAAGCAGAAGTTACCGCCTTCCACCGGGATTCTGAAACAACCCGAAAAATTTGAAAAGAATTTATCCAACGTATGAAGCGCTCAACCGATGGTAATTATTCAGCGCTTGTCGAACATGACGCTCTCAGTTATGATACCTTTATGATGGAGTTTCTGCTAAGTATGAGCAAACCTTGAGTACCAACAAAAGTACCAGCCAAGAGCACACCCGCTCGTTCTCTCTTTGTTCTCTAAAAGAATGACTAATTGCATTGCCAGTTCCTTACTCTGCTAATGCAGCGCTCATGCCAGAAGCACCGACTAACGTTATATTAGCAGCTATCAGTTTTGCGCTGTTCAAACTCTGTCGAGAAAGAAAAGCTTTGCGCAGCTTTACGCCGCAGTGGGCGCTTGTAACGCAACGATGGGCAAGGTCTTTCGCAGCGTGCAGCGGAAAAGAGTGACTGAACTTATTTTGTTCATTTTTTTTCTATTTCGCGACCATCGATAACCGACTATGTCGCACAGTGAAGCTGAAGACGGCGACAGCGAGTGGACTAGGGGCTAATTAGCAGCTTCCCGTGCACATGTGAATACACCTCTTCGCCTTCTAACGTTTTCTTTCTCCTGAGTTCTTTAAAATGACTTTTACACAGCTTAGGATCTAATGAAGAAAAAATACAAAAGAAGCCCGACCTTGCCGTGAAAAATGGCTTGAGAGATGAGAGTTGTAAAGTACTGTAAAACGGGTAGACAGAAAGCGTTAGTCAAGACTGATGGTTCTGCTGCACATTTCTGACACAACAAACTGCCGCTTCGTTTTGTTGAAGCTTTGATAATTAAGCCACATCTCAAAAAGGCACATTTGGAGCGCGGATATTTACTCTAAATTTAGAGCAATTAGGTCATAGCCATTTCTCTGTCTCCAATAAACGTGAATAACAATCGGAAATACAGTGCAAAGCATAGTCTTCAGGAGCTTGTTGGCAGTGCAGCTCGAATACACAAGAAGAAAACAGCGCTGCAGTATTTATTATTTGCTGTAATAAATGATGTCTCAGCCGCTGGGTTTAAAGTGCCAGTTTTATAAACAACTCTGCGTTGCAGTCTTTGAAGGAAATGGTAAATTGGATTGTTCCTCTCCTTTCTTGAAAACTAAGGAAGTATTTGACTTGCATAATTGTTCCTAATGATGTTAAGGAAGCGTCCATGTACTGTTGCTAAGCAAATGAATGGTCGTCATTCTTGCCCTGGTTGTACAGCAATTTCAGTGCTGTCTCTAGTTGTTCTGCGGCGCTCCAATACGTGAGGCACAGTTTGGCGACGTAATTTTGTTGGCTGCCACAACACTCTTCCCCGCGTTTCTGCCCTTTCGATCAGGCTTTCTTTGCATGCTTGTTTATGGGCGATGGAATTCTTCGAGTATGAAAGCGAGAGACGGGCTACCAACTCGGTTCATCGGGTAACGGCGGCCGCTTGGCACAGCGCGCCGCGCTTTTCCCGCTAGAGGCGCTGCATATGCAGAATAAAACACCTGTGCGGAGGCGTGGGTATAAAAAAAATTACCAAGACGCTTTGAGTCGCCGCGCAGCGGCGGCCGGTAGCCACGCGTGACCTGTAGACGCTGCGCACTGCGTTCCTTCTGTTGGAGGCGCTGCGCTTCTGCTTTCGCAACCTGCCAGGCTTTACCAAAGCTAAGCCCCCGCCAATTTTTGTCTACGAACTACATTGTGTGGATGAAGTACGGAGCAGAATCTCTGTGTATGTGGAAACAATGTCTGTACGAAAATAACATTCAATTGCAGCTTCGACACGATACTTAGGGTAAACACGTGACTTGCAGTCCCACGTGACAAAAAGCAATTCAAGCAGTACCGAGGCATTCCGTGCTCAACTTCCGTTTGTTGCGTCAGAGGTAGGCCTTACGAGAGGAAACGACTGCAGTTGTCTCCAGTGCCGGTAACGAACAGGGCTTGTGTTTCGAACAGCAAAGCTTTCGAACAAATAGAGATTATCTGCGTCTTTCTTCGCTGCTACAGTCTCCGTTTGCACCCTGAATACGACTGAGCGACAAACCTAACCATGGTTACGTAATATCCAGGATGTTAGGACACTTGTTATCTCCTTTACTTTCGGCGAGCTAAATAAGCTGCGCCGTCGCTGTGACGCGTTGCAAGCAATCATTCTTTGTCTGGTCGCGGCAAGATACAAGGTCCGGAAATCAACCGTATTCGATATCACGCAGGCGGTAAACCAGAAACTAACAGGCTCAATCATCTTCCACACTGACCTTCTTGTACGCCCTTTCTGAGCCTGAAGTCAAGGGAAAATGAACACTCGATAGATAGGCTTGTGTAAACCACGCGCTGGTGCATCCTTCGACCATTTGAAAGGTGTACTAAATCATGAGTGAAGAAAATATGACCTCCGCATCGCTCACCTAAACAGCAGCTGTGTTTCGCGAACATGTACCGTCTTGGTCAAAAGTCTTAAGGTCAAAGGCTTTTCGTTTAAGCCTCATAACAGAGCCATTACGGCACTATTAAAGACGGGATGACCACGAAATGCTGGCAGAAGGTTTCTTCTGCAGTAGCGAACCTTCCTGCCTGACTTGTGTATTGAATGATCAGTTATACGCAACATTCTAAGATCATTCATTTGGCTGCAGCTGAACGCTGTGGCCTTAGTACTTTTGTCCAAGACTGTATGTTTTATGTCGGCTGCGGCAATAATTTTTATCGATGTAAAAATGAGTCCTCTACAACCAATTCAAAGCGTTTCGTCTGACCGTTCGCACTCGAATAGGAAGTTCGCATGACACGCTTCTTTTAAAGAATTATGAGGGAGGTTTTGGTCCAGCAGTCGGCACAGATGTGCTGATGATAATAATGCGACAGCACTGAATGGCGAGCGACATTTTAATTCGAAATTATTATATGGTTCACCTCAAAGAAACTCGGCTCCGGCGTTGACCAAAAGAAGTGGTCCTGAAAATCCCCGATGACGTCAGCGTGTTATAAAGAAAAACAAAATTTTTTCAGGAGATGCGGAGAATCTAACTCAGGACATTCAGAGTGCGAGGAGAGCATGCAACCCATCAGTCACAAAAGTGCGTCGCTTCGTGGCAAAGAAAATAACCCTAGCATATGCATTGCCTTTCGGCTGTATAAGCTAATAATTAGGCGCGTCATTAGAAAGGAAGAGAAAAATAAAAACAAAAAATGAAACGGAAATAGGAAGAATAAAAACAACACATTTCGCATTGAAAACAATTAACTAGTCTTCAGTGCTCGTAATTTTACTCCCTGAGTACCGTGTCCAGTACGCAATGTCTCACTCACCAGTAACACCCTCTTGACATCATTGTACATCTGGCACTTCATAGAACACCTTCAGTTACAACCTTTGTGCTCGCTAAATGGATGTCTTGCTCTACCTAGGTTTTCTCGAGGGCTGGCTGTTTTGCGTACCGCGCCAGCACCGTGAGAAAAAAAACTATGCGGTCAAACTTCTCTCCAAGAGCCAGGGCCAACTTGAAACGCTTTGCAGGACCGGAGTAGAGCACGTCATAGCATAGCGTAGAAAGCTTTTCTGCTGTGCCCTCTTGACCAAAGGTATTTCTCTGGCCACATGCCATTCTTGCAGGAGCAAAATTCTTGCAAAAGAAGGTCAGAACTCATAGTTTGGACATGTGCGGATAGTATTGCAATAAAAGCTTCTTCTCAACTTTTGATCCAGTTTCTATTGCAAAATAAAATAAACAAGCATTAATTAGGAATTTTTTCAAAAAAAAAGAAAAATGCATCTCATAAATTGTTACAAGGCGCGAATTTTCCTCGACAATAACAGCGACCACTACCGAGATACAAATAAGGCAAATAAAATTTCATATATTACAGACAGCAACTGCTTCCCTTCGTAAGTTTGACTAAAAGAGGTGGAGAAAACGCATAATACCATGAGTAACTGCACCCATAAAATGGAAGAAAACTTGGAAATGCAGCCATGGCACAGCGGTCCTACTATCGGTTAGAGAAGCCGCTTCACCATGAAACGGCGCTGTTGGTGGCTTTTTTGCACTGCCACGTGATGAATCATTGCCCATACGCTGAAGTGCTTATATCGAGGTCGGTCCTCGAGGAACATTTTCGGGCCAAAAGCACGTCTCTCATTTCTTAATCCCTTTGGCATATCGGGTTTTAATAGTTCCACTCTTCTTCCGTAGAACCTGACAAAGCTCGCATAATCGAACGCGATAGCAGCATAAAACAGCACCTCCGTCACAAAGCGCTTCTTTAAACGGATGTCGATCACTTTTAGGTGAAGAGCAAGCCAGCAGTGTTAAGCGCTGACCAACAGCTCAGGTGAGCCCTACCCTCCTCGGTTTTCATAGTATGAATTTAAGTGAAGACACTGGCGCAAAAAATTAAAAAATATCATCTAATACCCTAAATTCCAGTACTCACCCGCGCTATTCATCCCTCGAATAGAGAGAAAGATGTACTGTACGCTCAATGGAAGCGTACTACATTTCCTTCTCCGTATTTTTTGTTTTGTACAAATTCTAGCTTTGTGTCCCAAAATTATCATAATACTCCATTTCCTGTACATGAGTGCGTTTGTATCCGCTATGCACCCTGGCCAATCTCCCGCCGTGGGTATGTGTCATTTTAGCCTGAAGACATCGTCATCATCATCATTACTGCAGCTCAAGGAAGGCTTCAAACACGCAGCGATGGTGGTGGAGTCGCAAACTATGTGGACCCAAGCTGTAGTCAGATGCAAAACCATTTAGGAGACGCCAATGCACTCGTTGCAGCCCAGTCGATCCCTGTGTTTGGTTCGACACTTTGATTAAGCATAACGTCGCCGTCGTTCATCCGGTACTGTCTCAGAAGTTCCATTGCGAAAAACGGAACCGCGTACACCCCTTGCGAATACGCACAGAGCACTATTTCATCCAACAGAGCCGTTGTTTTCCAGCAACGCCATTATCGATCAGCAGAAAACTCAATTACACGAAGCGTACGTGTAAGAAACGACGCTGTGCAAACGAGCATGGAGCCACTAGCCTCTCTGAGGAGAGATTTGACATTCAACGACCTTCAGACCAGTCGATTTCATATATTGCTGTTCCGCGGGTGATGTGTGCAGCAAAAAGCAAAACAAATTACAGGGATCACTTAAGGAACTGAAGTCCAATAATGCGAAAGCACAGGAATTTTATTCCGATTCTGTTGTCATTCTATTCAGCTCCTCTGTAGTGTTTGCTCGTGTAAGTAATAGTACTGACTATAAGTTGTTAACATTTCGTATTTTCGCGCCTTTAGTGACGTCACACTGTTCTGACCATTCACGAGTTTTGTAACCGGCGGCGTCTTAAGCGACGCCATGTTTTCGTGTCGATAATCCATCTAATGCGTTCACTATAAAATTCGCCCCTCAATGCTGTCGCCTTCTTTTCGTCTTGCGAACAGCGACCTAGTGAACGCTTGATGAAGAAACTGGAAACGAGTTTCACATAACCTTTCCTCAAAGAAACTGACGAGTTGGCTGTTTCATTAACAGTAGCGACATTCACGTAAATATCGCGTAATAAGACAGCAAAATCAGTGGAAAAATTTGCGTTCCACATTATAAAATCTGAAACAACCATTGTTTCAAAAAAAATGTGCGGAACCGAGGTTTATCTCGAACTTATGCGGAACCAACAAAGTATGTAAAACCACGAAAAACAGGGCATCAGTTGGTACAACTAGATGCGAGGTATTTGACCCTAAAAAGTAGGATGCAGTTTTAAAAGAAATCCCCCAAATCTAAATCAGACAAGCTGAAATAAAAGCACTGGAGGGGACACTAGTCTCCGCCTTAAAACAATGATCCGATAGTGTGAATCGGTTAATGACGTTCCTATATGCTTAACCGGTCATTCTACACTCTACATTCATAGATCGTTGGGAGTCATCATTCCAACCCTGGTGAAGTGGTGCAGCGATTAAGCAATGCGACATTGCTCTGGGATGGTAGGTGTGCCACCTTTGGGGCCCGTGTAACCTAGGTGCTGTTCCCAAGAAATCTCTCGATTACTTATTTATGAACAGGAAACCCAAATGGGAAATGAAAACCAAGCAAATCTTTTGCTATCACGTTTCTGTTCTCCAGGCTGGAAAAGTTGCACGAGGAACAAAATGACAATTGGCGGTTGTCTTTATGCCAAGTAAATGAAATCACGCTCGGCCGTTCTGTCCTGCTAACTCCGCTAGAAGATGTCTTCAACTCCGACTTTGAAAGCACCAATGCGGCGTGTTTTCCTTTACAATTCGCCTGCAACAGTATACAATAGCTGTATGTAACCGCTACTCACCTTTGAGGCAGAAACGTGGAGGCTAGCGAAGAGGGTTCAGCTGAATTAAGGTCAAAGCAGTGATTTATGCAAAGAAAAATGATAGATTAAGAAAGCGTAAGCGGACAGAGTGGATGAGGGAACAAACACGAGTTAAGGATATCCTAGTCGAAATCAATAGGAAGAAATGGGCTTCGGCAGGGCATGTAATGCGAAGGCAAGATAACTGCTGATCCTTAACGTTAACGGAGTGGATTCCAAGAGAAGGAAAGCATAGCAGGGGGTGGCAGAAAGTTAGGTGCGCGCATGACATTAAGAAGCTTGCGGGGATACGATGGCCGCAAGTGGCTAAGGACAGGGGTAATTGGGGAGACATGCGAGAGGCATTGCCCTGCATTGCGTGTAGTCAGGCTGATGGTGATGATGATTATTATTATGACACGAATGGTGTTACTTTCGTCTCATCAGCGCTTGATGTGACGGGGTTTTTTTCCCTTCTATAAATTTTGCTGGCTTTTTGTGCTGCGTCCATCTTTGGAAAAAGCACTCGGTAGCCGACATCATCGTTGCATCCCGTTGCTCCGACTTTACCTTTCCGCACCCATGTGTGGACCCCGAGAGAGGCAACTCAGTGCACCCTCTAACCAAGCTGCAAAAGGGACGGATGTTCTTCAGAAACATTGACAGTGACACAGCTTTGATCGCTTCACTCCGTTTGATGAGTGGCTTTTTTTTTTCAGTTCGTTGCAAAGCCTCTTTAAAAGAAATTGCACCATGCCCATGATTAGCACAACACGCTTGTTTTAGTAGCGTAGCTTGTTCTTCATTTTCAGATGGTCTGTTTCAAAAAGCATCTCTCTATAGGGAAGCTGCTGTTGCGTCAACAATGCAAGAGCGGGGGCTAGTTGGTGCTTCATACTGAGGAATTCGCGCTACAAGGAACATACACACGGAAACAAACGGACGAAGCGCATATGCGCTTCGTCCGTTTGTCTCTGTGTGTATGTTCCTTGTAGCACGAATTAATAAGCTGTTCCGTCCCTTTGAAAATAAGTTTTTTTTTTTGGTTTCCAGCTTGTGATATGCAAATAGTGTAGTCGCCGCGTAAATTATCACGGTTTGTGAAGTAGCAGTAAAGTTTTAATAAGTGTTGATCACGAATTTGCAGTCCAATGTATTTAATATTTTTACTTTTGTTCTTTCCACTTTGTACCATCTTTTGTCTGTTAAATATTGTAACCCCTCCCCTCACACAATGTTCCAAGTGTGGAACCTGTGAGGTATTTGTATAAATGAATATGATCATTAGGTTAAAAACAAAGCACTTGCGCAGGAAAAAGTGGCGTACTCGTATTTTCACAACCGTCATACCTGTTGAATCTTTTCAACCGTTTCATGGGTTACATGTTGTTATGTTACCTTTTCACGCAGTTTTATTGCAAAGCAGTGCTGGAGGGCTAGGCGAAAGCCGTCGTCAAGCACTATAGGCGCCCTTTTTCATGCCATTAGGAAATGGGTTAACCGATGCACCATGAAAGTATATGCAATGTTTTTCAAGAAATGCGGATGTACAGCTGTTTCGATGATTCTGGGAAGCAACTGAGTGCTAGTTTCCAATTCCCGCAGAGAGGGGCTTGCACGTAAGCAACCGAAAAGCTCCTAGCTAGCAATTGCAGGCAAGAATAGATTTTGATTTAAAAAATAAATGCTTTGATATTGCTGTGCGCCCTGATGTTATAATTTCAATTTTACATTATAAAGGCAGGTGAAATAAATATTTTCATTTTTTCTGAAGGCAGCGACATTGGGCCATAATACATTTCTTTTTTTTTCTTTTTGAGACAGATTGTTTTGCCATTTATGAATGTCTGTAATTGTTGCTATGGCTGCATTCCGCAGTAAATCGGTTAGAGCGTAGTCACACAGAAATTTCTGTATACTCGAGCCAAAGTACGCAAAAATAGAGGGGATTTCAGTGATCCCATTGTGAGAACGTCCACTGAACGCAGAACTCATTACACGGGGATAGAATTCTCGAAAAACATTTTCCGATCGACCGTTTACTAACGCAACAAAGATGTGGAAGAAATTTCTCATGTTTCGGCGGATAAGCGGTCAGAACTCGAAGAAGTACGTTGGTGGAAACACTCACCGGCCATGCGTCGCAGGGCACTAGACCAATGAATACACAAAGCAGCCACTCCTTGCGAAAAAAAAGCATTGTGAACACGCAGAAAACTGCGGAAAGCGCTCGGCAAATGTTACATATAGCGGGACTAAAAGGAGAGTTAGTACAATGCAGGAACCGAGACGGAAAGAAGAATGGAAAGAGAAAAACACACAAGCGAATGCCCTATGGTCTCCCGGACAGGCAGAGAAGCAAAAGGGACCAAAAGATGCTGCGTAATTCCGGAGTGAGAGGCGAAGAACAGCAACAGCAAATCCCACGATGTGTAGAACAAGCAATGCTTACCCGGGAGCTTGAAAGCACGAGTGCGGGTCAGCGGGAAATTGACGTGAGCCCAGCGCGCTAGCTCTTCTTACGTAATTGCGGCAATGGAGAGCAAGTTGTCCGACTGTGCCCACACTGTCCTCCTTGGCTGCGTGGAGAGCTTAGTAATGAATGGAAAGTACGCCTGGAAACACTCGTCTTGAATGTGAAGAAGCTCTGGAGGAGGAAAAATAACGTTCTCCTCCAGTATACGTGACGCACCTTGCCCACCAGAGTGTCCTGAAGCGTCTTCCAAATAAGTCGCACCAGGCTTGCTTTTCCCTCTTCTCTCCTAACCTTAACCTCTTTTCCCTGTGGTTTAAAGACATATACGCACCTCTTCCCATGTCGTGTTACCGCAGAATAGCATTCACCCGGGCATGCTTTATAAGAAGTTTTCCTTCCACAGTGCTTCTTGGCTGGTTGGTGCGGTTCTTTTGTGGGTCCAGCTTGAACATTATCGCGTAGAGAGACATACAGAACAAAGGAATGTATTCTGTGACGTCTCTCTACGTCCGAATTCTCAAGCTCGCTCCCCCCCCCCCCCCCCCCCAAATGTTGTTGCCTTTTTTCAGATTTTTCTTTATTTCTTTCTCGCCTTCCTTTTAACGTTTCCCTACCTTACCTTACCTTTTCTGCATCTTCCGTTCGTACACCCCCCCCCCCCCTTTTCTTTCATATTTTCTTCTATTCTCTCGATCAGATGTAGCGATGGACATGTTCCCTGCTTGTTTCCATCTTTATATCTAAGGTTCCTTTTGCTACCATAATCAATTCGCTTTCTTGTGCAATTTATTTAAGTTCCCTGCCTGTCTTTTGTTCCTAAATTTTCGTTTTTTCTTTTCGTTTTCGCACCCCAGTTTAGGGTCATTCTTTGTGCGAAGATAGCCTTATTCTATTATGGCCGTACTGTGATAGGCTTGTTAGCTTTTTCCCCACCATTATTTCATTCTTTTGCCTCTACACTTTCTGTGCATCTATTCGCTTTCGATTTATTTCTTTTTGTTGTAATTTTATTTCCTTTTTTTATAATCACCGTATCGCTTTTACTAATTTCTCTTCTCATAATTATTTCCTGTAAAGTGTACATGCAACCTTGGTAATCTGTCTTGTCTAGTTCTTTTACTCTCCTGTTTTCATCTTCTCTATCTTCAACTCACGTCTCTCAATATTTTATACTTCCCTCTTTCTTAGTTCCCTTAACATTTATCAAGGGTAAAGTTTTCTTACTAGCCGATTTTTCCTTCTCACTTTACTTTTGAGACATTCCCGCTGTGCTTTCTGTTTTGTTTCCTTTTTTTTCAGTTTTCAGCTGCTGCCTCCGGTCATTCCTCTGTAGTCTACCTTCTTTTCCTGGCATTCTCTGTCCTCCTTCCTGTGTCCTAATCTTTTACCTTTTTCATTTCCTCAATGTGCGACTTGGAGCTTTTAACTTTCTTCTTTCACTCCCACCTTCCTCCCTTCCCTTAAGGCACGGTTCAGGTCTGCACCGAGATATTTGAGACAGATACTGCGCCATTTCCTTACCTCAAAAACCATTTTACCAATTTAGCGTTCCACTAAGGCAGGACTCTAAGTTTTTTCCTTTACATTTTTTTAGAGCTTCATTTGACCGATATGCTATTCCTAGTTTCGCGGGCGAACTTGTGTTTATATTTCCTGGGTGTTACGACCGGCTCCTACACTAATATTACCGCGATGAAGTTAGAACCAAGGGTTGGGAAACCAGAAGAGTCTCCACTGAAACAGGATCTATCTCTGAGTTCGGCTCATGTTGCACAATACTAACAAGAACTCATGGCGGTGCCCGTCACACGGTGCCAGATGAGAAGAGAGTGCTCCCATCGTGTTGCTTGTTTGATCCCAGACACGTGTGTGCTCGTTACCTCTGGTTTTGGTGATGTCAGCGATATGGGTGCTCTGCGGCTTCGTTCCAGCGTTATTCTCCTCAGGTGATCATCTCACCTAGCTGAGCTTCCAACCTGCTGTCC
This sequence comes from Amblyomma mixtum, assembly GCF_055824585.1. Taxonomy (NCBI): domain Eukaryota; kingdom Metazoa; phylum Arthropoda; class Arachnida; order Ixodida; family Ixodidae; genus Amblyomma; species Amblyomma mixtum. The sequence goes on from NC_143013.1 coordinate 76,755,680, forward strand.
CTTTTAACAAGGGGGAGGGGGGCAAGCAAGACTTCATGCTTTCACACACAGACGTCTCTTCTCATGCACAGAGAGCTGCACGACGATCTTTTCACAGGGTGTGTGGCTTTCGTTCGTTGCCAAAATCGCCGGAGGAAAATTCCAGCATTTCATTTTTCAAACCCTGCAGGTTGCGACCTTCGCAGTGCCATGCCCTACAATATAATGCCACACTTTCATATTCTGCTCCATGTTTTGCAAACTAAAGGAAGTTGAATCGAGAGGTGCAGCAGTTGGCTCCGCCTATTCCAGAACTGCAAAACATCTAACAAAGTGTTCCAGCAATATTGCCAGAAACCCAACTGAAATCACACAGGCGTTGCTTATTTACGGCTTGCTGGGACTTCTTTCCACCTTTTCTCTCTCCTTAGCGCTCCCTACGAACCCTAGGTACAAAAATATATGTTTAATTGCTTTCTGAGTGGTCACGCTGAAGTTTTGAGAGCTTTTTCCGGCTTCGTGATTTGTTCGCGGCAATGCTTTAAACTCAGCTTATTTCTCATAATCGCCTTAACTGAAACTTTTTCCTGTGCTATCATTGTCATGACCATATCGGCGGGCTGCGCAACATAAATTTAATACATATATCGTTCGATTATACTCTTCCATGCATTAGACTTCAAGTTAAAGCTGGGTTTTTCTGTACAAGGGGCGGAGCCAATCGTCATGCTGACAAGGAAGCTCTTTGCGGTGGGTGATTTTCTCCTGAAGGATAACCTTATCGTTCAAAATTTAAAGAAACAAAGCACAGGACGGATTCCTTTTGACCTTCATAGAAATGTTAGAGCTTCGGAACAAAGGCACACATTTCAAATGACCTTAGGTTGGAATAGTCACTGAGAAAGCGCAATACCCTGCGTTTCAACAATAAGACCCCCACTTACTTCATGAGAGGTGAGTCTCAAATCCTCCCAGGCCATGAGAAGTGAACTAGGGAACAAGTGGATCATTTATACAAGCGATTGGAAGGGAGCGCTTTTGGTTATTTGTGGAAATAGAAAGTACAATTAAGACTTCGGTTTATTTAGTTCGTTTATCGATTTAATCGATCAAAGTTTCAAGCGTACGTTCACGAATACCTGATATTTTTGGTGGCTAACATATTTCGCTATGATTTATTGCACTCACTATGCCAAACATGTGCAAGAAAATGATGCGATTGTAGCCCAAGCGCTTTCAATGCCCAGTGAAATACATTAAAACAAATGCAACGGTTAGCGGAACGTTGCTAAAGATAGGGATGAATGAGAGGGGAAGTGTTATGAGAGAGGAAAAAACAAGCCGCAGTCAATGATATTCTGGTCATTATCGAGAAGCATAAATGGGCATGGGCATGATGTGCATGCGAAAGCAAGATAACCAATGGCACTTAAGAGTAATGTAGGGAATTCTATGAAAAGGCAAGTACAACAGGAACAGAAGCCATTGAGATGGGTGAGGTAGATTAGAAAGTTTATAGGGGGCAGGCAAGCCGCAGCTGGCACAGGGAAGGGTTGATTAGAGGGATGCGGAAGATGTCTGTGTCCTGCTGCGCACGTTGGTAGGGAGAAGATGATAATGATAACGAAATATACGCCAATCGAACGTACCTCCAAAATTCCAATGAACTGAGGTAAACCACGATGCTCTTCCTATTATGCAAACTTTGCAAGTGGTAATTGACATGTCGAATAAAGATGAATGAATGAATGAATGAATGAATGAATGAATGAATGAATGAATGAATGAATGAATGAATGAATGAATGAATGAATGAATGAATGAATGAATGAATGAATGAATGAATGAATGAATGAATGAATGAATGAATGAATGAATGAATGAATGAATGAGCGATACGTTAGGCTGTCGCCGTCTCTCTTGAAACAAGTAAGTAACGAGATGTCAGAAGACACACTTCCAAAAATTGGTTTATGGTTTATGGGGGTTTAACGTCCCAAAGCCACTCAGGCTATGAGGGACGCCGTAGTGAAGAGCTCCGGAAATTTCGGCCACCTGGAGTTCTTTAACGTGCAAGCCATCGCACAGTACACGGGTCTCTAGAATTTCGCCTCCATCTAAATTTGACCGCCGCAGCCGGGATCGAACGTGCGTCTTTTTGGTCAGTAGCCGAGCGCCATAACCACTGAGTGTACGCCCACCCTTTGTTTCAAGTTATAATCTCTCAAGTGTACTTTGTCGCTGTATGCTGTAGAGATGCAGTGACTCCCACCGCAGCGGACATGTTATTCGTTAGCGCCTCCTGGCTATCCTCCTGAGCTCTTCAACGAAAGTCTCAGCTCGCACAGCTATCCAGCAGATGTCGTGAAGAGGTCTTGGATAACGGCGTAATTTCTCCAGTCCTAACTAATAATCATTTAGCCGGTGCCTCAGCATTGATGCTATCGTGTTCGTTCACCGGATATGTCAACACGCCTATGAACAATAAAAGCTTTAGAAGGTAGTTTTGCACGCCCGAAGTTCTACTGATTGGGTAACTGCCGGCACAGCCATTAGATTAACTCTAAACATCTAGTTCCCATTTTCCGTCTTAAGAATCATACAGTCCGAGATAATCGCGCTCACATAACTAATTTCAAGCAAAAGGCAGCAAGAGGTCACGAAGTTGCCTAAAAGTTCATGGCGTGTAGTACTAATTGCACGGACGTAACGTCAAAACCGTGCACCCACGTCATGGATATTAAGTTTGTAATTGCGAAGTTTTCATGCAAATGGGGAAAAATTAAAATCACTCTGTAGCACGCGAAAAATAGTTTGCTTGAGCTGTCAGAGCCCTCGTAGGTGTTACTTAGCTTCGTCGGCCGTCAGAAGGCCGGGCAGCAGCAAAGGAAAAAGAACGGCGGGTCATTAACGCCTCATGGAATTATAAGGCGGGATTAGGTGCTCCTCTGGCCCGCATGCAGATAAGGCTCGCCGCGGGTGGCCGTAGCTCATTAAAACTCTTCCGCAGCTTTCCTGCCTAGGACACGAGGCTGCAATTAAAGCATTTCTATGGTGTGTCGGACCGAAAGCATTACCAAGTGCCGACAAGTCTAAAAAACGCTTTCTGTTTACCACCATGCCGCTTCTACTACGTAAACATTTTCGTTGACTCGTTGACCTGGGGAAGAATTTTGTTAAATTTATCAAAATGACCCCTTTTTTATCGTGGTACATAAGTCTCAAAGCAGCGAGAAATATTTACTGACTAGGTTTGAACATTTAGTGTCCTGTCTGCACCGCTAATATACTTAGTGTGCATTAAAACCGGGCATTCAATATTACCTCCAACAGCTAGCACTTTTCGCCACAAGAAACATCGCATTCGGAAACAAACTATTTCACGAATCATAATCAAGAAGTTTTAACGACCGTAAGTCACGCTTAGTGACGCGAATAGGCTTAAAATAGTTCTTAAAACCCAATTTTTGTGTTGTGTTAGGAAAGCAGCTAATCGATGATTTATGTTAGTGTTCTTTTCCTCAAAGAAAATGAATAGAGATAGTTGCCCTGTTTTGTTAAGAACCAAATAAATAATAAATGAAGAATCTCTTTGAAAACATATTTTCCTGATGAGCCAGAGGAGCAAACGTGTGTAAGAGCGGAAATTCAGCATTGTTGTCGAAATGGTAATGAGTGACAATCATTTCTACACGTCTATACCAAAACTTTACAGAAAAAGGACTAATCATTGGCTTTCATGAGCTCAGATGAGAAGTTGCTAAAACACCTGTGTAGTTCTTAACATGAACTTTATGTATATTTCGTGCTGCAATACCACGAAAACAATAGAAAAATGAACAAAGTAGATAGTACACGCAGTCAGGGGTGAAAAGCTTGAAGATCGAGATAAAAGCTGCAAGAAAAAAAATAGCGTCCATTTCATCGTCGAGAGTAGATGCAGGCATGAAATCCAGGGAAAGGCACAGCGTATACTAGACGGAACAAAGCTGGAGTTAGTTCAACACTGGTATATGCTCGAAACTTTGGCTTCTGAACGTGCCACTTTCTTTTTCCGATTCTCTTCTTCGGACTAGGCAGTGCGCACGATCGCCCTGGCTGGTTTCGCTCCTTGATGAGCCTACGCTGCATTTCAGGCTTTACGTGCCGCCGCCGGACGCCATAGCACTGCTGCGAAGTCAATATGCGAAAGCTTCTGTACGAAGTGCGGACTGCAAAGGGTGGATGAAAATTGCGTGAAAATGTGAAGCGCATCCCCATAAAACTCTTATAGCATACTTTAGGCGCCACCAAAACCTTTGGGTTAAGCATTGAAATACACTCGAAGTACAGCAGCACGCATATGCAAGAACTCTCAGCATAGAGGGTCAAAGGTGTTCGGCGCTAGGTAGTTGTCGCTTTACGCTTTTCAAGGTAGTTGTCAATTTTCAAACTCTTTAGAACTTATAGGCGCCCGTGATCTCGCTTAACTGATGACGCATTGTGTCACTAACTGTAGGCACTGTCCCCACACAAACGGATGGGTTTAGATAAAATGCGGACGCTTTTCAGTGTACCCGTAACATTCGGGTTGACGCCAAAAATTTCCTCGTTCAATAAAATTACTCTTTTGTTTTGCAAGTGACGATATGCTGAGTCGCCCTGGCTTTAGTAGCCGCATTCTTCATTTTCCCACTTTTTCCATTGCTGCTCTTAGCTAGTCATGCACTAGATTTCCATTTTATTTTTATTAAAGTTTGTCCTTTTGTCACTGCCTCGCGTAATCCTTAATTTGGCTGTGGCTTTTCTAATCACAGCAGTTGCCTTTTTTTTTTAATTTTCAAGGCATTTTCCTTTTTTGCTCGAATAGTGACTCGATACCTGGATTGTGAAATCCAATGAGAGCGCGTAATGCTGTTTCGCCATCCAAACATAATGTTGTAAGCATCCCATTTCGTAAGTTTCTTCTTGTTTTTTGGGGGACATCCACAGCAGCTTCGCGCCGGGTCACGCTAGATTAATCGTTTTGCGCCTCTTGTAACCGCGAAAAAACTAACGTTATATAAAAAGAGTTAGTCACAGCACGTTAGTTTCCATCATCTCCCCCCTCCAATGCCGCCTCCCCAGCTGATGATAGCTGACACCTTCTTTGCATGCAAATCGAATCATCGTTTCAACCTCAACACGCTCTCTGCTTTCTTCAGCATTAAATTCTTCTCTCCGAAAAGACTCCTAGCTCATCTTCGGCTGTTTTTTTCTTCAGGGATTTCGACTTTTATGTCCCTTGACTAGGATCTCAGCACTTCATTTCTAAATCAATCATGGGAGAAGTACGCAGTGATAATAGCCAAGTACGGCATAAATCCATAAATCCCGCCCCATTTTATTTGAAAAACCCATAGAGTCAATACCAGGGCCTGTTTTGGTGACAATAGGGCTGATTGTAAGCTATATCGTTTTGTATTAACCTTCCCTTAGAGCATAACGACACATTTGCTATAAAAAAAGACCATGAAGCGTTCTATTTCGAACATTTTACACAGTGTTTTTCGAGACCAATCTGCCCAAATTACATCATAAGATCAGCACTTCCTATGCAGATGCTGCGTACTATGCCCAATAAAACCTAGCGAGAGGATTAAACAAATTGTAAAACAAAAACTGAAAAATGTTGCTTCTATTCTATATTATAGCTTTCTTCGGGGTATCTTCAAATATGCAGAATGAAATGATATCTTTAGAGGTGGAATATGTGCATGCTATAGTATTAAAATATTGAATTTTATTCACATTTGTGAACGTTTTGCTAACAAAGATGTGGGATCGTACTTAAAGTCCAATTAGTAGCATTTATAGTTAGAAATGCTACTAATTGGACCTTAAGTAACGCATACGCTATATTTATTTAAAAACATTAAAAAGTTTAGCAAGACGAGTTTTCCAACTCGAAAACCAGTTTCTGATAAAGCAACACATAACACAAATAATCTAGATTTTATCATCTTATTTTCAGACAATTTATTTATAACTTTTGTAAATTTTTGCGCCAGCCTCAGAAACTCCGCGGTGGGGGTGCAGTGAGCGCCTTGTCAAGAGCATATATGATAGGGATGCCACGAAACGTAGGCAAAATGTTCTTCGCATTCTATTCTATCCTTCCCGTGCCATACTGTCAAGTGCAAAATATATTCACAATTGACCAAAGACATGGCATAACCGCGAACGTTGTAGCTAACTCTCTTTACTAACTCCATTCGGTTTGCTGTATTTGATTTCCGTTAGTCATTTTGCTTATCAGATGAAAGTAATAATGCAGCACTACGGTAATGAACCACCTGTGATGGCATAGTTTGTTATTATCCAGCCTTGTTGGGATTTCTTTCGGCATTGAAGGTAATTTTTTACTAAGTTTAACGACCTGCAGCGACACGTGGGCTATGGGGGACGGGATGCTGTAGTGTAGGGCTCCGTTTAACAGAGACCACCTGGAGTTCTTTAACATGCACTTACATAGCACCGGGCACGGGCGTCATTAGCGTTTCGCCTCCATCGAATTGCACCTTCTTATTTTCCACTGCGTTTTAGAGCCATTCCACCGGCCCGCAACCAAGGAGATAGAGCTAAAAACATATCTGCGAGGTCTCAAACCGGCCGTGTTCAGGCCAGCCACGATACAGAAGCAAAAACACTTAGGAGAGGCGCTAATTTCGCTGGGTTGGAAGCACTCAGGGCTTGCACGTCACGTTGGCCTGCCACGCTCGTTTGCCGAGCCGTTGAGAGCGACGACGCGTAAACACAGCCGCCTCCAAGAAGGCAGTGGAGCTCCGGCACTCGTTTCCTACCTTTCTTTTCTCCCGCGGGACGCTGTTAAGCCTCTCCGACCGTCTTGAGTGCTTCCTTGGTTCGAAAGTACCACTCTTTTAATAAAGCCGGAAGATCGATAGAGGTCGTTCTGTACGCATGCAGTGGGCACCTGGGAAGTGAATGTGAGCTAGGTGACTTGTTAAAATACACATCGGGAACCCCCTGATATATCGACCTACCCGTGCAATGGCATTCAGTTCGTTGCTTGCACCATCGTGTATAAGCAAACACGGGCCACCTTTAATAGGAGGGTATTTTGAGTACACCAGCAACGTGTCGAACTGGCTTCGTCTTGCTGAGAAAACATGCTTTTTGGCAACCCGCTTCAGCAGGTGTTGAGGTTATCATAGAAGAACACAGAATAAGTGAAGTCACCCATCATTAAACATTCTTTTACGCTTTCAGGCAATCAACATAGCTTTAAAAGAAAGAGAAATCACTTAAGACTGCAAGCAAATTATGTCTTGCTTACTTTGCTCTTTGTGCCCTCACTTGATTAGATGATGCCGGAGCCTGTAGCTTGCGACGCGTGTCCTCTTGAAGCAAAATACTGATTTTTGAAGAGTACAAGGGCGATGAAAAGAAATGCGAACATAGCGGAACCTACACATTCCGCTGTTCACATTTTCTTCATCACGTTTTTACTTTTACTTTTCTGGTAGGAAAAAAATGCTAGTGTCGTCCATGCGGCAGTCTAGGACGAATCTGGTCATTTTCATGTCACCCAGGTAAAAGCACGACGTAAACAAATCCTAAGAGTGGAGCCCGTACGAGCCGCATTGTTCGCATTTCTTTGCATCGCGATTGAGCGTGCCCCATACTCGTTGATTACGCTATTAGCCTATACAGTAGTAAAGAATGGACGTGAAAAGAGGCGCCACATAGATGACGGAAGCCAACAGTCGCCTAAACTAAGAAGCATAGGGGATGTTTTTTCTATAAATAATTTGTTGTGTTCATCATTCAGAGCCTAATAGGCTAATTTTTTCAAATATAATTGATAACAAAGTAAAGGATAAACAGCCACATGCCACCGATGGGATCCTCTCCCACGACCTCCGAATTTCGTGTCCGGTGCTCTACCAACTCAGCTACGCCGCCGGTTGTCCAATCTTTTCCTTTCGGGGGTATTTATGTGCAGTATAACCGAATATCAAGAGTGTTCACCAGCGTCACCTTTGTCCATACGAAGGCCTTGATCCAGGCAATCTTGATATAAGTAGAATAAGAGGTTTCTCACACAGATTCCACCCTCACCGTTCGATCGCGTTCCTAAGTGGTACTCGCGGTAATATAGAACGTGCTACGTCCGCCACTGCGGACAACGGTGGCGCTGGTCAACACTCTCCAGGTACAGTTACACAGTACGCTAATACCGCCGAAACTAGAAGATTGGACAGTCGTCGCCGTAGCTCAGTTGGTAGAGCACCAGCTGTGAAATTCGGAGGTCGTGGGATCAGATCCCCCGGCGGCATGTGGCTGTTTTGCTTCTGATTTCTAATTAATTATCTTTAAATATTTACCCTATTAGGCTCCCACTGGCGAGCGCTACAATCAGCGGTAACTCAGGACATGCTACGTCCGCCGCTTAAGAACGTGGGTGGCGCTGATGAACACTCTCAAGGTTAGGTTATTTGTAAACATAAATACCCCCCAAAACAAAATATCTGACAGCCGTCGCCGTAGCTCAGCGGTAGAGCACCGGGCGCGTAATTCGGAGGTCATGTGTTCGGATCCCACCGGCGGCATGTGGTTGTTTTTTCTTCTGCTTTTCTAATAAATTAGCTTTAAGCGATAACATATTCAGTAATATTCTAAATCGAACAGCACAAAATAAATAAGTAAATTAAAAATCCTCTGTGTCCCTTGGTTTCTGTGGCTGTTGGCATCTCACACACACACACACACACACACACACACACACACACACACACACACACACACGCCCACACACACACACACTCACACACACACACACACACACACACACACACACACACACACACACACACACACACACACACACACACACACACACACACACACACACACACACACACACACACACACACACACACACACACACACACACACACACACACACACACACACACACACACACACACACACACACACACACACACACACACACACACACACACACACACACACACACACACACACACACACACACACACACACACACACACACACACACACACACACACACACACACACACACACACACACACACACACACACACACACACACACACACACACACACACACACACACACACACACACACACACACACACACACACACACACACACACACACACACACACACACACACACACACACACACACACACACACACACACACACACACACACACACACACACACACACACACACACACACACACACACACACACACACACACACACACACACACACACACACACACACACACACACACACACACACACACACACACACACACACACACACACACACACACACACACACACACACACACACACACACACACACACACACACACACACACACACACACACACACACACACACACACACACACACACACACACACACACACACACACACACACACACACACACACACACACACACACACACACACACACACACACACACACACACACACACACACACACACACACACACACACACACACACACACACACACACACACACACACACACACACACACACACACACACACACACACACACACACACACATACATACACACACACACACACACACACACACACACATACATACACACATACATACATACATACATACATACATACATACATACATACATACATACATATATATATATATATATATATATATACCTGCATTATGAACCCTGGTTTCGATGACTGCTGGCTTCAGTTTTTCTATACAGTAGCACTGCTTTCTACCTTCGAAGTGTGGAAGACACATGCACAGGTCATTACTTGGCTGCATACTGGGAACACGCTTTTGCTTAAGTACGCTCTAAAATAAAACTGGCTAACTTTTCCGCTATGTTGCTTAAAGCGAGGACCCATCGAGACCTCTTATGATGTACAGTCTTTGTCAAAAGTAACCAGGCTGCACGTTTTTCTTCTCAGTCGCATATTAAAGCTATTATGCCAGCCCTCAAACTCTCAATCTCTGTATTGTAAGGAGAACCCCTGTTTACACCTTTAAAGAACTTTTTGATCTTTAGAAAAGCCGTGAGGGCTCTGTTATACAACTGAGAAGCAAACCATGGAGCCTGGTTACTTTTGACAAAGGCTGTACCTTCTTCCGTCGGGCCACGGCACCTCATCCTCACCTTCCGCGCTGCCCCTTAGTATCAACTCGAATCGGTGTTGCTTTCTTCTACACCGCACCAAGGCTGTCCTGTTTCTAATCCTCTACGCTGCGAATGTCCCACTAAACGCCGACTCTCCCCTGCTTGCTGCGTCGCATCGTCTAATCCATTCCCCCCCTCTTTCTCCTCCTTTTCTACTGCTCCGACTCTCCTACTGCTCCGACTCTCCTACTGCTCCGACTCTCCTACCCAGGTCACAACTCCTTGAACACTCCTCGATGTGCTGACGTCTACACTAGCATCACGGACTCGGAATTTATTCCAATTAACATATATCACTGGAAAGCGCTGCTTGAAGACATGAACAGTCGTAGCTTGCAGTGACTCGCAGTTTCTTTTTGAAAGGAGCCGCGCTAATGTCCTGAGCTATGCTCCTAACATGAGTGTAACTAAAGGGTTCAGAATGCATGCCACTCAACATACACCCATTGCCAGTTAACAAGCGTGTTATATTGGTGCTCAGATAAAACAGATGGGAATGTTGTATCATATAATGATAAGTCGGAATGGATTTCAGTAGATGGCTTTGGCAGTGTGGTAATCAAACATGTTAAATAGAATAGAATATTTATACTGCAGAGCTTCTACAGCAGACAGATGCTGTCGAGTCATCTGCTTACTTAGTTATGGCAACTGTGAACATGCAATTCTATCTCGTCGTAGAATGTAGGTGTAACTACGAAGTGTATTCAAGGAAAGGAGAATAGCAAATTCTACGACGGCTCACTGATGGCGGGAGCCCCACTCTTTCAGCGGACATCAGCCAGGTTTCTTGGCTCATGTATCTCCATCGCCTGGATAATTTTTAAGGCAAACATCCGTTGAAAACAAAGCATCGTTCAGTCTTTCGATCCTCGGCAACGCAACGTATTGCATTGCAACGAAGACGCCAACAACAAAGTTTATGTAGAGCAGAAGAGCTTCTCGTGTCAGACGAAACCAAGACTCGCAGCAGTTAACATCAACCTCATGCAGCCAAATGGACGACTATAGCAGCAAGTGGAGCGCACTCAACAATAATCTAGCCGAAGAGACTACCAACCGCACGAAAAGAAAGAAAAGTATAACCTGGACAAAACGAACTCAAGGACCGTGGAACAAGGAAGTACGCCTACGGTAAACACGGCATACGAAAGGCATCGCCACTAGTATTTCGCATTGGAAGCTCGTGGCAACAAACCGAAGTCCTTGATGCATACTAATAGCTGCTCGGCGGCAGAAGCGCGTCGCCAGAGACCTAGACGGCTGATCAATAAACAAACACAGCACCGACAAAACGTGGGCCTCGGTCCCCCTCGGGAAAACAGTACGCATGGACGAGCAACGTCACTGCTGCCGGAAGTCGAGCAAGCAACAGGAAGCGATCGCTTCTGGCCCAGCGGGGATCAGGAGGAGGCTGGGTACTTCGGAGGCCAGGGAGTGGATTTTGTGCTCATGTGTGTGCTCGTTCTGGCCATCGTCCTGAACGCCAAGCGATGCTCGGTTTCCATCCAAGGAACGTGACTAAAGATTCTAGGTCAACGATAAAGTCCAATGAAGCTTATTTTGATGTTAAATTATCGGGAGCAGAAAACAAAAAAAAATGTGAATGTTATTTATTTCAAGATACCCCTAATGATCCTCATTACGAGGATATTAAATAGCGTGTGGCAAAAATTCGAACATGAATATACAAGAAGGAACACCTAAGATGAGTAACAGAGCAAAAAGAATCAAGAGAAGCGCAATAACTGAAAGTCAGCAAGTATTAAAATGTGACGGAACTACAAAAGACAAAATGAACACAAAAAAATAAAAACAACGTAATAAACAAAACAAAAAAAGAAAACTCAAACAACATATTACGGCGAGCAGAACAGAACTAGAATAAAACTACACATCGCTTGGATTTTTTAAATATTCATGAAATGATGTCGCATTCGTTTCATTTGCGATTGTGGAAAGAAGCCGGTTCCAATAAATAATGGTTCCGGGTATAAACTATTTGGCAAAACTTGAAGTGTGACATGTGATGCGTTTTATCTTGAAAGGATGGTCAGGGCGTGGAAACACTGCTTGGAGTAAGTGAAAGAAATCGTCGTGAAGCAATGGATGATGGTAAATTTTGTGCAAAAAAGTTAAACGAGCCAGTTTCCCATGATGGGAAAGTTTGTCAAGTCCAGCACGAGCTTTTAACGCCGTGACGCTAGTAAAACGTGAGTAGTCAGGATAAATTAAACAAAGCAGCACGGTTTTGCCGTGATTCTTGCTATCTTTGATGCAGGCTCGATCTGGTTCCTTATGGCTGAAGCGTGCTCAATTTTAGGTCGAATTAATGTAATATACGCAATTTTACGGATGTGCCCCTTAGCATGTCCATGGTTACGGTTTAAAAAGCCAAGAGAACGGTTAGCAGCTGCTAGAATCAAATTAATATGATAGTTCCAGGTTAGGTATGACTGAAAGTAAACTCCTAGACACTTGTAAGTGGAAGTTGTCTCAACCCTTATGTGATTAAGAGTATTCGGTAGAGATACGATAAGGATTTCTGGTGAAGGAGACGAGCTTTGTCTTAGAGGGATTTAGGGTCATAAGCCACAATTTGCACCAGGTGTTAGTAGAATCGAAGTCAGTTTGTAAACACTGACGGTCAAAGTCATTTTAATGGTTCGGTACACAACAAAGTCGTCAGCAAAGAGTAGAATTTGTGAAAAAATGCAATTTTATAAGTCATTAATAAATATTAGAAAGAGCAAGGGACCAAGCACACTCTCCTGGGATACACCAGATGTGACATGGGCCATTGTAAGTTAGAACTATTAACAGAAGTGAATTGAACGCGAGATAAAAGAAAGTATTTAATCTATGCTAGTACCTGAGGTTGAATGTTAAGATCCGATAGCTTGAGAAGTAGTCTATGGTGGGGAACCCGACCAAATACCTTAAAAAATCCAAAAACAAAGGATCGACTTGAATTCCGGCATCCAAAAAAATGAATAAGTTATTAGCAAATCCAACGAGCTGAGTGTCACAGGAAAATCTCTTGCAAAAACCGTGCTGATATTTAAATATGATGTTATGATCTTCAACATAAGGAATGATCTGGGTGTGTACGACGTGTTCAAGGAGCTCGGAAAACAGCAAGTCAATGAAATGGGTCTATAATTTATAGAATCAGAGCGGACGCCAGATTTGAAAATAGAGATTACTTTGGCTACACCCCAGTCGTGAGGGATGGAGCCAGATGATTAAGGCTGAGAAAAAAGTGAAGACAAGAATTGAAAAATACTGTGAGATATATCTATAGTATTTTTTTTGTTAAAACCCCGTGTATCCGCGCTTGTGGTCAGTTTAAGATTACTTAACAAAGAAAGAATACCGTCTTCCCTAATGACTATTGGGGGCATAGAATAATCATGAAATAAGTTGAGAACTGGAGATGTGGTTAGAATTTCTTTAGTGGAAACAGATGAGTAAGTGTTGTTAAAGAGCTGAGCAGAATGAACAACGTCCAGCTGGTCGCCATTAAAACTTATCAAGAAAGAATCAGGACGCGAATGAGTGTTAATTACGACCCAAAACCTATGGGGATTATTGGATAGCATGGTGGGCAAAACGTCACTATAAAACTGGCAACGAGTAGCTTTGTGACATGCAAGAGCCTGTTTGGAAACATGCATAAATGAACAGAAGAGTGTCTGGTGGATGTAAAAAATGAGAACCCGCAACTTAAGGTCCGTGTTCGAAGACGCTGTACAGAAACTTGTTGGATTTAACTTGCGTTCAGCAGAAAGCTAGCAACGTAATATTTTCGGAGCGCACTCAACTTCATTTAGCATACTCGAAAACTCTCTAAAGGAAGACACAAATGTTCCCGAAGAACATACTATGTCACAGTACGTGAATTGAAGCCACAGGTCAAGGAGAAAACCCTAGGAAATTTTTGCTTGATCGAATGTATTTAAGAAAGCGCGTGAGTAACCTCAGTACACCTTATTATAAAATTTCATGACTGAGCACATAAGTGACTGCTTGATTTAAGGGGTGATAACATACGCTGCGATTACGGGACTCTACATAAACCTAATGCCCCAGACGACTGCGCAGTCTTCAGCTATTGAAGAAGAGTTTTACATTGGGGTATGGGTATGGCCACGGTGGTCAAGTGCCTTGAGCATCCACCTCTCATGTGTTAGGTGCGGGGTTGGATTCCCAGTGTCGCCGGGTATACGTACCGGGGATACTACGGGTGCAAAATTAACCTGGCGTAGTGCCCGGCTTCAATGGGGCGAAAGAGTACAAACATTTGTCTCTGATACCACCTTTGGTCAGGGAAATTACTTTCTGCCATGGCGCTCTTTCGCCAAAGCTGCCAATAAAACTCAACGACAATTTATGCGTGATATTTATCTAAATTGGTATGTGTGTAAGAAAGGGTAGCAAGTGGGTCAAATATCGGCGAATGAGTGTAAGCTGCTCAAAACTGCTGCTAAAAAATGCGCTCAACACAAATGACTAGATTTAGTGTATCAGGCGACGTCGTTCGAAAACCGTGAAGCGAATTCAGAAAAATCTTGGTCATAATCACTGCATTTGAGCTGCAGAACGGGCCTCGGGCCTAGCGCCTACCTAGGTGCTCTGTAAATAGTTGTTTGTGTGTGTGTGTGTGTGTGTGTGTGTGTGTGTGTGTGTGTGTGTGTGCGTGTGTGTGTGTGTGTGTGTGTGTGTGTGTGTGTGTGTGTGTGTGTGTGTGTGTGTGTGTGTGTGTGTGTGTGTGTGTGTGTGTGTGTGTGTGTGTGTGTGTGTGTGTGTGTGTGTGTGTGTGTGTGTGTGTGTGTGTGTGTGTGTGTACACACACACACATATGTATATATATGCTTTCTATACAAAACCATGTAAATAAATACCATGAAAGAAAAAAAAGCTGGCAGGGAGTAGCGTAGCCATTAGCACGCTCTGCTGCGGGACGGAAGAATGGTGGTTCGAATCCAGTCGTGTACCGAGATCTTTTTTTCTGGTCTGACTAGAAAAAGCGTGACACCTCTGCTGACAGCCTTCTGTCGACAACGATGAGGCATTAAAGGCTTTCGCCTTGATAAAGGGCCGTGCTTGAAAACTCACCTCGTAAACTCCCAGTAGAGTAAATTTGTTGATTCAGCAGTGATTTTCTCTGAGATAAATCATTGCGCTAGCTAACAATGTTTGCTTCTTTTTATGCCTTGCTTTTAAGAAATATATGTTACAGAGTATCACCTGTACACAATCCTATTCACTGTCATAAATTATGCCATGCATAACGATGCTTGCAAGCTGTATTCAAGCGGTAAGACTCCATTCCGGGAAGATTTTGTCTCGATCGCTGACGGAGGGACGTTTGCGTAAAATTCTAGAAAACTACCAGACTTTTTAAATGGGATATTCAGGCAGGACTCTACATTTAAGAGTGCAAGCTGTTCGCGCATGAGGATTTGGAGACGTGCCCTCCATGTGCGGCCTCTTCCAGCAAACATGTCACACGAAGACCATAATGGTCGGCGCTTGGAACGAGCGAAAGCCCTAGCCCGACATTATGACAACAAAACAGGTGTATACTACGTGGACTCCTCCGGTCCTCACCACGGGGGATGGTACACGGTCGTGGTAGTTCACAGCAGCAACACAGTTAACGGCCTCACCTTCAGAGCCCGTAGTGCAACACAAGCAGAATAGGTCGTGATTGCTCTCACGGCCTCACACTCCGATTCAAAATACATAATCACCGACTCGCGAGGGGCCTGTCGGAACGTCGAACAAGGCTGCACTCCCTTCTTAGCCTTTCGAATCTATCAAAACTGCATACGGGATACGGACCCCGCACACTGTTACCTTATATGGGCCCCTGCTCATCAGGGGTTGGCAGGAAACGAGGCAGCAGACGCAGCCGCCCACGAGCTCTCTCACCGTGCTGCTTTCTCTTCCCCACCCGATCAGGAATACGATTTTAATCCTGTCTATACGTTCAAAGATATTACAATATACTATCAAAATAGTCATCTCCTTTACCCTAGCCCATGTAAAGGCCTGAAGAAGGCAGATGAGCGGCTCCATCTCCGCCTTCTCACCAATACATTGCTGTGCCCGGCAGCACTAAAGCATTTTGACCCCTCCTTTAACGGTAGCTGCCCACACTGTAGTGCTGTGTCTTCTGGCACCTATCACATGGTGTGAGCCTGCCCCTCCAACCCGCCCATTCTCCCCATCCCCAACCCAACCCGGGAGGACTGTGAGGGGACCCTGCTCGGTTGCCACGACTTACAGGCCCAACAAGCCTTAGTCAAGCGCGCCCGGGCGGCGGCCACCGCCACTGGGGTCCCATACTAGGAACCTCCACCTAGTGTATGTAAGGATCGGCCCCTTACGGGCTGATGCAAACATACCTCCTGTCCCTTTTTAATAAATGTTTTCACCACCACCACCAGCGGCCGGCCGCGTTTAGATGGAGGCATAATTTAGCCGCAGAACTCCACTACGGCACTTCTTTCTTCTTTTCTTCTTTCACTCCCTCCTTTATCCCGTCCTTTACGACGCGGTTCGGTGTAGGAATCGCCCTTCTAAATCGAATACCCTATTTTTTCGTACTCCTATCAGTCTTCCTGAAATACCCGTGCGTTGGTGTACAAAGATATAACTATGTCTGGTTGCTAACTAGTTCTTTCTTATGGCGTCTATATTTAGATGCAATAAATATAGAAATATGAATGCCTATCTTCCTGCAGTGTTTTCTGTGAAGAACTACCTTTCGAAGTCCCACGCGCATGCTCAAATAAGTAAGGTTTGGCTGTTTTCCAACCAGTAATGTGCTAGATGTGACGTCTCACTCTGTGATAAAATGTTGACGCCTTTATTGTTGTCAATCGATTCTCCTAGGGACCGCCGACTTCTTTTCCGCTGGATTTAAGCCACTCTCGAAAATAATCTGATAGATTTTAGTGAAAGACAAGTAAGAAAAAAAGGCTAAATGTGGAGAATTTGAACTCAAAATCAGAATCGAGAAAGCTTCTTAATTTCCTCAACCATGGCTTCCTGCGCTGAAAATCACCGAAAATAATTGAGTGAGCAGCAGTGACAGAAACTGCGCTAACAGACACCATGCCGGCATTCCGAGGAACAGGCTGTCGTTTCTCACGGAGACTAAGCTCCCTTTTCATGGGACAGAAATGATTTTCTTGCTTGTTTAGTTTCTTTTGTGGTTCCCACTTCATTTATAAACGGAGATCTAGTGTCTTTCATTTCCGTCTTATCATTTCTGTAGCCGGAATGGCTTTTCTTAGGAGTCATGAGTACGCATACTTTGTACAACTTCACACACCTTACGTTTTCCTTCACGCAATGTAATGTGTGAATGTAATGCCCCATCAGCCAGGGATCTTTAAGGGTCAATAAATGATGATGATGATGATGATGAATACTGGTGCTGTCGACGCGCATATAACACCAACCGAAACACTGTTTAATGAACGGATGTGTCACAGTTTTGATACGACCGTCTCGGAAGCCATATAATTGAAAGTGCATGTGTGATCCGTTCGAACCCTGTCGCAAGCTAGCCTTCAACTTGAATAGTACATGTAATCTTATACGGATCGAGAATTCGTAGGACACCACCAGGAACACTGAACAGCCAACGGTTTCGTCGCAATCCGCCTTTTGCACTCAGCCGCTTTGCGCATCCGCTTCTCTCCTCCTCCAGCTCCTTTGGCTGACAATGAATCGCCAGCTCTTACTGCGCATGCGCAGTTCATTTTAGTGACAGGCGCGAGCGACAGATGGCGGCAGCTTTCAAGCACACACTCGAAAGCTTCCCAGGCGGAGTATGCGCCTCGTGGAACACGATCACGCTTGCGTCTCCCGCGTGCGCTTGTTTTCAACCAGTTTTTTCCCACTCGCCATAGGGCGCCACATCTTGTGCAAAAGCCGGATTTTGGTACGAATTTCGGGAAAACTAGCGCCACATGGCAGTCGGCCAGGCGCGAGCATATGTAGACGAACGACATGTATGATTGTCTAAAGTGGCTGTGCTAGGCTTGCTGTGTGCGTCATGTGGCCACTTGATGACGTCATCCTAATTTTCTTCCCATCGCTGGGATTTTCTGCACCATATGCGAGTACACACACACAAACCCACACACATGCGCGCGCTGCAGGCTTTTCTCGTAATCGGACTAGTAATCATTTCGCATTAAAATGTTCTGACACCTTGCGATTTGGGCCATAGACGGCGGACGCCGGCTTTTGCGCTAATCGGGCATATACTGCTTTCACGTTAGAAACCGTTGCGTGAAAAACCACAGGGGGGGGGGGGGGGGAATGTTGACATGTTTAGGAGCAAGGGATTGCCGCGGGCAGTGTTCCTTGGCCATCAGCTCGTTGGCTGATGTTGACACCCTTGTTTCGAGGAGTTGAAAGCCCACCTTTGTCCCCTCGCTCACGGCGTGGTTCTGGCAGCCACCGAGAAGTGATGAGAGTTAGTGCTTAATTCACGCCGTGGTGGCTCGGTGGCTTTTGCGTTGGTCTGCTGATCGCAAGGTAGCAGGTCGCGAAGAACCTATATCGATTGAGGCGAAATACAGCAGCGCCTGTCCGGTGTGCAATGTTGTCGCTTGTTATAGTACCCGAGGTGTTCTAATTAATCCAGCGCCCACCACTATGGCCTTCCTCATAGCCCAAGTGTAACTTCAGGACGTTACACGTAACTTCAGGACGTTCATAATTGAAAACATAAAAAATCGCAGTTTCTTCGCTCCTTCCTTTTCTCAGAAACCATTCTTTTTTTAACTCAATCACATAAAGATAGAAAGCACTTTGCTGAGGACACGTACTTCGTTACTTTCGTGGATCGTATTTTGTATCTCGGTATCTCGGATATCACATGGCAAGTCAGCCTGCAATAGCATTGGCATTGGCAGGATTAGTTCGTCACCGTTCGTAAATCGCCATCATGCAAGACAGCAACTCCTAACTGGCACTTCGTGGCGCGAACTGCAGCTTTTGCTGAACTGAATCGCTTCACGATCGATTAATGTACCAAAAAGTGCTGGCTACAGACATGAAGACAATTAGGGACACAGCAATCAGCGTTTATCCTAATTACGGTGAGCAGGAAGAAGAGATCTGAACGCCCTCTAACTGCTCATAACAAGCAAAGTGCGATTAGCGCGGATTACGCTACCCGCACGTGTTTTCCATCAGGAGAGTCCTAGAATCGTTTTCGGAACAGACCCTGGTGATTACCATCCCCTTTTTTTTATTTCCGGAAACATGCCTCTTTGCTGTAGCGATAACTGGCTGTGCTGCAGTAGAATATTTCATCCACTCGCTCCGAGCAATCCGAATTCCGTTCAAACTCCGACGCTTCTTGAAGACTCCCTGTATAAATGTATTTTACAAATTAGAGTTTATGGACGAAGTTACCGCAGCGACAAGAGAGAGAAAGGAATTTTAATGAGGGAAAGGTGGAGAGGTCGGCCGGTGGTAACATGGCCCTGGCCTGCTACTCCACACAGGGGAAAGGGAAGAGGAGGAAAAGGAAAGTGCGAATGAAGGCTGATGATGGCATAATACAATGAGTTTCTCGGGTGATGTCTACACACACACACACCACACACACCACACTGGCTGGCACTCGCATCGCGGTGAGTAGACGCACATAAAACTCATAAAACTGGTGTCAGCAATACAAACACCGACACATGTCATTAACCATGTAGGTTGTGCACAGGCGGTCACAGACGAGTATCCAGGCCTGTTTCACACAAAAAGTTGAGCAGGGCCTTTGTCACACGGCACCAATCAGAACGTCTCGTCCTGGCGCCCAGAAGAGTTTCCTCAGAGAGAGGGCGAGAGTCCAGTCGTTTCACGGTCGCCTCCAATGTTGTTCTTTCAGCAGTATAGTTCGGGCACTCGCAAAGAAGGTGTCCAATAGTCTCTGGAGTGTGGCACTGTGCGCAATTTGGGTTACTTTCGATGCCGATCTTGTGAAGATAGTGTTTGGTGTAGGCATCACCAAGCCGTAGCCGTAGCCGGTGGAGTAAAGTCCCATGACGTCGCACCACCATAGATGGCAAATGTAATCGTGAGCCAGCGTCAAGCTTACAGACGCGGTCCTGTTGATGACTCGAATCATGCCAGTGCGACTGCATTGCCGCTTGCATTAAATGCGCCAACAAGGCTCCAATGTCTGATCTAGAAAAGGCTATCTCAATGAAAGCACCATCACTATGGGCCATCCGAGCCTCGGCGTGAGCACGCTCGTTTCCCGCTATGCCGCAATGGCTCGGTATCCATTGAAACTTTATTATATAGCCGCGGTGGAAAGCTTCGGCTAACAAAACCACAATTTGTTGAACCAGCTGCTCGCATGCCCTTGGTTTTAGATAAGTTTGTACGACCTGCAATGCCGATCTCGAGTCGCAGAATATAGTCCATTGCTGCGCTGGCTGGTGACCAATATAAAGGACGGCTTCTCGTATGGCTGCCAATTCGGTTGCCGTAGAGGGCGTTTTGTGCATGAGCCTGAAACGGTGACATGAGGCATTTCCTGGCACTATCACCGCTGCAGCTGAAGAAGTGGTCGTCCCGGATCCGTCCACGAAAACATGCTGGGTGTTAGTATACATAGATGTAATGTATGACAGCGCCAGCTGTTTCAGTCCGACTGTTGGAATGTGCGTCTTCTTTGTTATCCCTGGGATTGTTGTCCGTATAGATGGTTTTGGTACTGCCCAAAGTGGCACCTCCGCAATCTGGTGTGGCGCGTAGTTCGAAGGCACCGCATTGCGCTGCATCCTAAGGGCTCTGGAAAAGGCTGCATCTGGACGCGCCGCACTAATGTTGGTCAGGGGGTGATGACGATGCCTGGTCAGATGCCGCAAATGCACACGAAGTGGCTCCTGTTGAAAATAAATTCGTGCTGGGCAGGCTCGGGCCTCATAAAATGTGCCCCATGTAGAAGTTTTACATGGCAAACCCAAGCATACTCTTAAAGCACGAGCCTGCGCGCTTTCAAGCACATGCAGGCCTGATAGTCTGACTCCCGAGAGAACGGGTGCACTGTATCTGAGAAGACCGACTACCAGCGCCTGGTACACATGTAGTAAAGATCGCTCAGAGGGACCCCAACATTTTCCTGCCATACACCGCACAATGCTTGCAAAGCTGTCGAGCTTTTTCTTGAGCACAGAAATGTGCTTCGTCCAGGACAGGTCACGGTCTATCGTAACACCTAAGAATTTGTGATGTGTTACGTATGGAACAATTTGCCCGTCGATTGTGACCGGATACCACGCCATTAACTTGCGTGTGAAAGCCAATGCTACGCTTTTAGTTGGCGAAAGTTCAAGCCCCTGACGGCGCAAGTACGCAGAAGTAATGGAAACCGAACGCTGCAATCTTGCTTGCACTTGGGGACGCGTGACACTTGATGTCCATATGCAAATATCGTCTGCGTAGGCGGATATCGAAACAGTCTTCGGCAGTTGTTTGAAAAGGCCAATGAGCACGAGATTGAACAACGTTGGACTAAGCACTCCTCCCTGAGGAACACCACAAGCAACATGATGATCTGCTGTGTCTCCTTCAAGAGTCTCCATGTAGACTGTCCGGTTTGTCAAATAGCTTGCAATCCAATTGTGTAGACGTCCGCCTATGCCACATTCATCGAGTGCATTTAGTACTGCATCATGCTGAACATTATCGAATGCGCCCTTGATGTCGAGGAAAAGAGCAGCAGTCAACCTGTGACGGCGTTTTTCATGTTCTACCGTTGACACGAGATCAATTACACTGTCGATGGCAGACCGGCCTTTGCGGAAACCCGTCATTGTGGAAGGGTACAGTTCACGTTTTTCAAGGAACCATTCTAGACGGGTTAGCACCATACGCTCCATCGTCTTGCCAATACAACTTGCCAGAGCTACTGGTCTGTAGGATGCTAAGTCGAGTGGCGATTTCCCTGGTTTGAGCAAGGCCACAATGCGGCTTCTTTTCCACTGCTGTGGAACAGTGGCAGAGGCCCAAGAGTGGTTGAACAATGTTAAGAGGGCTTCCATTACCTGTGGGCCTAGATGACGAAGCGCATTGTATGTTATTCCATCAGGTCCTGGGGACGAAGGATGCGTACAAGCAGAAAGAGCCGCTTTCAGTACTTGAATTGTGAAGGGGATGTCCAGTCGATCGTCCATCGTGGCGGGAGCACATCGATGCTGCCGAGGTGAAGAAGCGCTTCTGGCAATTCTCGAACAGAAATCCTCTGCCATCTCTAGTTCTTGCCGTCTTTCATAAAGTGCCAATGCACGGAAAGGGTGTTTCTGCTGGGGAAATGTCGGCAGTGCTCGAACGACGTGCCAGATTTTGGAGAGTGGTTTGCGGGGATCCAATCTGCTGCAAAATGACCGCCACCGTTGTTTTCCTAGGTTCTCCAAATAGCGCTGTATTTGCTTCTGGGCACGTCGAGAGGCCCGGAGATCCGAGACATCCTTTGTCCTCCGGTATTTTCTTTCTGCGCGCCGACGAATCGCCCGAAGCTGCGCGTAGATAACATCCACTGGAGCTGTGGAATTGGGCGCTGAGATGTTGCGCGTTGTATCTTGCATGGCCGAAATAATACGCTGTTCCACATCTGTTGGATCAGCTAGGTTACCACAGGTTTCTTCTAGAGCAATACGGAAAGCACTCCAGTCGGTGCAACGTATTTTGGCATTTGGAAGACGGTGAAACCACCGTAGCTGCACATACGTTGGTATGTGGTCACTTCCATAAGTTTCAATATCAGCACACCACGTTGCGAACGATGAGAGGCGCCTGGATACAAATACAAGGTTCAGGCAGCTGCTGTAGGTTGTCCCTCGTAGAAATGTCGGCGCGCCATCATTGAGCAAAACAAGACCTGCATTGTCCATGAACGTGGCGATATCCCGTCCTCGAACGTTCGTAATGGCGTTTCCCCAGCCGTGGTGATGCGCATTGAAATCGCCTACTATTATATGGGGCTCCGAAACGCTGTCGAGTAGCGATTGTAGTCGTAGGGCATCAAATCGACCCCTTGGTGGTATGTAGCCACCTATAATAGAGATTGTGCGCCCATTCAGAGTCACAGTGATTGCAACATACTCGTTGCTACTGCCCCCAGGAATTTGATGCCGAATGTAAGTGAGGTCACGACGGACGCATAGTAGTACCTTGCTCAAATGCCCAGCCGCTTCAGAGAGGAAACTTTCATAACCAGACAGTCGAAAAGGAGATGTGATATTAGGCTCACATATTACAAGCACTGGAAATCGGTACTTGAAAATCCTCTGCCTGAAATCTGCTAGGCGGCCTCGCAGACCTCGAGCATTCCATTGTAATACTGCCGATCGAGAGATTCTCTCCTGTAGTGAGGGTGCTGACGACGGTAGAGCCATAATTTTTGACTGCTATTAAAGGGTGGCAAGCACCGGTTCAATAGCGTCTAAAATTTGGACAGCAGCCTTAGCAATTGGCGTGTCCACTCCAGCAATTATCAGCCGTAAGGTGCCTATCAGCTGTTTCAGCATCGCCCTGATTTGATCATCTGCTGTAGACACATCCGGCGGACGCACAGGCGGACGTGTCACAGAGCTTACAGTACGCGATGGTAGAGGTGGCCACTCTGCGGAGTCCTCCTGGGTGGTTGACAGTCTTGGCTCTTGCGGAGCTGGAGGCGGTGGCTTCTGCGCGGCAGAGTGGTCTCGGTCCTCCTGATGTATTGACACGTCATTTACTGAGCTCAATTTCTTCTGCCGGTTTCGTGTCCTCCTCCTGGAGCGACGTACCGCGATTGCTGCTTCTCGGTGAGTAGAATGGTCTCTCACCATTTTCTTCAAGATCTTCATCGCTGTTTTCACCTTCGGACATTCCCTAGACGTTGCCTCATGAGGACCTTTGCAGTTGGCACAAACTGGAGGCTCAATCGCACATGTAGGTCCCTCGTGCACGCCACCACAACGCGGACATGCTTTAGTGCTCGTACACGCAGCACTTACATGTCCAATCTTCTGGCATTTTCGGCACTGCACCGGTCGGGGCACATAAGGACGCACTGGGTGCCTCACAAAACCCACTTTCACATGGGATGGTAAAGTAGTACCCTCAAACACTAGTTTGACACACCGTGATTGGCCGAAACGGTGGATGTCAGTAATGCGAACAGAACTTGATAGCAGTTGCACCAAGTCCATATCCTTGATCTCTATGTCCACGTCAGAAATCACACCAGCAGTAGTGTTAAGTCCATGAGCGAAGAACGAGCGGACTCGTATGTTGCCAAGGACAGACACGGTCTTCAACTTCTCCAGGGTGGCCTGGCTAGAGACATCAACAGAGAGGATATTCCTTCTTGCATTAATACGCACTTCTTTGACTTGGCCCGGAACCAGTCGTTCAAGAAGAAGAGTCAAAGTCTGCCTGTTGATGGAGTTGAGATTCTCTAAATCCTCAACAGGCATGTATGAAATTGTGTAAGTGAGAGATTGCTCACTTACATTGGCCTCGTTAGCAGTCTTCTTGCTCACACTGTGTTGGTTAGGCATCTTCGTGGTCACAATGGACTTGTTAGCCCGCTTCGTACGCACACTGGGCCCACACTCAGTCGGGGTTTTGGAAAGCTTCCTCTTCAGGCGCCGACTCACAATCTCGGTGTAGCCACCGTCGAACTCCATGTCATCCGAGTCGGAGAAACTAGACGACCCCGGGAGCTCTGAGGGGAGATCCATACTGCATCCAGGTTGATCTGTGCGGTTCACACTGCTAACCACAGAAGGCAGCAGAGGCGGCGGGTCATCCGCCATCGCCTGGGACGGCGAGGTTGCCTTGAAGGCCACAGAAGCACAAATTATTTTGAAAAAGCAGGAGCTCGATCAAGATAAGCTGCCGTTCGCAGCGCTCTTCGTCAGCGACAAAATAAAAACATGCCTTAGGAGCGCCTCCAGAATTAATAGTTCGGAGCTCAACCTTTCTAATGTTCATTTTTCCACGTTCTCAGAAGTGGGCAGAAATATACATGCGTGTGGACAGAAATAGCAAATGTATAAATTGTGCCGTGAGGATAAGAGGGCATCTACTTTTATTTGTTTTATCTTATAAACGTCGAATGTTCGTAGGTCAGCAAGCATGCCGCAATAAAACTTATGGCATTTATTTCAAGCATATCATAAGGACAATGGAGAGACGAACACCGACACTGTGTATTAATTATTTTTAAAGCGATCTGCTATAATATGACTTCATGTAACATTTCATTCATTTATTTATTTATTTATTTACAATACTGCCAGTCCCATCAGGGACCATAGCAGGTGGGCTAACAAAAATCACAAACATGATAAAAATTTGAGTAGTGCACTCTGGAATTAAAAAAAAAAGTGAATACAAATCAAACACAGGTGAACAGAAATGAACAAGCAAAATAAAAGGAAAGGTAAACATTAGCAAGGAAAAAGAAAAATACATGTCTAGGAGTCGGATGGAGCATTGCCATAAGGAATTCAATTAGAGCACATGGGAACACAGCAGCGGAAAAAATAAGAGTCTTTCTTCACGATTAATTAACAATCTAATGAAGTGATGAGAGGCGGTTGTGTATGTCAGTGAAACTGCTTTATACGGTAATTCATAAGGATTCTATCCGTGACGTGAACTGAGATAATGTGGTTGCAGTTATGATTGAGGGATCAAGGCGATTCCATTCTCTGATCACGAGGGGAAAGTACGAATGCATGAACGTGTCGTTATGGCATGAGTATTCTGTTATCGGGCGCGCGTGTTTATGCCTCGACGGGCGTGATTGCGAGAAAGATATGTATTTTGATACGTCTATCTTGTAGTTGTTGTGCATCAGGTGAAATAAAAATTTTAGCCGTGCTTGTTGCGCTCTTGATGATAGCGTCGCTAAGCCCGAAATAGCCGTGAGGTTAGTTGGGTATGGCCGCTATTGTTCCTTCTGCATTATTTTTATTTGCACTCAATTACGAGAGGATTTGCACGATCTTCCTGGGCAATTTTTTTTTTAATTCAGGTGCATTTTCCATGCAATGTTCTGATGTCTCAGTAGACAACGTTTTTGCATTCCGCATGAAAAGAAATGCGGCTTTCGTAGCGATGTCTGAACCATAACCTTACCCTTACTAGCGTAGCCCAACCCATAACCTAACGCAGGCATTCCCGTGGCTGTGCGATTTTTCCTAATAATGAAAATTAGATGCAGAGTTCCTCGCTTTTCCTTTAGTTGTAACAAGAACTGGAAGCAGCAGTCCTAAGTGTCCTTCTTATTTCGTTCGTTCATAACTGTTCGTTTTATTTTTCTCAGCTCCTCAAATGAGTTGAGAAAAAAAAAACTAACTGTTTACATCCAATACATACTGTCTCTTGCATCAGCAGGAACTTGAGGGCACATACCCAAGACCGCAAGGCAATGCGTGGGAAGAATAGCATGCTTTCGATGTAGTTCAGCAAAACACACACGGAAAATCTCACGCGCACAGAGCTACTAACAAAGCTTTGACTTAAGCAAAGCCCAAGGGGATTGCTTCTAAGACGGGTAGTGGGGTGGGGGGGAGGGATGATCTTTAGCACATTTGACAGTCCTAAGCTTGGGAGGGTTGAGGGCTTAAGCTCCTCCCGCCTTGGTGAAATTAGGGTCCCTGAATATGCAAGAGATGCAGCGCTGCGGGGCTCAGAAGCAGAGCACTTGGGCTGTATACCTTTGACGAAGACTGCGCGTGGCGAAGTGTGTCTGCGCCGGAGATCCGTCTTGCTCCTGGGTCAACCATCGTAGTTTGGTGTCGTGCTCTGTGGTGTCATGGAGATATGCAATCCGATGCGCATATGCATATGTAGATGTCTGCGCCAGTTCCACTTAACCGGTTCCTCTTGATCTCTGCGGTGTTTAGTTATTGGCAGTCTGCTCGGCACTGTTCTTTTTCCCTCTCATCCGTGCATCACTTGGCCGCTGCTTCCTTTGCTTCTACAAATCTGGCCGCGCTAAAGTTCTCGTCATTTTCGGTTAGTGGGCGATCGTTTCTACGGCAGTGCCAGAGAGTAAAGTACTCGTTTGCTCTGTGTACGAAAGACGAGGAATAGCTGCGTGGCTGTCACCACGAGTGCTTTCATCTCGCGAATGGTTTCTTTTTTCTCACAATCTTTCTTTCGTTTTCTGTTCGATAGCGCACAAGTGCTCCTTCTCTATTTAACAATCAACAGTATGATATATTTGAAGCCTGATAGCTTTTCAGGGACCAATTCTTTAAAACTGTCGTCTCGCAAGTTCGTTTTTTTTTTTTTGCGATCTCTCATTTTGTCGCTTTTTTCTTTATGTCCTACTAGGCCCGTGTACTGTGCGATGTCAGTGCACGTTAAAGAACCCTAGGTGGTCGAAATTTTCGGAGCCCTTCACTACGGCGTCTCTCATAGCCTGAATCGTTTTGGGATGTCAAACCCCATAAACCAACCGACCAACACTCTTTCCCTTGCATGAGTGCCATTTCAGTTTCCCAGTGTAGGCTATTGTTCTTTCTTGTCACTGCAAACACTCCCAAAGCCTACGGAACGTATTGAAGGGGCAACAATAACGTTGTTCAACCTAAATACAAACAGTTAGTATTATATATTGCTCATTAAGGGTGTGATTATGCGATTGCAGCGGGAAGAACGGAGTACGCATGACTGAGAAAATTTATTCGGAGAGGAATTGAACCTAGATCTCGCCAACCGTCAGGACAAATATCCGGGCAGCATTCGACACGTTACCAGCGTCAAGGAAAAAGGCTGTCCCATTTCGCGGCTACCGCCAAGCGATAAGGGTCTTCTTGGCGGGCAAGACGTGAATACCACAGCGGATTCTCGAAAGGTAACCAGGATTCGGACGTGCCGATGAGTAGAGTAGAGTGCTTCATGCACTTCCAAACTCGCAGTGTTTACGTATGCGCTCGGCAACCCATCGCCATTGCGCTTCAAGGAAAGCCGCAGAACATTCTCGTCTGGCAGGAAACTGACAACGGACACAAGGAGATGAAATAAAGGCAAAGTGTAGTGTGCATGCGATGAACAAAGAAAAGCGATAAAGCAAGCGCTTTTCTTTTCTGGATTGGTTAGTACGCGAAAATCGCCGCTTTAGCGATGATACATTTGCGGAATTTCGATACAGTGACAATCAGTTGGCATCAGGCAATTCTTGCCCCGACATAGGAATAAGGCCGAAGAAAAGCGGTAAGGTCGGGTTCCAGTATATAGAGCAGGTTTGTTCATAGCTGTGGTTAGTGTTGCTCTTGCTTCGGTAGTCATTGTGGAAGCATAGTCACTTCCAGCTGTTTCAGAAACGCGGTGTGCATTTCCCCAGGTCATTAAGAGTGACGACTTGATTGGATACTGATGAAGTGGATTTTTTTCCCATCTAGGAATATGGGGACATCCAAGCGTATTTAAGCAGCCGGACGGCACGCGTAAAAGAACGTTCAGAACCTTCTAATTTCTACTTACTCCTCACGCACACTGTAAATATGTAAATTAAACGACTCGTAAACTCCTCTCCTTGAAGCCCGTCACTCCTCGTCTCATCACGGAAGCAGCCCTCCAAACCGGGGCCCTTGGAACTCGACTTGGCTGAACGACCCAGGCGACTCAAGGGTCCACATCGAACATTAGCCACCACTTATGTTAAATAAGCGGTAGAATGTGAAATCCTGCCTGACTAGCCCATAAACAGTTGAATGAGCTTCGCTACTCGGGACAAGAATAATGTTTGCAGCTTGAGATTTACAAAAAGCGAGATTTTGTAGACTGCTTGTAGCGTGAGATTTTGGAGAGTGATTTGGGAAAAACCAGGTTAGGAATCTTAGTACGCGAGGTCATTGAAAGTCTGCTACCGGGGACAAAACTCTCCAGGACGCATACCCGGGAACAAAAACCGATAGCTCCGTTATTAGGCAATTAATTAAAGCCAAACTTGCGGAACTCATAGTCAGACTCATGTGGTCTGATGTGGTGCATTGAAAGCTGATATTCGTTGGCAGGCGTGACACCTATGGACCCAGATCTCTTTTTCCGCGTCCTTTAGAGTTTTATCCCTGATATTACATGTTTTTGCTTCACGAACTGATGCATTAGATAGGTGTCTTGCGTGCGATCGATGCCTTAATAGCCAACTGCACCGCGTACCATCTCTAGTTTCACAACCTGACCGAGGGACAATTAACGCAGGCCAGCACCAACCTGAGAAAAGCAGTCAAGTTGGCACATAGAATCTCTCCATATGCTAGCACACCTGAACTAATGCAACCAGAGATACACAAAACATTAGAAAAAATAATCGAGACCCAACAAGCTGGCCAAATCGAGAGACTTAGCCCGACCCCAAAGGATTGTCACTTTCTGAACAGTCAAGGCTACTCTTGCCGAAAAGTAGGGCAAGATTAGACGCTTCCTATCCCGGTAAGGATCCTGGAAGAAGTGCATAAACAAATACAACACCACTAATACACAATACACTCCTCTACTACACCCCGAGCCCAACCCATGCCACGCGAAGCCCACCGCAAATTTCGTAACCTGCCCCTTCAGTGGCAGGCAAGACCTGATATGCACGGACACGGCAATATATCCTAAACGCTGGGATTTTTAAAGAAATATTCCTGCCCCGGCCAGTCTAGCGTTGCATAAAAAAGGGTGTGGTTTGAACCTAGTTATAAGAGCCAAATCTCTGCTAAGGATGCTAAGGATGGTTTCCACTGTCTGAAATGAAATGTGAAGGTCAAGTTCCCAATGGTTATAGTCATATGCTCACGTGCGTCATACTACCATAACTAGAGCCATACCAGCGTGCAGTTAAGCTCGGTTTAGCCTTGTGAGGCACTGAATGTTATTGTCGATGTGGTGCACACTGTCTCAAATCAAATGTCAGCGTTGAGGGTCAAGGTCAGTGGTCTTAAACAAAGGTCAGGGTCTGATACCCAATGGTCAGTCTTATTATCACGTGGTCATACTACTATAGCTTGGGCCATACCATACCATCACGAAGTTAAGTTTGACCTTGTAAGGCCCTGAATGTCACTGTCTCATCCACATCGAAATCGGAAGTTGTACTCCGAAGTGTGGAGCTCTCACTCTGAAAAGAGATTTTATTAAACACGATTGTCTGGACGACCTCCGTCGCTTTCATACAGCGAACATCATCTTTAGCAGTGGCGGTGATGCTAGTGAGGAATTTTATTATAGACAGGCGAATTTGAGGCACGCAAGTACCTGAATGGCCCCACTGCATTCAAGCGTTCATGTTTCAGAGTTTCACGACGCTTAGCAGCAGCGGGCTTCCAGAGCCTGTGGGCTTTCCTCTAGGGCCCGTACACTTCGGAAGACGATACTTCAAGAACCTATAAAAATTGGCTGTGGTTTAGCTCTGGTTCAACCTGGTTGGAAGCGATAGGTTCGTACCACTTGCTACGCCTAGTTTCGCTATGGCCAAGCTTTTAGTGACTAGCTTTGTTTCTCTTGGCTGACACGGCCTTTCATCCTCGGTAAGAGGCCTAATTGCATCCTCTTCACGACGTTTCTCCAGGCGTTCGATGCGCTCTACTGCTGTCTCATCGGCACGCCGCCTACGCTTGGTTTCACTCCAGCGCGGTTTCACTCCAGGTGCCGTAGACAGCCCATCGTCCTCCATAACGGTTCGTCTACTGTTGTTGTGACTGAAGGAAGAATAAAAAGGAAAGTGCACAGGCCTGCCCACTGGCTCGGGCTGATCCACACTCGCTGCCACGTGCAGACAGAGGAGAGTTCAAAGATGTGAGAGGAAAGATGGAAAGAAAAGACGCGCGTCGCAACAACCGCGTCCACCGAAGCGACGACGCCGGCTGTAACAGATACCCCAAGTTCCCCCGCTCATTTTGTCTAGTGTGTTGTCGTTGTCGTTGCGACTAAGAGAAGGATGAAAAGGAAAGTGCATGGACCTGCCGACTGGCTCTAGCCGAGCCACCACCGCTGCCACGTGCAGATAGAGGAGAGCTAAACGATAAGGGGAAAGAGTGAAAGAAGAGACGCGCGTCGCAACAACCGCGTCGGCCGAAGCGAAGGCGCTGGCTGACACAACAGATACCCCAAGATCTCCCTCTGCTTTATGCCTTGCGACGCGTTCGTCTACTGACGAACTAACTGCCTCTACATATACGTACCCCGGTTGGGCGCCTAGATGACGTCATACTAGATAGCGCACCGAATGCTCAGCGACAATCCCAACGTAGTCTACACGGACGCAGCAAAGTACCGATACCAACGCAAAACGATCGCCGTTGTAACAGACGGAGGAGAGCAAGAAATAACCGGCGCAACGATAAACAACCCAAACACATAAGCAGCCGAAGAAGCCGTCATTGTTCTGGCAATATTGCACGACAACGCAACAGGACACAACCTCACTATAGTGACGGACTCCAAACAAGCATGTAGAAACTACACAAGAGGCAAGATCGACAGCATCGCCAATCATATTCTACACATGACGAGAAGACACGAAAACACTAAACATAGTATAGTGTGGGTTCCCGGACATAAGGGGATGAGGGGCAACGTGGCAGCAGACGAGTTAGCTCGAGGGTACGTCAACCCAGCAGACTCAACACTGCACCACAGGCACCTTTGACCCAGTTACCCCCACGTACTCAGATATACTCCATCATTACAGGGGTCAGCAGAAACGCTACCCAGCCCCACACAAAAGGCTCACCAAAGAGGATGCGGTAGACTGGCGCAGACTACAAACCGGTACCTACCCACACCTCCACAAACTACACAAAATTTTCCCTACACAATATTCAGACGAATGTCCGTGGTGTCAGGGTAAACCTACACTAGAACATGTCACATGTACCTGCCCTAAGGCAGACGTAGAGCCAAAAATAAACAACCCGAGTGTGATGCAGTGGGAGCACGTGCTGGTGCTGGCCAGCGAGGACGAGGAAGCGCAACGATTCCTTGTCCGCCGAGCCACGATGGCAGCAGTCAAGTGCGGCATCCTGGACCAAGGATCGATCACGGCGCCCAGTGACCCGTAAGGGTCAAGAACACCAATTTATTAACAATAAAGCTTTTCCCTCCATCAACCGAATGCTCTTGCCGATGGCGAACTCAACGGTTAGGTGACGTCATACCAGATGGCGCGGCGGAGCTCCGAAGCGCAGGTGCGGCTGTTGCTAGGCAACGGCTCTTGCGGCGGCTCCGGCGCACAGCTGCAGCCACTGGCATACAGCCGAGGTGCGACCACGCTCAACGAGACGAAGTGGCTAGCGTAGTGAAGGTAACGCTTCGAAAATTTTCCCGCTTATTCCGAATGTCCGCTCACGTTACCTCCTATGTTGGCTGTGCCAACTACCCTCTTTATTTTCCACTTATAATAATGACGTTGCGTAGGCGAATACGGAGGCAACAACGGATGTGATTGGAGAGTTCCGAACGTCAGTCAAATCCACCTTCAAGCTTTGATGGGGAACAGACGACATCGTGCTTCCAGCCGACTCGCGAGGGGCCTGTCGGAACTATTAGCTGGACTGGGTTCCCCCGCTTGCCTAGCACATACTGCAATATAGCTGCCGATGCGGAGATCCAACTCCACGTGACCAGAATGGAGGCCCCGGGAATCGAACAGGCCGATCAGGCCGCCCACGCAATCTCTCCCCGGGCTATCTCCCTGTCCTGGGAAGCCTACTCCCAATCAGTCTGGCCCTTACATTGAAACATATTATCGATAACTACAAGGAGGAGCGCCTTCTTTATCCGGCCACTTGCAAGGGACTGGATCGAGCTGACGAGCGCCTGCTCATCAGAATTCTAACACTGTACTGTGCCCGGTGGTGCTTAAGCATTTCAACACATCCTTTGATGGCACGTGCCAGTTCTGTGGGGAGGTGGCTGACACCTTCCGCATGGTTTGGGCGTGTCAATCAAACCCATCTATCTCCCCCAACCCCATCCCCACCAGAGAAGACTGAGAGGTGGCCCTGCTTGGCTGTCGAGATCTACAGACCCAAAAGGCCTTGGTTCAACGGACGCGGGCGGTGTTGCTTGCCAGTGGGGCCCCGAAAAAGGGGCTCCACCTAGTATTTTGTGGAGAAAGGACCAATAGGACCTCAACCCACTAACTGCTATGTAAAAAATTAATACACGATGTTTTTCACCTGTGTTCAGAAAAAATTTTATTTACATATGTACACATGCCAATGTTACCAGGTACAGGGACATTTTCAAGAACACATGACAATAAGCATGTAAGGCGAGCCAATTAAACAGCTACCATAAACATCTCTAACTAATATGAATTGCTCGTGGGCGATGTAAAACAGGATAGAATACCTATTGACACAAGGGTGAAAAGGCAATAATTTGACATTGAAATATTTAAAAGGACACCTTAGCGCCAGTTTGGCCTAAAAACCAGGACAAGACGACTATTATTCACAGAAATGAATGGGCATGACCATTGCCGGAGGAACTCTTCCTCACCCAAGAAAAAGAGTTCCTCGGACAAAAAACTGATGAGCTCCCGTCGGAGACGGCCGAGAATCGGCCACACAGCGCGGCGTCGAAAGCCACCAGCGACCGCGGCGCATCGACTGCGCCATAAACTAAAAAGACCCGCAACAATTAACAGGCGAGCAAAACGGCCGCTGGGGAATCGGCCGCGGGAGACGAAGTACGAAATGCCCTGCCCACGGAATCCCGCATGAACCGCGCGCCAAAAGACACGCGCTACCACGCAGGTGACTGTAGCGTGGCGATTAGATTCCGGGAGCGGGCAATTCGGACAGGTACTGGAGCGTAAAACACCCCATCGCTCTAACCGATCACAAGTAGGGAGCACTGCCCAGCCAAGTTTCCAGACAAAGTCGCGTAGATGGTCTGGGAGAGGTGTCGACGCTAAGCGCGCCCACTGAACGCGGCGCATAAGTGAGCAGCGAGCCGCCGGTACACCAGGCAACAATAGCGAGCCCATAATGTCCACCACACGGTCTGCGACGATGTTGACATCAGGTGCTACTGCTGTTACATGCCTGTAAAAGGCCACTGACGAGGCATAGAAAGCGGAAGGTTGCTCTGACTGAGGTCCATGATTAACAGGGGCCGCGGGATCCAAAAAGCGCAAAGGGCCCAAAAAGTACCAAGTCTGGGTTCGCGCCGGAGACGCGTTTCCTAGCAGGATACGCAAACTACCCTTTAAAGCTAACAGCGAGGACGTAACAGACAAATTTGGAAAGGCAAAACCTCCTCTCTCCCGTGGTTGTCCAAGAACAGCACGAGCCACAAGCTCGGTACCGCCTGACCAAAAAAAAGAAAAAAACTGTAGTCTGCACCCGCCTTATGACACGGAGGGGTGGTTTAACAGTATAGCAAAGGTACCAGAAGGCACCGAGAATGACTGACTGAACCAGGTAGCGCCTCTCAAGCAGAGGCAGGTCGAATGTCTGCGCCCTTCGCACACGAGTTGTAATGTCGTTGACGACCGAAGACCACACACCATCCCATATTCCAGCACAGTCGTAGGTCACACCTAAAATGCGCATCTGCGCGCACCACTGCAAAGGTATTGCAGATGAAATACGAGTCTGGGTAGACCCCACAAAAAAGAAACGACTCTTCGAGTAATTAAGAGCAGCTCCAGACAAGGAGGCGTACTCACGAAAAACATTTAGAGTTTCAAGCAGGCTGCGTTCATCAGCTAAGTACAGAGTGATGTCATCTGCATAAGCAGTGATGCGTACCGCTTCGCTCCCTGGCAAAGCCAGACCTCTAAAAAGGGAGTGGCGATTCACTGCCAAGAGGAAAGGCTCTAATGCTAAGACAAACAAAAGGGGGGAGAGCGGACAACCTTGACGGACGCCACGGCGAACATCAAACGCGGTACTTTCCCGGCCATAGAGGAACAGAGTGCTTGAAATATCTCTGTACATCTCTTTAATGAGAAGCACGAAAGAAGCTGGGAAACCGAAAGCATCCAGCGTCCCGTAAATATACTCGTGCTCTAAAAAGTCGAACGCCTTCTCTTGATCAAGGGAAACAAGAAGACCCTGTGCGCGCCGCCGTAAAGTATACGTTAGGATGTCTCGCGTTACAGAAGATAAACTATGTATTTCACGGCCTGGGATGGAGCAAACCTGGTGGCAGGAAATAAGCAACGGGAGGAGAGACCGCAGACGACGAACGAGTAATTTTTCTAGTACTTTGTAATCTGAATTTAGTAGGGTGATAGGGCGCCAATCTGCCGGACATGTCGAGAAAGGAGGCTTTTTAGGAATTAGGACAATGCGGCCTCTTTTGAATCATTCAGGGAAAACTTGCTGAGTGAAGCATAACTTTAGCACTTCCGAGAAAATGGGGCCTACAATATCCCAGAATTGTAAATAGAACTCCACAGGAAGGCCGTCTGGTCCGGGTGCTGAGCCTCGTTTCATGGAGTCCAACGCCTCCTTGATTTCCCTTGTTGTTGGCAGAGCCATAAGGCCGTCATGGAGTTCAGTGGAAACCTGAGGCAAGCTTGCTAAAAATGGGTATGCGGAAACTACATTGCGATCAAGTAGAAGGAGCGACTGAGCAATACTTCTGAAATGGTTATAAAACGCACTGAAATTCCTGCCACCTGGTTGGGACATAGCCCCTGCGGTAGATGTAAAGGCAGGGGCACCTTGAGGGGTCAACAGCTCTTGACGCGCAAAGCGAAGTACCTCGGGATGAGCAGTTGGACTGCGTCAACAACGCCATGCAGAAGCTGTCAAAGAGGAGGCACGTAAAAGGCGCTGTAGGCGCTCCGAAAGCTCCTCTTTCCATGCGCGCATAAGCGACGAAGGCGACGGGGTGCGTTGAGCAATACGCAACTGCGCCGTCACCACGCGCACCTCATCTGACACGCGAGCCCTAAGGGCTCGACCAGATGCGGCGCAATGGTGACGCCACTGCTCCTTCAGACGGTCCCAGTCACCAGGCACGGCCCCAACAACCGAAAAACGCAACACGCGCGTGAGCCCTTCTTTAGTGCTGGCGTCGT
The DNA here is from genome assembly GCF_055824585.1 of Amblyomma mixtum. Lineage (NCBI taxonomy): Eukaryota > Metazoa > Arthropoda > Arachnida > Ixodida > Ixodidae > Amblyomma > Amblyomma mixtum. The sequence continues at coordinate 76,791,971 of NC_143013.1, forward strand.
GAAGGATGCGTGCATCCAACCGCCATGGTCTCTGAGGAGATCCTGCAGCCGCCGGAACCGCGAGCGATAGAAGAAAAGGGCGGTGGTCTGATATGTGCACCGGCGAGGATGGTAGCATCATTACATTGGCTGCACACACTGTCCGCGAAAGGCTCGTCGGAACATACGCCCTGTCTAACTGACTCGCCGATAACCCGCGACGCCAAGTCCACACAAAGACGTTGCCATAGAGGAGCTCATAAGCGTCCGTGAGCATAAAATGGCTGACTAGGCGGCGCAACTCGCGCGCATTCCAGCCTGGCCTACCCCTACCAGGGCCTTGCACATCAGCGACCGTATCGAGCACGCAGTTGAAATCGCCCAACATCACAACATTACGCCCTCCAAGAAAATACACATCTAAATCTTTAAAGAATCCGTTTACCAAATTAGAATGAGCAGGCGCATAAATGCAAAGAATTCTCAGCTGAAGTGCGTTAAACGTGCAGTCGAACGCCAGGACGCGTCCAAGCGCATCGTAGATAACGATCATCTCGCAAGAGTGAGCGGTTCAAAACGAGAACGCCAACGCCGCTAGAACGCGTGCTGTCGTACGAAAAGAAGGCATCGACGCCAAACCTACGCTTGAATTGCAACACGTCACTGAGGCGAAAAAAATTGGTTTCCTGCAGGCAGACAATATCGCAACCCGAGGAACGAGCGAATGCGACCACCGCTGCCTGCTTCAAAACACTGCGGAACCCCTGTACGTTAAGAGTAATAATTTGAAGATGAGTCATTTTGGAAATGAAAAATGAAACGTGAACAGTCGTGATGTTTAGGCAATACAAAGCGCGCCGCGAACGGCGCTAAACCACCTCACTTTTTGCGGAGGGTCGGACCAGAGGTGGTGGTGGTGGTGAAAACTTTTAATTACTGAAATAGAGTTTGGGAGCCACAGAGTGGCCACGCTACATGGTCGGCGTCCCTACTCCGGGACACCGCATGACAATGCCCCGTCTCTAGCCCGTTTCACCAGAGCCCTTTGGGACTCAAGCGAGGAGCAGTTGAGAAGGGCAGTCTCCCATGCCTCTCTGGAAGGGGTAGAGGAAGGGGGGAGGTGGGGATTTTGAGTACATGCCCACACCATGTGGAAGATATGACAGGTCTCCCCACAGTGTGGGCATCGCCCATCCGTGTTAGGATCGTAATGCTTTAAGATTGCAGGACAGAGTAGAGCACCTGTCTGCAGGCGCCTTAAAGTTCGCTCCTCCGTCTTACTCAGCCCCTTTGCAGCGGCCGGGAAAAGGCGGTGGATGTCGCTATAATGCGTTATAATTTCCTTGAATCGCAGCAGCGGCTGGTTAGTCTCCGAGCCAGAAGAGCTGGGATGAGGAGCCCGGTGAGTAAGCGCTCGGGCAGCCGCGTCAGCGGCCTCATTACCTCGTAAGCCCTGGTGGCCAGGAGCCCAAATGATTGTTTTGGGTGTTGGATCAGTGGCAGTCCGTCTTAGAATGCAAGCAGCTAAGGGGGAGATCTCCCCTGCCAAGTAATGATCACATGCTTTTCGGGAGTCCGTAATGATGATTCTCGAATTGGCGTGGGCGGCAGCAAGCGCTATCGCTACTTCCTCGGCTCGCATTGAATTCGGGGCTCGAAAAGAGAGTCCATCAACGTGCATTTCCTGGTGAACGACAGCGGCCGTGTAAAATCCCGTGGGCGATGGGTAGGCACGAGGCCTCCTTGGCCGACCGGCAGAATTGTCCGAGTCCGTAGTTGACGCATGTGGACGCTTTAAGCTTGAACTCAAAGCGACCATCTCAACATCGGACGACTGTGCGCTGGAAGTGCTGGCGCTGGTCCTCGATGTCGAAGAGGACGGCGATTGCACAGGGTCAGCGTCTGGAGATGATCTTGGCTCCTCTCCAAGCGATGTCGACGACGACGACGGCGGCGTCGGGTCCTCCTCAGGCGTGATGACAGTCTCGTCAATGACGAGGTTGACTGAAGAGGCTGAGGATGGCAAGCTGCTGTCGTCACCGTCAACCTCAGCTATGTCGGCGTCCCTGCTCAAATCCTCAACGCTGGCCGCGGGCTGTAGCACGGGCTCCGAGAGGGGGCACGTTCTCAGCATCAGGGTTTTCCAGGGCCACTGTAGGCTCGACCCCCGTGGCATCAGGGACGCACGGAGAGACGGAGGCTGACGCAGCACGCACATTTACTGTCTGCCCACTTGGTGCAGTATTAGACGCATCAAGAGCAGACTCCGGTTCTTCAACGCAGTGAGGCTGGGACGCAGCGGAAGCAACCGTAACGGCGTCGGTGGTGGATGCGCCGGGCTTCTTGATGGTTTCAGCGGCTCCCTGAGCGGCCTGCGGGGGCGCAGGGCGGGCCGCAGCCTCCGAGTACGAGGGCTTGATGGCGCACGCCACGGAAGCGTGTGGATCGCCACAACGGCGACATGGGAGCACGCAACCTTGGCCTTGGTGCCCAAAGACCCCACAGCGGGCGCAGAAAGGAGCCGTGCACTGTGCCCTGAAGTGCGCAGTGGACCCACAACGCCGGCAAACGCGCTGCATTCCCTTGTAGTCACACGTCACGCGGTGGCCCGCGACCTTGATGTAGTTTGGTACGGGTGACTACGGCTTCATCTCAATCCCCACATAGCGGGTCCCGGTGGTGACAGTGGGACGCGACCCCATGACGCCGCGACTTATGTGCAGCACCTTGCCATAAGGGGAGAGAGCCTTGGCAAGGGCGTCACTAGGTACACGGGCGGGCAGAAAGAGGACAGTCACCTGGGTCACCTGCGGGCTCAGGGGAACGATGGCGACGCGTTCCTTGCCGATGATGAGGCAGGAAGCTTCAACGATTTTAGCCATGGCGGCTTCACTTTTCACAGTGACTTGGTAGTTGCGTCCACCGAAGTGCTGGACGCAGTACACTTCTTCCAATCCAACAACGGAGGCTGTCGCATCGACGACATCCTCCGGACTAGCCCCCTCAATGACGACAACATCAAAGGCAAGAGCCTTTGTAGGTGGCTGGCTCACCATATTGAGGCGCCCGCCAGCCGAAGCACACCTTAACAAAAGCGCACGTCCACAGGTCGAACACCGGCCACCGACGCAAGCCGGCGGCCGGAACACACACCGAAGCGTCCACCAGCTAGCAGAAGCACTCTGGTTCTCAAACTTGGTTCAAAAACTTGAGGTTTTACCTTTTTCACTTTTGGAGCGGTAGCTCGAAGATCCCTGTTTAGAAAAAATTTTATTTACATATGTACACATGCCAAGGTTACTAGATACATTCACATTTACAAGCACACATGACACATGTAAGGCGAGCCAATTGAAGATCCCTTCCCCACCACCATCAGGAAGTACGGTATTTCAAGACAGCATGACGGCCTTTTTTTACCACTTGTCATCCAAAAGAGCGCGAAAAGGCGCACAAGTCTCTTGACTAACCCCTATTTAGATATTTGGGCCATTTCGTCGAGAACACCATAAACACTTATATCAGTAAGAGAACTCCAGAATTAGTGCAAATGCTTTATTGGCACTCTTAAGCAGCATAATGATGAAATAAGAAAAAAATGCCGACGATTACGTTACTTCTTTGTAATGAAGGAAACTTTGTCGTCGGAGAAATAGACAAATATATGTTGAAGTTGCTGCACCAATGCTTGGTTCTCAAAAGAGGTCAATGCAAGTATTTCGCGAGGTGGTCACAGCTGTGGGAGGCGTTACGAGCGAGAGGAACGGGATGCTCTCCTGCATAAGTGGTAACAAAATTCCTATTTGTCTTTTTATCTACTATCGGGGACAAAAAATTGGCTGAGGCTTAGCTTGGTTAAGCCCGGTAATTGCGAAAGCAATTTCCCCTGGCGGCGCCTAGGTTGGCTGGTGGTGTGTCTTGGTGGTGCTCTTAGTAAGGGTTATGTTATCAAAGTTAGTTAATGACGCTTAAGGTTCGCCTTTAGGAGCGGAACGCGACGCCGTGTTGTAGCGCTGCCAGGCAGTCCACGGAACGCCACCACCCGTTCGGCGCGATGTCTTGCCCTTTGAACGCGACGGTTTTTGAGGAAAGGAAATTACGCAGTAATTCTCTGTCATCTCGGAGGACACCCGAACACCACCGTACAGGAAGGGAGGAACGCCACCATCCATTCAGCGCGATGCCTTCGCGGTAGGCGGCATTGCAACGTCTGGCCACCGGCGCGCTGCGCGCCCGGTTTTGCGGCAGATGGCATGACGTCAGACCGCTAAGCGCGCCGCGCGCGGCAGGAGAGGGAGTTAGGGCGCGCTTGGTAGCTGCGGCCTCGCTACGCGACGGCGCGAGTTCGGCCCCTGGTTTGTGTGGCAGATGGCATGACGTCACAGCAGGGGGTCATGCTAAAGGTCATTGGCAGCTACCGGCCTCGCTACGCGACGGGCTGAAAGTGCTACTAGTATTGCTTTCGCAATAAAAGTGGTATACTCCAAGCGGCGGGAGCCGGAGCAACGGAAAACTGCTTTGCAACGCCATCTACAGGCCGCACATAAAATCGAGACAGCCAATGCATGACCTTTATCATCAGCGGGCGTGTCGTTTGGCTCTTTTCAATGTTTCGTGCTTTAGCTCGCCAAAATGCCGCACTTTTCCGTTGCTTCGGCTCCTGCCGCGTGGAGCATACCACATTAAATTCCCCACCCATCCTGCCACCCTGGCAGGTGGCAGTTGATGGTTGATCGCTGCGATTTCACTCACTGTTGTCAGCGCTAACGCATGCAGCCCACATCTCTCTCTCACATCGCCACACGTACCTATAAAAGCGATTCAGGCGTCCACGGACCCAGGCAGCCAGTTATGCGCACTTCCTTTCCTTAAAATGGCACAACGTTGTCAATGCCAACGCATGCAGCGCACATCTATCACTACTGCCACGTAGCTTAAAGCACGATTGAGGTGTCCACTGTTCCAAGAGGGCAAATATGCGCCTTTCCTTTGCTTTCCAGGCTCCCGCTTCATTGGTTTCGCAGCTGAAATCACGAGTAAGGTGTACACTGCTGGTTACAACGGACAACGGCGACGACGACGGCGAAGGTGACACCAACGCCGTGAAACGCAGATGGGGGCCGAAGAGCTGCGCTTTAAAAAGACAGGACAGTTAAGGTATGCTTAATCTAAAGTATGGCCGGCAACACAACTGGAGGAGAAAGTTTTGTCGTATTTCGCTTTAAAATTTGGCATCCGCCCACGGCACGGACCTCTCGTTACGTGCTGGTGAAGGGCAAGACGCGACAAGAAAACGCTGTGCACGACGAGAGGCTACAGACATTGGAAAATTTTCTACTGACTCTACAAGAGGTGGTGGTGGTGGTGAAAATTTTAATTTGGTGAAAGAGTTTGGGAGCCACAGAGTGGTCCTGCTACATGGTCGGCGTCCCTACTCCGGGACACCGCATGACGAGGCGCCGTCTCTCACCAGTTTAACCAGAGCCCTTTGGGACCCAAGCGAGGAGCAGTTGAGGAGGGCAGTCTCCCATGCCTCTCTGGAAGGGGTAGGGGAAGGGGGATGTGGGGATTTTGAGTACATGCCCACACCATGTGGAAGATATCACAGGTCTCCCCACAGTGCGGGCATCGCCCATCCGTGTTAGGATCGTAATGTTTTACGATTGCAGGACAGAGTAGAGTACCTGTCTGCAGGCGCCTTAAAGTTCGCTCCACCGTCTTACTCAGCCCCTTTGCAGGGGCCGGGAGAAGGCGGTGATTGTCGCTATAATGTGTTATTATTTCCCTGAATCGCAGCAGCGGCTGGTTGGTCTCCGAGCCAGAAGAGCTGGGATGAGGAGCCCGGTGAGTTAGCGCTCGGGCAGTGCGTCAGCGGCCTCATTACCTCGTAAGCCCTGGTGGCCAGGAGCCCAAATGATTCTTTTCGGTGTTGGATCAGTGGCAGTCCGTCTTAGAATGCAAGCAGCTAAGGGGGAGATCTCTGCCAAGTAATGATCACATGCTTTTCGGGAGTCCGTGATAATGATTCTCGAATTGGCGTGGGCGGCAGCAAGCGCTATCGCTACTTCCTCGGCTCGCATTGAATTCGGGGCTCGAAAGCAGAGTCCATCAACGTGCATTTCCTGGTGAACGACAGCGGCCGTGTAAAATCCCGTGGGCGATGGCCCTGCTACATCTAGATAATATACACCGGGTCGAGAGCCGTGTTGTTAGCGCAAGAGCCCGCAAGAGGCGCAAGGGCCCGAGCCCGCGCTTGTCGTCTGTTTTCATGCATGTCGGTGTCCATGTTACGGGGGAGCGGGCAGACCCAAAGAATATGGTGCCACCGTGCTGGGATACGTTCCGCCTCCTCAGGAGTGCAGTCGTGTTGGATGTGTAAGCGGTTTAGCAGGCGGCGCCCAGGGGCCGTCTGCATGAGCCCCGTGTATTGGTTCACGAGGTGGGCCTCCCGCAGCTCATGGTAGGAGTTTAGTACCCCCAATGCCTTGAGTTTGGCATTAGAGGTAGCCACCTGGAGATCCAGGGCTCGCTTAGTTGACTTGCGGATGATGGCGTCTATTCGCGCCTAGTCTTGCTTAGTAGTGCGGAGATATGGCACGGCGTAGAGGATCCGGCTAGTCACGAAGGCATAGACGAGCTGAAGCGCGTCCCTGCCCCGCCGACCGCCCCGCTTGTTGGAAACGCGGCGGATCATGCGCCCTACCTGATCGCCTACTCTCTTAAGTTTCACAATAGTGGAGTCCGGTCTGAGTCTGTGGTAAATGAAAAGGCCCAGAATACAGAGCTCCTCCACCTCTCTAATAGGAGCTCCTGACAGATAGGTGTGTATTGCTACCCTATCCTTTGAGTTCGCTCTGACATGCAGGAGCTCCGATTGCGTTGGAGCACATTGGAACCCACAGTCAATAGCATACGCATCGACTATGGAAGTGGCCTGCTGAAGGCGGTCCTCCATGTCGCCAAGGCTCCCCTGAGTGGTCCAAATTGTAACATCAACTGCATATAACGTGTGTTGAATGCCTTCCACCCAGTCCAGTTGGCTTGGGTGGCGCATCATAGCTATGTTGAACAGGAGCGGTGATAGCACCGCTCCCTGAGGGGTACCCCGTGTTCCCATCATGTAAGGGCCGTATTCCTCGCACTCATCCTAAGAAAGGCCTGGCGATTAGTCAAGAAATCTCTTACATACGCGTAGGCCCTAGCCCCACAATCGGTAGAACTCAAGTTGGCCAGGATGCTTCCGAGTTTAACATACATGAGGCGCACACCTGATTTATAGCGTTGTTCTCTATTATGGTCTCTTCCTTCCAATTCATCCTTCCCAGCGCAGTCCACGGCCCGCTTCCGTTAAGGAGATTCGAACTCCTAGTTTTCAGCCGCCCATTTCTCAGTTACGACCATGCTGCAATGACTGGCGTAGAACCTCCGCTGGATTTGAGAAACGGCAAGGCGGGTAATTGGTTTCCTTTGATGGTGGATCCCTCAACCACGCCGTGACAGAAAAGTGGCTGTTCCTCAACTCAGCTCAGCCACGATATACAGACCGAAAGCATTTTCATCAAGCACTGCAATTATAGAGCAAATCACGTGAGCCATCACGTGCCACAAGTACAAGTTGGTGGTGGTGGAAAACATTTATGTACGGATACGCTTAAGGGCGTTATGCATGAGCTGACCCAGATGGGGCCAGCCCTTACAGTACTAAGTGGAGGTCTCTAGTTCGGGACCCCAGGGGTGTCGGCCGCCGCCCGGGCTCGCGCGACCAAGGCCCGTTGGGCCTGCAGGTCAGAGCAGCCGAGCAGGGTCGCCTCCCAGTCCTACCGGGTTGGGTTGGGGTAAGGGGGATATCAGGGTTGGAGGGGCAGGCCCACGCCATGTGGTAGATGTCCGAAGACTTCTCCGCATAGTGCGGACAGCTGCCAGAGAAAGAAGGGTCGAAGGCTGAAGAGCTTCTGCTCCTCCGCCTTTGAGAGACCTTTATATGTTCGGGGATAAAGACCACGGCCAAATTTATCAAAGTAAAACAATGTCTTTGAAGGAGCAAGCTGGAGTGAATTTGAGTTCCTGATCGTCGGGGTCGGAGGGGCCAGTGTCCAGAGCGGCGCTCAGTGCAGCGGCGGACGTGATTGCCGTATCGGCAGCCGTCATTAGGAGCCGCAAAGCGGAAACAGCTGAAGAAGATGCGATAGCGCTCGCTTGCGTTGGAACGGAAGCCAATTTTATAATTAGCGATAGCAAAACGGCCATCTATAATTTTGGAAAGGGTAGAATCTCGCAGGAAGCGGCAAGGATTCTGACCAGCAGACAGCTAAACAGAAAAGTTAGCCTAATTTGGACTCCCGCACACGCGTCCATTCCTTGCAACGACGCGGCCACGAGTTAGCCCGAGCTCTCTACTTCCCGGTAGCTGTGGAGCCGCCCGATTGCCGGAACATGGACGAGCGTCTGCAAAATTATACGTTAATTGTTGAAAATTATACGTTACACAGGAGACTGGTTCCACCACCGGATAAAAGTCTAAACAATAGGGAGGCAATCGCATGGCGACTCCTTCAAGCTGGGAACTTCGTAAACCCGGTCTGGGCATATCATGTTCATAGAGATAAGAAAGAAAGCGATAAGTGCAAGCACTGTGGGGCGAGAGGGACCCTCGACCACATAATCTGGGAATGCGCTAGCTCCCCAGGAGCTAACGAAAACATAAATTGTAGAGAAACCTGGGAAGCCCCTGCTGCGGAGCGAGGGCTCTGCTTCACAGCAACAAGCCATCCGCCTGGCGGAAGAAGCCGCGAGCAATCCAGACCTCCTCGCCTGCTTCTAATCGCGGAGGTCAAGGCCCCTGTCACCAAGGCCTTCGTGCCGGGGACGGGGAGTAGGGGGCTTCCTTATCTGGCGGAAAATAAAGTTGACGTCATCCTCATCGGCGCGCCTCACGTTAGAGGTCGAATCTAAGAGCCAGTTGACCGTGAGGCTCAGCATGGGAGGAGTAGAGCATAAATTAAATTTAATTTGCTTTTGAAGGAAAGGGTGCAGTATCTGTCTCACATATCTCGGTGGACACCTGAACCGCGCCGTAGGGAAAGGGATAAAGAAGGGAGTGAGATACGAAAGGAAGGAAGAGGTGCTGCAGTGGAGGACTCCGGAATAATTTCGACCATGGGGATCTTTAACGTGCCCTCACATTGTGCAGCACACGGGCGCCTTTTGAAGCGAAAAGCTTCACTACGCTAGTCAACACCGTGCTTCGCGTGAGCCGCCGTATGTCGGAGCATGTGTGACGTCACGCACGGCGCAGGCTCCTGCGCATGTGCGCCGCCGCTTCTTCTCCTCGCCATCGTTTGACCTTTCGCCGCAGCCGTGCGCAGTGAGCATTTGGAAGGAGGGGTTTATGAAGCGCGCTTGCCCATAGAACAAGCGCACGCTGCCGCGCGCTATGTGTCATCGTTAGACGTTCGCCACAAGCGCGTATTTATCGCGGATCACCGAAGCTTTTCGCTTAGAGATATTCAGGCACCCGACCGCGGCGGCCGCGTTTCGATGGAGGCGAAACGCAAGAGTCGCCCGTGTGCTGTGCGATGTCAGTGCACGTTAAAGATCCCCAGGTGGTCGAAATTATTCCGGAGACCTCCTATACGGCACCTCTTTCTCTCTTTCTTCTTTCACTCCTACCTCCCTCCCTTCTCTTACGGTGCTGTTCAGGTGTCCGCCGATATATGTGACACAGATACTGCGCCATTTCCCTTCCTCAAAAAACCAATTTACCAGTTTATTTATTCAGGCTTAACCTCAGCTAAGTTCCAGCCAATTTTTTTTTTGCGTTTCGCCTACATCGAAACACTTTTCGCTCTAAAACATGAACGCTATGTGAGACAATTACCACTTCATTTCCTTTCCTCAAATCTAATATGGAATTTTCTACTGGAAAAACACTTAGCCGTCATTCGTGTTTTTCTTCGACGGCGCGGTCGACATCTCCACCGGCAAATTCACGCACGCTGCACCCAACCATGTTTCTTTTATGCGTAGCATATTGCAATCTCTCAGTTGAGCCCTTGGGCGCGGCCGGGCAGCCACCAAACCACGTGACGTGCCGTCACGTGGTGACGGACGTCACCAAACCACTTAAAAAAAGAAAAAGAAAGAAAGAAACAAAAAGAAAAAAAAGGGAAAAAAAGAAAGAAAAGGGACGGCTGAGCATGGTGGCGGTTGCCACCGCCACGTTTCAAAGGGGCCGCTCCTATCCATCCATCCATCCATCCATACGTCACGGAGGAAGGAAGGAAGGAAGGGAAAACTTTATTTACACTAATGGTTTTTCCTGCCGTTTGGGGGCATCTTCAGAGACGTCTTGGTTCTACCCCCAGGAGCCTTCTCTGTCGAAGTCGTCCGCCTCTAATCAGTGGTCGGTTGCCCTCAGTCCAGGGCTCCGCTGGCCACTGCCGCCCGTTGAGCTCGCTGTACCAGACCTTGTTGGTCTTCGCAGCGGTCGCTGGACAGCAGAGTCTCCCACTGCTCCGCACTCGGGTTTTGTATTTTGGGGTCCACGTCTATGTTTTGGCAGGCCCATGTGATGTGGTATAGTGTAGGTTTTTCGTCGCACCAGGGATATATCGTATATATCGTGTATATCGTAGGGTGCATTTTGTTTAGTATATGTAGGTTTGGGAAAGAGCCCGTTTGTAATTGTCTCCAAGTGACAGCTTCCTCTCTGCTGAGAGATTTGTGCGGTGGGGGATATCGCATTCTTCTGCCTCTATAGTTTTGTAGTATGGCCGAGTATTCCCTGGGTGCTGGCGCGAGTTCCGCGATCTCGTCGGAAGCTCGGAAAGTAATGTATCCTCGAGCTATCCTGTCGGCTTCTCGGTTCCCTGCAACCCCCGTGTGCCCCGGTACCCACACAATTTTGTGTAGGATCTTGTCGTTTTGTTCTTCCCGGTTTTTAATTCTGTCACTCGCTGCGAGGAGTATACGGAGCGCGTGACGAAATATCCTGCCATTCATGTAATTTCGGCAGGCTGTTTGAGAGTCCGTAAGTATTGTTAGTGACCGCCCGGTTCTATAGCCCTCCGCCACCGCTAGAGCAACGGCTACTTCCTCGGACTCTGCAGCTGTGCAGCCTCGGAGAGACGCGCTGGTCATTTCGCGTAAAGACGAATCGACCACCGCCGCTACAGCGATTTTGGTATCTCCTCCTCTCCAAGACGCGTCTGTATACACGGTCGTGGCTTGAGGAGCGCATGTTTTCTCGCTGAATTCGGCCCTCGCTTCTCTTCTGCCTCGATGGAGGTTGGGATCCATGTTTTTTGGTATTGGCGCTACCTTGAGGGTCTTGCGAAGCTCGTCGGGGATCGTTGCCGTCCTCGACATTTCTCGCATCTGCTCGCGGTATCCGAGCCTCTGCAGGAGCGCTCTTCCTGTCGTTGTTTGCAACAGCCTGAGTTTTTGCGACTCATGCTGCGCCTCTCGTAGCTCCTCAAAGGTGTTGTGTAATCCCAGGGCCATGAGTTTTTCTGTAGACGTGTTGCGTGGTAGTCGGAGCGCTGTCTTATACGCTTTGCGTAGCAGGGCATCCGCTTGTTGTATTTCATTTTTATTGAGGCACTGGTAGGGTAGGCTGTACGTGATTCGACTAACTACTAGGCTTCTGACTAGTTTTAGTGTGTCTTCTTCACGCATGCCATGTCGCCTGTTGGTGATGCGGGTGATCATGCGTGCGACTTGTAGCGTTGTTGCTTTCAGTAGGGTAAAAGTGTGAGTACTGCGCTGGTTGGATTGAACCCACATGCCCAAAATTCTTATTGTTGTCTTTTCGGGTATGGGCGTCCTTGGATCGTAAACCTTGGATCAACCACGAATCTCTAAAGATGATTAAAAAGAAATCCAAGTTGTTCAAGAAATTTCTGAAAACAAAGTCGCCGGCTTATCTACAGAGATTCAAAGAGTATCGAAATAAATTAACGGCTCACTTAAGAAATGAAAAAAGAAAATATCTGCATAATGAGTTTATGAGTGAAAATTGCGAAGGAAGCACTCAAATCTGGCTGAAAATCAACAAACTACTTGATCGCAAATCAAGTTCTTCAGATGTTACCATTCTTACTCTTGAAGGTCATAATGTAGAAGGAATCGAGCTTGCAGAAAAGTTCAATAATTTTTTTAAGGATGCTGTTTCACGAAACAGCCCCCCGAAAACTGTACATCCCAATGTAAAAGCCAATGATCACAGTGTCTTTTTAGATCCTACCAATGAAAATGAAATTTGCAGTATTTTTGCCTCCTTAAATAATAGCAGAGCTTGTGATATAGATAACATTCAAATTGCGCCGATAAAATACGTAATTGACTGCATAGCTTCTATTCTCACCCATATTTACAACCTCGCCCTATCTACTGGTCTGTTTCCGAAGTTAATGCAAGTGTCAAAAGTTATCGTTGTCTACAAAAAAGGAGATAAAAGTGATATGTCTAATTATCGACCAATCTCAATATTACCGGTCTTTTCAAAAGAATTAGAGAGAATAATCTACAAACGAATAATAAATTTTTGCTTAAAGTTCAATTTTCTTTCCCCTTCCCAGCATGGCTTTATCCATGGGAAATCAACCGAAACAGCGTTATTAAAGCAAAAAGAAATCATACTGGATGCAATTGAAAATCGAGAAATCTGCATCGGAGTTTTCATAGATTTTTCAAAGGCTTTCGACCGCCTCAATCATGTTGTTTTACTGCACAAACTGGAATTATATGGCGTACGCGGAACTCCCTTAAGCCTTATAAAGTCCTACCTTCAACATCGTCATCAGAAAGTCCAAATAGGGTCTCATCTGTCATCATCGCAAGCAGTTTGTACCGGTGTACCGCAAGGCAGCATTTTAGGGCCTCTCCTGTTCATATTATATATAAATGATATAGTTACAATACATGATAAGCCAAAATATGTCATTTACGCAGATGACACAAGTTTATTTTTTCAAGGCACCTCAATACAGCTCCTCATTCCAATTATAAATGACGCAATGAATAGATTAAAAACCTGGAGTGAAAATAATGTACTACTTTTAAATACTGAAAAAACTAAAGCCGTACTTTTTCATGCTAGGCAATCAGCAATTATTCAGAACTTCGACATAAAGCTTGGGAGCACCAACATAGAATTCAAAGACACGATTAAAACACTAGGAATACTTTTCCACAACCACATGAGCTGGAACGCTCAAGTAGATTCTGTCATCGCTCATCTGTCACGGTGTGTTGGTATTCTCGCTAAATTCCGAAACTTCCTTCCTGTTGCAATCAAGCTAAAGATATATAACGCCATTTTTTTGTCACACTTAAACTACTGTTTTTTGGTGTGGGGAACTACAACAGAAACAAATATGCATAAAATTTACATGCTGCAAAAGAAAGCTGTCCGTTACAATGCCAATGTTGACTACCATGCCCCTACTGATCACTTATTTTCACACTACCAGATTATACCAGTCCATAGCTTGTACCGATATTACTTAGCAACCAGATACAAGAAATCCCTACAATATAATAATCGAGCCTTTCTAGACTTGACCTGCCTCACTCAAACTGTACCGGCTTATACCCTGCGCAATACAGAAAAATGGTTTATTCCTTTTTGTCGCATCAACTACGGCAATCAGATGCTACGTTACAATATGCCACACTTATTAAACAAATTACAGTCCATGAATATCGATATTTCGAAAAGCAGCTTGCGCGAAATTAAAGCTGCCTTTAAATAAGCTACAAAACGTTGTTAAGTATATTCTTTTTTTTATGATGTATAAAATGTGTTGTATGAATAACTGTGTCTGTGTAAAAAGTTTTTGTCTCTAGCGTTTGACCATCTTCCGATGTTTGTTGCTGTATGCCATGTAAAGGGGGGTCCGGGGGTCCCTCAAGTGATCTGCGATCACTTTTTACCCGGACCTACCCACATCTATGATGTAAAATAAACAAACTTCAAACTTCAAACTATGTAGACGTTGAGTTTTAGGTCCTCGTTGGTTGGGACGGTCCGGTTTTGCTTGCCTCTCCAGACTCTCAGCAGTTCCGATTTCTCGGTCGAGCATGAGAGTCCTCTTTCTGCGAGGTATTGCTCTACACAAGAGGCCGCTTGCTGTAGCCTTTCTTCCTTCTCTCCGAGACAGCCCGTGTTTGTCCAGACTGTTATATCGTCAGCATACATTGCATGCCTGATGCCTTCGATGTTCTCTAGTTTTCGAGCTAGGCCTATCATAGCTATGTTGAAGAGTAGGGGTAAGATAACTGACCCTTGGGGTGTTCCTTTGTTTGGAGTGCGAATTTTTTCCGATCGAAGGTCTCCTATGCCGATGGTGGCAGTTCTATCGGACAGGAAGGCTTTGACGAAGCCGTGGATTCTGCGTCCTCAATCCAGGTTGTCTAGGCCCGTAAGGATCGCTTCGTGGCTGACGTTATCGAATGCCCCCTTGATGTCCAGGGCCATTATGACATTTTCTCCCGTCCGAGGTACGTTTCGCAGGACATCTTCTTGTATTTGGAGGAGAACGTCCTGCGTCGAGAGCTTCGCTCTGAAGCCGAACATGGTATGTGGTACACAGTCGTTGTCTTCCATATAATTTTGCAGTCTGAAAGTCACAACCCGTTCGTAAAGCTTGCCAAGGCACGACGTGAGTGATATAGGCCTGAGGTTTTCAATTTGTAGCTTTTTACCAGGTTTTGGTATCATTATTACTTCGGCGTGTTTCCAATCTTCGGGAACCGTCTCCGCCTCCCAATGTTTGTTAAGAAAGGTGACGAGCTCTTGTATGAGGTCGTCGCTCAGGTTGCGGATTAGGGCGTTGTCGATTCTGTCCGCTCCGGCTGCCGTGTTTCTGGTGGTGTTTCTTATGGCCGCGTAAACCTCTTCCACAGTTATGGGGCGGTCGAGTTTCTCGTTTTCGGCTCCTCGATACGTTCCTTGGTATCGCGGGGGGTTGTGATCGCCGAAACATTTTTCTCGTGCCTTGTCCAGTAGGGCGATGTCTGATCCCTCGCAGGAGTGGATGAACCGGTGGATGGCTTTATTGTTTTCTGATTTTATTTTGGTCGGATCGATTAGTGCTCTTAAGAGATTCCAGGTTCTGGCCGTGCCTAGAGTTCCCCTAAGTGAGTCGCTGCGTTGGTCCCAAATTTGTTTCGCGAGTTGCGTCGCGTATTCTTCCGCCTTTGCCGTAATTTCTGCTATCTTTAGTTTTAGTTTCCTGTTGTGTTTTTGCTTCCGCCATGGTGGCGGTTGCCACCGCCACGTTTCAAAGGGGCCGCTCCTATCCATCCATCCATCCATCCATCCATCCATCCATCCATACGTCACGGAGGAAAAGCTGCTGAGAAAATCGAGTGCCGCCAAGCAATACCTCGCGCAAAAAGACCGCGCAATATGCAACGCATTCTTGGCTTAACCAAGCTAAGCCTGGGCATCTTTTTTATCTGCCCTACCAATCACCTTTGCCCGGTTTATATTTAGAATTTTTTTTTAATTTTCTTGGGCGTTGGCCCCTTATATTTTCAATTGGTTTCGCTTGGGATAACCTCTGGTTTGGTGCGGGCTATTTTGATCCCAGCATGGGCGCTGCTCGCACTGTGGAGAGATCTGCGATATCTTTCACATGGTGTGGGCATGTACTCAGAATCTTCACCTTCCCCCTTCCCCCACCCCCACCCGAGAGGCATGGGAGACTGCCCTGCTCAACTGCTCTACACTGGTGTCTCAAAGGGCTCTGTTAAAGCGGGCGCGAGACGGGGCCTCGTCGTGCGGTGTCCCGGACTAAGGATACCAACTATGTAGCGGGGTCTTCTGATCACCAAAGTCACTTTGAGTATTAAAATGTTTTGCATCGCCACCACCCTTTCACATTTTCCTTTGTTTTCTTTTGTAGTTCTTGAGAGTTTTACAATAAAGAGAACTGGTGTATGGTTTAAGGGGGTTTAACCTCCCAAAGCGACTCAGGCTATGGGTGCTGTAGGGAAGGGTCCGGAAATTTCGGCCTCCTGGGGTCCTTTCACGTGCGAACAGTGCACAGGATTCCAGAATTTCGCCTCCATCGAAATTCGACCGCCGCACCCGAGATCGAACCCGCGTCCTTAGGGTCAGCAGCCGAACGCCATAAGTGAGCCATCGCTGCCTTACAATAAAAGGGAAAATAAAGGGAACTACACTCTCTTATCTTATTCGGGACCTCAAAACTCTCTTGGTTTTGAGAAAAGGATCATAGGATGAGCGCGTAACTGGCACACTTTGTAGTTGGACGCTTGAACCGCGCAGGGAAAAAGATGCCGCCGGCTAGACCGCGTTATGCGTGTGATATGCTTCGGCTTTACACAGCTACCGTTGTACCGCTGACTTGTGTTTGGCTTCACAGCTTTTGCTCACATACCATGTGTTGCCTCTCCCACTCACTCAACACTACGCACAACCCAACAATAATTTTACAGCCCAGTGTTTAGATGTAAACTACCATTGGGTTTTAATGCGAAAGCCTCATGGAGAAAAACACGGCGGCTTCCGGTGTCGTCTGTGCTAAATTCGCTGATTGGCCGACACGGTATGTTACTTGGGCACGGACGAGTTGACAGGTGCGCTGGCAGTTGGAAGGTGACAGTAGGCAGGTGCGCTGGTCACGTGGCTGGGACGAGCACGGTGGAAAGCTACCACGTTCCCGCTGTGGAATTTCCGAAAAAGTTTGTACGGAAGCTTGTTTATCATGTGACACTGAAACCACATAGTTCTTTTTTTCTCCTGATAACAGCAACAGCAGTCCAAGTGAAAACCGAAGAGTCCCTTAACACCTTGAAGCAGGTCGCTGTAGTCATATATTGCTGGTCTTAGGCTGCTTGGTTTCAAACTGCGGCGGGTGCGTAGTTTCTACCCTTCAGTGCAGTCGTCTCTCGTCGGCGTCAGCACTTGCGGTGACGTTGACTTCTCCCGTTAAGGATAACCTAACCAAAGCCATTGTAAATTCACCCAGGCCCTTAATTTACCACTAACAAGGGGCAAAAATAAGCTTGTATACAGGAGTAGTCACGCCTCAAATAGCTTTGACAACACATGTCGCCCGTCCACTGATGTCTATCGACAGAATATGTAAACATAGAGAGCTACAGCGAATTTTTCGCTCTCGTGCTAATCAGGCGACGGCAGTAACTGAGAAACTATCTTCACCCCGTCCGTCCATGTTCAAAATAAAACAAAAAAGGACGTTTTGTGCAACAGTGAATGCCCGAACTTTCGCCGTACTGGGAGAGAATCCATACTCGCCGAGTGGCGTCGCTGTGCCGCGGTCGTATCCATGCATCATTTCGGAGTACCGCCTTCCTCGGGACACCGAATATGTATGCGCAGGGTCGTTTGCGAAGCTGTGCCAGCGTTTCTGCGCCATCTCTACAAATTCCGGCTCGTTAATCAGTGCCAGCGGGTCACAATAAACACGGCTTCTCCAACAAATGTTGACTCAGCAGATTAGCCGTGTCGCTGCAGTGTCAGGGTCACCGGACAGAGCAGCGAAGTGCCGTTCCGTAGTCGTGCGATGAGTACATGATCATATCGATTCTGTATTCTGATTTCATCGCTTAGAGCTAATCAAACTTGTGCGTAGGGTTAAGGCCAGCTGGAGCTTAAAATGACAAAATAAACAATTTCAGGATCTACTAGGAAAAAATTTTTTACACAACTTGGGCCCTTCACTATTGCCACTTGTCACTACTTCTTCATGAGCGCCTATTTTTACATACCGGCGTTCTCATTCAATTAAGGAAAATTAGGACAGCTATTTGTTCCTCTCCTTATTTATCAGAGTACCAGTAAATACGCGATTTCTTAAAGTTGGTTGGTTGGTTTATGGGGTTTAACGTCCAAAAGCGACTAAGGCTATTAGAGACGCCATAGTGGAGGGCTCCGAAAATTTCGACCACCTGGGGTTCTTTAACGTACACTGACATCGCACAGTACACGGGCCTCGAATTTCTCCAAAGAAATTCAGCCGCCGCGGCCGGGATCGAACCCACGTCTTTCGGGCCAGCAGCCGAGCACCATAGCCACTGAGCCACCGCGGCGGCGTATTTCTTAAAGTAAGAGACGCCTATCCTTCCCCTGCAGTTCCCGAGTTTTGTACTTGTGTTTAGTATAACAAAATAAGGACGAAGGCTTCAAAAATTAGGCCATCTACAACCTTTCCACAAAAGCTCCTCAGATCTCTTCGTCCGAGTATTTCTTTCCAGCAGAGCAGTCTTTTGCCTTTGTTCAAGTTTTTGTATATGGGAACGGTACAACAAGCATTCTGTGCCGCGCAGGAGGCATAGAAATCATCATCGGACCACTGTTCCTTGAAGTTTCAGCCCCCTACTGTAATTTTGTCTCATTAGGGATGTTTCTTTCCGGCGCTGAGGCCAGCTTACTACAAAAAGTTAAAGGACGAGTTGAACACATCTTTCTGCGTAGCTGCTGGAAAAGTAACAGTGTTGTGAACTTCTCCTCTTCCATAAGTGAAGAGATGGCATTCAATTCGATAATGTGCGATATATGTCATGTTGTAATTTTTGAGTGATTCTCACTGATTTCTCCTGGATTCTCACTATCGATTTCTGCTGAGACATGCTGGAATTATGCGCACCAATGAATACATAGCTCCAAAGCGCATGTGGAAAGCAGGCAGAAATTTTTCATTTCATTCCATTGAGGCGGACACGTAAAAGCGGACAACTTTGCATTGTTCTACGTCATATCTCGCAGCCCAACTGAACTTCAAAAAGGAAGTCCAAGTCCACCTTCTCTTCAAAACATTCTAAGACCACTCGTACTCAAGAACAATTAAAAGAATGTTGCAGGAAGGATTTATATGAGCGCACTTAAAGGCTCACCAGTTGTCCCGGCGTTTTCCACATCGCGAACCTCCTATGACACCGCCTATGACATGCTGTGGGCGGCTTTATTCCACCCACAGATAGTCTATGCGCGAAATTTGTGTAAGTAAAGCAACTTTGACCAGCTGGTGTGCTGATGTAATTTGTCAGACGGTGTACAAAACGCTTCAAACAAGCACTCGCACTTACTTGCTGCCTGATTACGCACCTGTGTACGTGTTCTGGGTCTCAGGTGGTTGGGCTTAATTGCGACCTGGAAAGCCTAACTCGGCAATTGTGCACGTGTACCTTTTCCTTTGAAGCCGCTTGCTGTGGCACCAATGCGTTTTTCGTGATATTGAACCGAAGCGTATGTTTCTTACTTCCTATCTAGTTTTGTAGGCTTACGGGACATCCCAATTCCAGCTCACTAGGTGTCACAGATAATGGTTGCCTGAAGATCCATATTGTTCTCAGGACTTAATGTGATAATCGTTCTCAAGACCTCTGAAAATCCCTTCTACGCTGGTATGGTCCACGCGAAATTAGAATGAAACACCTAGCGACAGCAGATGCCAAGCTACCTAGGGCAATGCAGCCATGTTTGACCTAAGTAACTGAGGAGCGCCTGTCGTAGAGGAGTATTGTGTTTTAAAAGAGCGACCTTAGCTCATCTGCGAGTATTCTTGCTGATTAAAGCAAAAATTATACAACTAACGCAGATTATACGTAATGTTCACTCATAACTAGCCCAATGGCTCCTAAACGTCATATTACGTCTTCAAAACACTTTTACTTTAGAACTATGCACTAAAGCCCACCCACTTATTCAGCCCCTAGTTTACACCGATCTGTTTAGAGTAACACTTCGGCAGCAATACTGCCTGCTCCCTAGTCGCATGTAGTTCATCAGTTCTCGAGCCAAGGAAGGAATAGCAAGAGTTGTTCCTTGTTCCTGTTTTTGCGACAATTCATGAATGCATAAGTGTGAACAAGCGTGTTTGTCTTGTTTTTTGAGAGCCATGCATGTGGATAACACAAAACGTTTGGTGCTTTTAGCGACGAATCTTGTTAGCAGAACATAAATTTTATCAAAATCAAATTTAATATGCATTATTGTTGTCAATTACCCTTTTGTGTCATTCAGAAGAAGTTCCGAATCAATTTTTTTTTGGCTAGTTATTTTTGTACCACAACGAAATGGCAGGCACGCCAGTGCTGCGTTTGCTGTAGCGAATTCTTTTACTCTGGTAAACTAAGCCTGACTATTTCACCGACGTTGCTTCAGTTTGCGGATGAAGCACAAAATCGTTCATTTTCTGGGGATAAACCACGCAGGAATAAAGGGACTCTGGGGACGACACAATACGCTTGTTGCGCGTCGTAAAAATTTAATATGCCCTGTTATGGATACACTGATGTTTCTTCGGCATTAACAGATGCAGTCGACGCTTTTAAAATCGCATATAAAGATATATTCGCCACTCGATCTAAATTTTTGACATCGGAGATGAAGGGAACTACGTGATCATCGTATAGATCTGGACGGTGGTGTAGCCTAGTTTCAGGGATCGGACCCGCGATGTTTAATAAGCTTCCAGCTTACAGGTGTTTTTGTATTCTTTTTAATGTGCGCTGCGTTCATGACCGCCTACGGGAGCATGCCAAAAATTATAGAAAACAATTCTGCGGTGCATTCTGTTTATGAATTTAAGCATGTAGGGAAATACTTGAGGCGACGATGATTCTAGGCAGCAGAGCGAGCAAAATGGCTAAAGTTTTCATGGAAGCTGATCACGTGAAAAAAACCTGTGCACACTCTAAAGGAGACCCATTATTACTCTTACATTCCGCATAGTATGGATTCTCGAGTGACTCTTGCCGCTAAGGCGGCTGCTTGACACATAATTAGATTTTACTTGTAAAAGACCTCCACTTCGCATGCGTGGCCTTTTGGCACATATGTGCGCACTGTTACTGGCCTCATTGAAGCACTCGGTATTGACGGCCGTGAATGTTCTGTGTTTTCTTTAGCTTCGTCTTGTGAATTTATTGCATTAAGTGATCCTAAGCACCTTTGTGATTAGAACGTGGTAATCTATCTGTAGAGGACAACTTCAGTTGGTCCTGACCGTGCCTTTAAAGGCAAAAATTTCTACCACAATTTAAATTAACTCCCCAAGCCAGTCTCAGCGATATCTGACAAGAAATGGGATTCCTTGTGCACTCAAGTTATATCACAAAATTGCAAAGAATAAAGCTTGCAGGATTAAATCTGAAACCAAATCTCCTAAAATTATTTTCAGAGCCCGTGCACCAATTTTCCTTTTTGCTTTTTGTATCTCAAATTTTAAATGGATACATGCCTTCCTCATGGAATGGTAATTTACATCAAAAGTTCAGTGTTTAGCGACAACGCTACAAAGTTGTCTGCCGCCGCGGTGGCTCAGTGGCTATGGTGCTCGGCTGCTGACCCAAAAGACGCCGGTTCGATCCCGGCCGCGGCGGCTAGAATTTCTTTGGAGGAGAAATTCTACAGGCCCGTGTACTGTGCGATGTCAGTGCACGTTAAAGAACACCAGGTGGTCGAAATATCCGGAGCCCTTCACTACGGCGTCTCTCATAGCCTTAGTCGCTTTGGGACGTTAAACCCCACAAAACCAAACCAAACAGAGTTGTCTATCCGGCGGCATTTGCTGACAGATCTCTTGCGCAGTTTGCCTTCTTGATAGAGGCAGAGCTATTTGTGAAAAGTAGCCATGTCAGCATGGAAATATAATGACTTACCGAATTTCCACAACTAATTATAGTGCAAATGTGCTGTCTATCCATACCTATGAAATGATTTCAAATAAGAAATATGATCGGTGCACGCAGTTGTACACGCAACAGGAGCGTGGAATTTAATCTAATATGCATATGTTCAAAAAGGTGCGTTGTCAGGGGCGGTTCTTTTTAAAATTAATATCCAGATTTTCACCGCATATGAACGTATAATTTCTATTTCATTTCGAGCTTTTTGGATGAAGATTGTCCCTTCAACAAATCCTATATGTAAACTATCATGGCTGAATGTATCAACATATCCATGAATTTCTCAGTTTACACTTCCGGGTTTAATCGACGCAGGCGTTCGTAAAGTAGTTCCACATATTTTGTTCAAGTTCTTGTCTTTCGCTTGTGCTGAATCATTTTTTGCTGCCTTTTGTCGGGAAAGCAACACTACGAGAGTCGCCGAGCCATTTCGCGGAGCTGACGAAAGGCCATACTGCGCATGCGTGAGGAGCAATGACGTCACACGGCGCACAGCTGGCACACCACCGCCGTCGCTGCGCGGGTGACTCAGAGGTGCCGCCGGCGCGCTCGCCAGTTGCGCGTGCGCAGTAGCGGCGCATAGCTAACGTGCTGAGGCCGCCGCCGCTGCCGCGCGCTCTCCTTCGCCCCTCTCTCTCTACTCGTTGCTTTCGCAATCTTCCAGGTTTAACCAGAGCTAAACCACTGCCAATTTTTTATTTCTTTTTGGGCAGAAATTGGCTAATCTAGGGCAGTGAAGGCAGAAGTTTCGAAAGAGATAAAAATGTTATTAAACTCTTGGCCACTGATGAGCCAAGTAGTACATTCTTGCGGCGTTTTCATACTTCAGTGCATGTGCTCCTTCAGTGCCTATCTCCTGCGTATGCATACGAGGGGCACACAAAATTTCTCCAGGCTTATTTCGAGCGAAGGATAAGAATGGGTAATGTTGGGGTCTAACCGTCCCTTCCAATATTAACGCAAGAGGATGTTCCCTTTTTGTTTAATTGCATGGAGTTATTCCTTCCGCGTAGTGGCACATTCCAGGCATTCTTCGCCGCAAACTACGACATTTCCAGGTCAAATGGAAGGTCTGAGGACCCTCGTGAATGATGGTCGCGCTACGTCGCGCCCGAGTCGCGCTTCAAGCGTGGTGACTGTCGTTTCCCTAGCGGGGACACGACAACACGCTTTTTTAGCAGGGGAAATAAGGATGGCGTGCACGCAATGTGTCCTTGAAATCAGCTTCCGGGCGTTAGCTGCAGTCGGAGGGCGTCGAGTGGAATGCATGTACAAGAAGCCACCCGCCCAGCGTCAGCCTGCAGACGCCGGAGGAATTCAGGCCTGTCCGGTCGGGCGTCCCTCTTTACCACACTGTAGCCGTGTACGCGAATTGTTTCCGTCAAACTAACCTAAAGAAGCCTTGGCTGTTTTTAAGAAAGAAACGGGTGCTCTCGTTTAGCGCTACAGTTACAGCCTGCAATCTCAGTCAATTTTGTGCCATATTTATTCCGAGATTTCGGTTTGAGCGCCTGACATGGCATGAAATGAACATACCATACGCATCTCTTCTTTATTTAAGCCACCCGAAACCGGTATTTCTGAAAAGCCCTCACTGCTTCTTCTAAGCCTCGTGGCATGTGTGGGCCATCAGTCTCGAAAACACGCACGTGTATGCAAAGGTCCATTATTCATAACAGGTGCAACTTGTTCCTTAGCCGCTTACAATTCATTTTTTCTTTAACCACGCCCAAATATAGTTGTTTTTGTAACCTTTTCTCGTCGTTAATAGCTTTTCTGACTGTACGAACAACACGTGGTATGAGAGTAGCATACAACCTTTGGCTTCAAAGGGAAAGAGGCCTACTTGAGAATTTGCAAATCGAACTCTTGATTTTCTGGTGATTTTGTGGCTTTTCCCGCATGAGTCTTATCAACAATCAAGACGATTCCGCAGGCGTGCTGCTCCTGCCACCGGCAAGTGTGTAGCAGACATGGACACCGATTTCAAAAGAAGATACATGCACACACACAACACAAGTTGAGAAACGAAGCCGCTGGGAGTAGAGTGCTGTGGACTAGAAGCTAAATATTCCTCTTCGCAGAGCGTGAGGCGCAATGGGACCACTTAGATGGCGATTCTGGGCCTACCGCGCTGCTATCTGGTGTGCTCCTAAGAACTGCGAGACGCATTAATTGTGGTGGTGACTTGAGTGCGTAGAAGAACTGAAAGAAAACGAAAGTTCTAAATTTAGGTTCGTTCCCCAAAACAGTGATTATCATTGTTTGATCACTGCAAATGAACAAGGCCATTTTAGTGCTAAAGTTCTAATGAGAATTGGGATTATTTTATAGGAAATACATGAAATCGCGGCTACAAACAGCCTGAACAACAATGTTGTCATACACAATAAATATTTTCTCTATTGCTAAAGGACCTTGAGAAGAAAACAACTTCTATAGACAGAAAATAAAAAATTTTCTAGCCTCAGAAGCAGAAATTTAAGAGAAAAAAAAAATTACTCGCCGTAGAACGGAATCTGCGCTCTCCGAGACCTTGGCTACACCTTCAGCAAAACTATTCCACGTGAGGCAAACTTTTAATGTCATGAGGTACAAAGCGACCGCGGATAGAAAATAAAGATTTTCTAGCCTGAGAAGCAGAAATATAGTAGAAAAAATTTACTGGCGTTAGAACGGAATCTGCGCTCTCCGATAACTTGGCTACAGCAAAACTATTCCATGGCAGTCAAATGCTGAATGTCACGAAGTACAAAGCGACAAACGAGAATATGCCTAGATCTCCTTTTTTCCTCGATTTTACTCGGCGCCACATTCGGGCCACATTTCATTCGGGGCCGTTTCTTATTGGTGTAAAATGGTCGCAAGATTCTTCTTTATACCCATTTTTCTTGGAGAGATCTACTCGCAGTAGTGTTTTCATTTTTTTTTATTTATTCTCTTCAGGCGCTGAACTCGCAGCTGGCTTCCTATTGCACGGTGGTCTATAGTGTACCTGCTCTAACGCGAAAGCTTCACGCAGAAGCGGCGGAAATTCCACTTCAGCCTATTAAGTTCCAGCGCGATGCTATTGCGGTGTTCTGAAAGGCTATTTCTCTATTTTTTATTTTTGCATTGTTTGATGTTTCCATTTTGTCCCAGAACCTTTGGTTTAGTTTATTTTTGTTTAACGTCCCAAAGCGACTCAGGCTATGAAGGACGCCGCTGTGAATGGCTCCTGAAATTTCGACCTCCTGGGGTTCTTTAACGTGCACTGACATCGCAGAGCACACGGGCCTCTAGAATTTCGCCTCCACCGAAACTCAGCCGCCGCAGCAAGGATCGAACCCGCGTCTTTCGGGTCAGCAGCCGAGCGCCGTAACCACTGAGCCACCGCGGCGGGGCTCAGTGACCATTGATGACCATCTTTGATAACACACACGCAGACACACACGCACACAAGCGTTCTGGTCATTGTGAGGTCTGGTGGTGTGGGTCTGTTTGCGCTAAAGCTTGTTATAAATTAGACGGTGGTCAAAATTAATCCTGAGCCTTCCACTACGGCGTCCGTCATAAGCCATGTGTCGCCTCGGGATGTTGAACTCCACAGTTTACAAATTTATTTGCACTGGTGCTGAAGTGTCCAGTCTCAAGTGACCAGCGATAACCTTTCAGACCAACGGGCCCACAACCAATACGTCTTCAGGACAGCTCATGAACAACTTCTCGTCAACAACTTCTCAACTCAAAGAGCAACTTCTGCCAAAAACGCTTTTCCCTCGTGTGCTCGCACGCAGTCGAAATTTTTCCGCATCCCTCGTAGCACCTACCTGTTCATGGCGAATTTATTAACCCCTTTTGGAACTAATGACTAACTCCGCCCCATTCCTGCAGTCGTGACCCAACCCCCCTTGCCCACAATGCCTTGGGTCATCATTTTAACCTTTTGTGAAACCCTGCCGCTTCTTTCAGCCGTATTAGGCTGAAACACAAGCCATAAAGGGTGCATCAAAAAATTACAGCAATGAAAGTAGCATTCCTACACCATGAACGAAAAGCCGACCATTGCAGAGGGCCCTGAAACAACGCTCCTGTGTGTCCAAGCTCGCTCACTATTTGCTGCTGGCTAAGCGGCAGAATTTGCCTGGCTCCGATTTCCCGCCTTTGTCAGCACGGGCGGCTTCCCTACCAGCACATCCCATGAGCGCCGTAGAGGCCGACTGAATGGCCACATTCTCGACTGTCTTGTGACATTGGGATTCCTATATGCACTTGGTTTCTTACTTTTGAATCAATCGCTTTTTCATTCATTCAGCCAGTCAATCATTTCTACCATGAGTCATTCAGGGATTATTTTAGCTCCCTGTGTTTACTCTGTAATAATAATATAGAAGCACGAACGTCTTTTGCATCGCATAAAAAAATAAGAGCGCAAAATTTTAATCTTTTGACAAGTGGATTTCGTTTTGCCAGTTCTTCACAGTTGACCGTCTGCAACCAAGTGGTCGTGAACCAAACCTTCGAAATCTGTCTTCAGCCGCAAAGAGTGTTTAAGCTTTTTGAAAGCTTAGCAGCACGAAAATATTTTATGGTTGTGGTGAGGTAAGCGAAAGGCGCCCAGCTCCAAAGGACCACACCGCCTGTGAAAATATTGCGCATTGAAGATTTTCTTACCTTCACCAGGGTATTTTCCGTGCTTTTTTATAATAAAGTCAGCTGGGAGTCTCCGCGCCTCATGCCTACTTCCTTCTTCTTGTGCGGCGCCTGTTGGCACAGAAGCAATTCCTACCATTGCATATGTGAGCTCTGGCGATTGCTGCCATTCGGCAGGTGATGGGTTCGATTCCTATTACCGCCAGAAACCCACCGGTCTTTTTAATGGGTACAAGATTTCCCCAGCCTTCTTCTCAGCTCCTTTGGGGCGAAATGCTTTCAAAAGGGCCGTAAGTCAACCACATCATTCGTTCAGTGAAGAAAGAAAGGGCAAAAGGTTTTACCGCACCAGGTGCATTTCTGTCCCTCGCGGATAGATTTTCCATCGTGGGAAGGAGCACACTCTTCAATTCTACACGGCAGCAAGCTTAAATAATCCAGGGCCATGGCAGCAGCTTCACTGATTAAAGTGTATTTCTAGTTCCACAAAAGCCTATAGAAGGTTGTCTTAAGAGCATTCGCATATGCTTATGTCGCCGCTATTGTGTTCATCTGTATAACTCGTTTTTAGCCCACTGCTTTTCTAATCTGTCGTAAGTTAAAGAACACTGACTCTGAAGGCGACCATCAGGCTCAAACAAAACCATTGTGGTAAATCGCCGGGTGCAAACAAGAAAGAAATGTTAACGGGAGATGATTTGAAATTAAGTACAAATATGTCGGGTCAGCCGGGTGCCTTCTGCGCATGCGCAATGGCATCGCGCACCTGAGGAGGACTCATCTGGTCCAGTGTAAGTCTTAAATAGAGCACCTCTGCTATCATAAAACCCTTCGCCGAAAGTGGAAGTGACCAACATTTTCTCTTCTCGTAAGTGGTATACCAATGATTAATGCAACACTATTCGCATCCTTCTGCCCGTTTGAGGAAACCGCGGTCACGACGATGACATGTTTGCTTGCGAGTGGACCTCAATGACGCACGCCACCTGCAGACAACCTCAGCGGATCGGAGTTCATGAACCGGAACAATTGTAGCCGGCGCAAACGACCGCAGAGGTTCCTGGGGAGTATCTATTACGACCGACTGGTTTCCGGGCAATCGCTAATCGCATTTGTCGTGGTAAGCCAGCTTCCTCGTCAGCGATTCGTGGGCGTCTCCTGACGCGAGCATCACGTGTTGTCCAGACACTGGGCACGTCACTTCGACCGAAACATAATGCCGCCGTTAGACGTTATAATCTGCGGTTTTGGAAGTTGTAGCGCTAAGTGGTCCATTATGTTCGCTCTTTTCTCTAGTCTCTTGTTGATTTACGAGAACTGACAGCGTTACAGGGCAGTGGTGGACACAGAAAAAACGAGGCTCGTTCCTGTGAAGCACCAAATCTACCGAAAGTTCCCAACGCACACCTCAACACCACAAAAAAAAAAAACGAAAAGAGTGATACATCCCCTTACGCTCTGTAATAGCAGCAACATTTCTAAATAGTGTTATCCTTTACATTCTCTATTTAAGTACGAAAGAATTCTCAAATGGGCAAATCTATTTAAGTATTGTGGGAAAAGTTGTGTGAAAAGAAGAGTTTCGCTCCTGCCGATACAGCCGTAAGGAAACAATGGTAGTAACTGACGCATGTGCCATCAAGCCCTGATAACTTGTTGACCGTGTCGTTCTAAAGGAACAGCTGATGGCCAATTATTTTCGTCGCGTCCTTGGTAATTCTGTTCTCCCTCGCCGCTCGTGCTCTTACCAACGACAGTAAATTGCCGTTAATTCTTCGCAGTTTTAATGGCCTATAGGTGCCAACACTTTAAATTCAATATAGCTGGCCGGGTAATGATCGGGCGACCCCGCTAGCCTTGTGTTGTGTATCACTGCGCTACGGTTGCATTAAAATGTTCGTGCTTGGCTGTAATCAGAACTTTTTCAGAACGTGTCGCACCTGACGCTATATAACGTCAGCGCCCTTTTGGTTTGCAAATCACACCACACACACCTGCGTCGAGTGGTTTCGGCTGCACCTGCAATACCCGCGCACAGAGGGGTTGTACCATAATTCTCACAATGCTGTGGCACGAAGGTGCGCACGAGTTGATCCCTATCCTACAAGCCCTTCGTGGGCAGGCATCTCCGGTGTGGTAGAAATCACCTGACTCCGATGTCGTTAATCAGATATGCAAAACATTCGGCTGTTGAAGGCATAGAGTGTCAGGTTTTGACAAATTCCAAGGTCGCTCTAATCAAGGGAAGAAAGGCAACGGGAAACGTTCATCACTTGAGAAAACAACAAGAAAGGATACTGAGAAAATTTTCGGCTACTGTCCTATTCACGATAGCTGCCTATGCCAGCACTTTAAGCTGCCGCACGAAGCTTGACAGGAATGTAGCACGTATATGTCTAGTTCCCAGCTAATAGCTCTGTTCTTCACATCAGATTGAGCACGTACTCGAACGCATCTAGCTGCCTAGGCAATCCACCCACAAAGAATCGTGGTCTGCACGCAACAAGGAAGGAGGAATTGCAGCCAGCAGCATATATCTGCAGTGCGCATTTATTCTCCTTTAATTTTTATTTTGGAAGTATCTCTGGTGGGCAAAGATTTTGACTCACGTAAATACCGGACCAGCTCTGCCCGGACTTGGAAGTCACCTGGAGTAATAAAATAATAAATTAAAAAGTTTGGTGCCATCTAACTGCCGCACATGCTTCGTGGTATTAAAGACCAAGGTGCGAGAAGGGCTCAATTTTTTTTTTCACAGCTGACGGACACTAAACTGAACAGTTACGGTAAGAAGGACAACGGCCTCTTTTGAAAAAGCAACAACACGTGGAGGTCGAAGGTGTCTTCGCCCGCTTCGCCGCATAACACAAAAACCCTGCGGCATGGTCGTGAAAGGGGGTACACGTTTCCAAACGAAGACATGTCTTCGCGTCTTACAATTCATTGTCAAGGAGGCTGGTGACAACCGCGCGCAAGAGATAAGAAAACGAGAAGGCCTCGGAAGTCTTCACAGCGAAAGTAAAAGAAAAAATGATGTTTTTAATAACTTAGCGCCTCAAATCTTAGTCTGGAAAGCGGTTCGTCCGAGTACCGTCTCGGTCCAGCTGCCACCGAAAGGGCGGAGTTTCGCCGCAGCGCTGTGCCTGCAGTCAAAAGGGAAAGCCTGAGCTCTGCTCCGCGATTCCATTGTTGGGTTTCCCTTCCTTGACTGCTTTGCAGTCAATGATGGGTTGACACCTTGTCGCTCTTTTGTACTGCTGCTAGTAGTTTAGATTCTTTCTGTTTAAATATCAAAAACCCTGTCCCTTTCTTCGCGGTCTATATTGTCGCACCGAGGTTTCCATTGTACTGTAGAAAGTATCTATGCCTGTGCCCTTCGCGCATCGGCGGTTCTGGCTCCACTACAAGGAAAGTAAAAAAATGAAGACTGGCGTGCTGTAGACAGGCTTATCAACAAACACGATTGTTAAGCTATTCTCTGTTGAGAAGTTCCTTTTTCCTTTTGTTACCCTTTTCTTTCTGTGTCTGTGGGACTGCACTGTTTGGCTAGGAAGTCCAGTGACAACGCCGACTTCGTCAGCCGCAGCGGTCTGTGCAGACTCCCCGAAGGCTTTCTTCATGTTTTTCAGCGACTGTGGACGTTGGTGGTCCATGGTCATCGTGTATCGGGAGACGGACGCAGGTGGGCGGATAATTTTGAGAATATTGAGCAGGATTTTGTTGACGAACCGAACACAGTTTTCAACAACTCAGAAGCAATAAGCTGATGCACAAAGAGTTTTGCGGGAAGAGTCAAAACCATGTTTATGTTACAAGAAGATATTGGTTGATTAATTCCGCTTATGCACTTAACTCTGAAATTAAGAGGTATGATCAGAAGAATTACGTGCTCCTTTCAGGTCACTAAAGCTTAACGCTGCGAATGTTTCGAAAATTTTTCCTTGAGTTAGGTGTCCTACTGCCATTCCTAACTAATCTTACTGAAAAAGCAATGTACAAACAGCCAATTTAAAGCGGCCTCAAAATATTTTGTATTAAGAAGTTTCTTTCTGCTTCAAAGAATGCCTCCTGAGACATAACCTCTTAGCTGTTAGGCATCAAAATCTAGGTCTCACAAACCACGACCAATGTGCATAACTGTCAGGTAAATATATTTCAATCTTTGGCAATTTATTTTTTAGTTTTACGGTTTTTAACGAATGCTAACAAGTGAGGACATCCTGTGTCTTGTGCAACAAAACTTACCGCTGTCGCGGTATAATTTTTGATTATGTAACAGATGTTATTACATGAAGCCTACCGAACGACGCAAAGTAGCGCGGAAGGACTTGCGTTTTGGGGTCTATTTTAGATGCCAGTTTCTTCACCTGTCTGACTGTAAACACTACTGTCGTTAACACACGCATGCTCCCTTAGCTTAACGAGTAAATATGCAGTACCGTGCAACATTATGTTCAAATTTTGAAACTAATTTCTGGGTTTGGTCTGTCACAATCTTTTTCTGATTCGTTCGATCTAAAACAGCGGTGACAGCACTGCCACGGCTGGCCAATCAGAAGCAGGCTTTCACTTTACTGCCGAACAGTTTTGCGACATAGCAACAAACACGTCCGGCTAGTTTACTATCTCACTGCTCGTCCTACTGAACGACTGGAGGAAGGCCTTCAGTAGGAAGTGCCGGCGACGTACACGTAAACTGCTGAGGTGAAGTTGGCGATATGTGAACAGCACCGGACAACAGAAAGAAAACTCTGAATAATAAACCTTCTTTCTTGTTCGAACTTTTCAAATTTATAACCTGTGCAATGCCGCGTTATCATGAATGCGCCATGCATGCAAGCGTCAAGATTTATTGGGTTAAATGATTTTTCATTCCGATGCAATATTTTAGCACAACATTCTTCCTTTTTGGCGTCTTTTAAAGCGTACTTTCTCTCTGTTATAATTAAAACTATTTCTGGAGCAAGGCAGTGTTTGGCACAGATGATATCTTGCCTGCCGGCCATGCTGTCGTCCTCGCCCGCCCCACCCCTGGAGAAGTAGTAGAATCCGTTCACTTTGAAAAAGTTCTCCCTCTTGAGGGCAAACATATCGCCTACCAGCATCGGCTACGAAATCCTGCGACAAGCACATGCAGGGACAGGCATTAGCACCGGACGTTCTTTTAGCAAACATAAGAAAAGAAGGACATGGTGCCGTGCTATCGGATGTATTTATTCTTCATTTCCAGAGAGCTGGTTGCTTTCGCTTCAGTAGTCATGCTTCTGCCAGGCGGACTGTTTCTAAGGCTAATAAACTTTCATTTTCCTTTTTATTCAATGTTTGGAACAATAGTTTGTAGTACTATTTTTGTTATTGTGATACTGTTGCACAATATGTATTCTTTGTTCCCCTGATGCCTTTGTATATGTAGGGGCCGAGGGCTCGTCAAGCCTTGCTGGCTTTTTTCCTCGGCTCTTTTCATCGTTGTGATGAATAAATCTCTCTATTATTAGAGCAATAACCTAGTATTATCATTACTGCTATTATCGAAGGCCACGCCTTGGCGACTGGCAAACGTAATTCGTGCTCCACTTCACGGCAGCATCCTCTGCGGTTTGCTGATTTCTTGTTGCCGAATGTCGTTCCTTGACCGAGAAGAATTAATTTAGTCAGATATCGCCACGAAGGTTTTCCTGAGCAGAGTGGATGATGACAGGCGAGCACAGTATTAAACGCAAAACCACGCGCATTGCCATTATATTTTGCAAGCCCTTCGCAGAAATTCGCTGCGCAACTCGAATATAGCTTTACCACATTACGAAAGTGGTGCTCGTACTCAGCGTCTTACAGATATGAAAGCGCTGTCGGCAGAGATCAGTCGTTATGCTCGCTAGCTAATTTCATTTTTCGAAACAGCTCTTCCTCTCCCTCTTCCTTTCGGGTGACTTTCACTCCTCACCGTGGTCGTCTGGTCAAGTCAGGCCTTATTTGATTCTAATAAGAAGTCCGGCAAGAGCTTCGCCAGACCTCGAATTCCTTTGTTTTGGGTGACCCGAGAAAGTCCTTTTGCGAGTCTTGCGCCATAAAGACCTTTGGACCATTTGCGAGCTCTCTGTGTCGAATATAAACCGGGTAACAAGGCTTTGATGTTTAATCAGTAGTGATCTGCCTGCATGTGTAGCACTCACAGTTCTTAGGGGCGGGAGTCCAATGCACATTTTTCTACTAAGTGCCTTTACAAGTCGTATGACAGATAATGACACTGTTACGAGTGGCCCCGAATCGCATGCACATGCCGGTCATGACAAGCTTACAACAGTGTCTTGCTGAATTCTAATCGAAATCAATATTCATTTATACTTTGGAGCTGCTATTTCAGCGACGGAAGAGCAAGTTTCAGCATTACTCAGTTGGTGCCTCGTGTCGACAGGCATGATGCAAAGACAAAAAGCTCGAACTGTGTCGGTTAGGAGAGAATTGAGTGGCGGACACTTAAAAGAAGCTGTAAGAGGCAAGGTAAGGATAAAAGAATGAGGGAGAGAAGGAAGGATTGAACTTGGGTTGCTTTATTTTTATGCTATACTTTTGTTTGGTATTGGATCAGAAAGTATTCGCGATTTTCGTATGAACTTTGTTCTGTTTTTTCATGAATTTTTGCGTAACACTCTATGAATGTATTTTTTTCTTACGTCGGGTTCTAAAACAAGCAGAGATGCTAGATACATTGTAATTTTACCCTGCAGAAGAAAGCATACTGTTTGCTTTTATGCTAGGTAACCCTCCTGTAATCTGTGAAATCTTGTACGTGTTCTTTTGATGGCAGAGGTACCATACAGATTCTCGGACCTCCCGTTATAATTTCTTTGACGGTTTCCCCCAAAATAACGTTGAATAACGAATAAGGTGCTATAGTTCATTTCATACCGCCTTCTTCCCTACCGCGGCCACTGACCCACAGTATACTTAATTTTTTTTTCTTTTTCACACTAATTTGCGCTATTGTCACTCTGTATTGCTAACCTTCGCTGCTTACAGCGCGAATGCTATGCGGCAACAACGGGGCAGCTTTTATGTTGCAAGGTTTTTCGGGGGCACCCAGCACGAAGGAGTCAAAATTGTTTCTTATCTTTCCGTCTTCCAAATGCCGGCCGACACGTCTAATAAGAGCGACCAGTTTTACATCTGTGCTGTAAAGTAGCAATAGCCTTCATTTCTGTGCTTTCTTTTTTCATTAAAACGACAGCTAAGTTCAAAGACGCTGGCGAAGACGCCGGAAGTATGGTCTTCAGCTGCTCAGAGACAACTCTGTTGTGCACTGCGCTTCCATACTGGACGCCAATGTAAATAAAGCGGTCGCTCAAGGATCGTTAGGCTTCGAAACGCTGCTTTTATGCGAATCATTTTTTAGTGAAGCCTATGAGATATTTCCGCGCTCAATCCGAAATTTATAAATCCGCTTAATTTAGTAGCCGCCGAAGTTACGGTTCTGTTTTTCGACGAGTTGCAGCATTAGTAACGCACTGCTTAAAGCGGTTCCATTAGCGGTTGGGGCGGTTTAAGCTTGTGCAAGTACCTCTTGTTGTTTTAACATTCTCTCTATACGTTAAGGCCCTGCACAGTGCTTAATTATAGTCATTCCGTAGTATACACACTACTGTGCGAGCCCAAGATTAGAAGGAAGAATTTTTTTTTTTACTATTAATGTTTCGGTTCTTGCTGTCTTGCTTTTGCTTGTCGTTTGAAGCTTTCACTGGCACGTTGTCCTACTTTCAAAGCCACCTTTAAAACTCGTTTAAATTTCTTGTTACTACACGGCAATAACAATGTGCGTGTGAAAGAAATGAAGTGCACGTAAGCAGTACCGTATAAAACTATCCACTTTTTTTTTACTCCTTAAATGCTCACAGTTTATATGTACGCTTTTAAGTAAGGCCAATGAAAATGCTGTTATATCTTTTTGTATAATGTGAACTGAGATTAGTTTCAATGAATATTTGAGGCACTTATTTATTCAAAGCAGAATCCTTCTATTCTTTACGCCTCGATTTGGCATTAAGCACTGACATTTCCTCCTTCACAGTCTTTGTGACCGCGTATTCACAGAGTGCTGTATGCAAATCTTGACTAAATTGAATTCATTCCTTAAGTGAACAGAGAAGTTTCAACAATTCAAACGCAGACCTCTACTGATTGACATGATGAAGTACTGCAAGCGGATGCAATTTTATTGCAGTGCATTTCTGGGGCGCTATAATGACCATTCACCTTTTAATGAGCTGCGTGTGACCTACTTCGGAATATCTAATGCACTTCGTACGTATTTATTTAGTTCAGAAGCAGTTCAACTCCGCTGCTAGAAACAGCGTTGACGTGGAATCGAGTTCGGTGTGTGTTAAGGGGACAGGAATTTTCAGATTGTGAGCGTTTAGATTGGGAATGATTTTCTTTCATTTGTGAGGCACCGCCTAAAAGGAAAAATTAAATTTTTGTAAAAGATCAGCATCACTATGCAATGAAGCATAGTTGTAACAAACAGATTTTGCATGGAACTCACATGAAAACGTATTATTAGC
Organism: Amblyomma mixtum; assembly: GCF_055824585.1. NCBI lineage: Eukaryota > Metazoa > Arthropoda > Arachnida > Ixodida > Ixodidae > Amblyomma > Amblyomma mixtum. The sequence goes on from NC_143013.1 coordinate 76,826,821, forward strand.
AGAAGCAATCAGCTTTCAACTCCATGCGTAGATTAAATCAAGAAGCTACCTGGAGCATACCTATATGCTTAATAGTAGAAATTGTAATAGTAATGCTCGTCTTATTATAACGCATAAGGCAATGTCATTTTTAGGATAAAACAGTTCAGTCTATCGTAATTTCATGACAAAACCTAAATCCTAAGGCGAGCTTGCCTCTTTCAGACTGCTTGTTCACTCCATAATGAATGCCAATCTCAAAGCTTATATCATCATTGTAAATGTATTGTATGAAGGCAGTCACCAAAGCATCGCCTTCGGACGAGATTTAAGATTGCGGTACACCAGCGCCTAAAGGTAGTGGTCTCAATAATTTAGACACCGGGCGGGCACTCGAAGCAGGGTCCGCATAAGCCTATAAACGAAAAATTCCCGGAGATAACTAATTTCATTACATGTTGCCATTGCGAGAGCATCAGCAGCTTTAAATGCCTTTAGCAAAAGGGAAGTCCGTTCCTTACAGTCTGGTGACACCACTTTAATACGGCCTATGAGAATGCGCCGTCTGGTGATGTTGCTTCGCTTCAGCCTTTGAGCAAATCTTATGACCGCGAACGGATTTTGGCCTCTCGGGGTTTTCAATACTATTGCAGTAAAATATGCATAGGCGATCATAAGACGCGTTGAGTTATATTTATGCACCGTGCACGCGAGAAATCTGCAACGGTTTCGACTGCACGTTTGCGTTTACATTAATCGCATTTTCGTCCCACCTTCGAATTCTATTTCACCTAAGGTTTCTCGTTCCGCTGCTTCCTGGGCTTCTGTTGGGTGAAAGTGGGAGTGCGGCTGGCGGCTGGTGGCTGGCTTTAAGTGCTTCTTCTTCGTACTGGTGTTGCCTGCTCTTTTGGTGAATGAAGGGTTCTGGGCCGAGATGGATGGTGGATTGACGATTGGTGGAGGCTGATAGGTGTGAACTTAGTTTGACCGGTGGCGGCTCAAGTGGAGGCACCCACCTGCTGGTGCTTTCAAAAAGTGGAGGCTGCACACGCACGCGTACGACACACGCCTGCTTTTTGCTGGGAAGACAGTACGGCTAACGCGATTAACAGGAGGGCGCGATAGGCTGTGCGGCACGCCTCCGGCAGCCGAGCCCTCCAGTTGTTGTTGCGATGTAGAGAAGGATGAAAGGAAAGCGCACGGGCCTGCCAACTGGCTCGAGCCGAGCCACCACCGCTGCCACGTGCAGATAGAGGAGAGTCAAAAGATCAGAGGAAAGAGCAAAAGAAAAGAAAACAAAAGACGCGCGTCGCAGCAACAACCGCGTCCGCCGAAGCGGACGCTGGCTGAAAAAACAGATAACCGTCAGTAGCCGCGCTTACGAGCCCTCCAGGAGCTCTTCTCTTTCCTTTTATAGCGTCGCTTTTAGGCGCCGTTCCTGCTTTTCCCGGCGTCGCTGTCGCCGTTGTCCGTTGCAACCAGCAGCGGCCACCCTTTAAGCTGCGAAAGCAATGGAGCGGGAGCTTGGAAAGGAGAAAGTAAAAGCGCAACCTCCTCCTCTCGTTAGCAACCCGCGCGCCAGTGAGGGATAGCAGCTGTGCATAGGAACCGTGACGTTACACAGCAGCCGTAGAACGAGCTCGCATGCGTCTTCGGTGGCAGCTACACCGCCGCTCGTTCGCCAGTCGTCTCGTTGCAGTCGAGTGAGTGAGACGCATGGCTCCAAAGTGGGCCAGTGATTCCGCGCCAAACAGTTCGGGGAAGCGGCAGTGGGTTGACCACAAGGCTTTCGCCAAGCACACTTAAGAATTCCCAAAGTGTCTTCGGTATTTTTTTTTAAGAAAGGAAATGCGCAGTTTTTGTCTCCCACAGCTGCGAAACCAATAGAGCAGGGGCTTGTAAAGCGGAGGGTAAAATTTGTAAACTGGTGTTTGAGGAAAGGAAATGCGCAATATCCGTTTCACACATCTTGGTGGACACCTGAACCAGAGGGAAGGCGCATAACTGCCCTCTTGGAACAGTGGACAAATCAATCGTGTTTTAAGCTAAATGGCGGTAGTGACAGATGTGCGCTGCATGCTTTGGCGTTGACAGCGTTGTGCCAGAAGCGCTGCCACCTGCCAGGGTGACGGGTGGGCGGGGACTTTAATGTAGATATAAAGACAAGCGGTAATTTCTTACTACTTATGCGGGAGAACATCCCGTTCCTCTCGCTTGTAACGGCTCCCACAGCTGTGACAACCTCGCGAAATACTTGCGCAGACCTCGTCTTTGAGAACCAGTCATTGGTGCAGCAAGTCGAGCATATATCCATGTGTTTCTCTGTCCACAAAGCTGCCATCATGGGAGTCAAGAGCTGTTAGTGGAGTGTTTCTTGAAGAACGAATATGTGTGCAAAATAACAAGTTGTCTGGAATTGTACAGTGGAGAGCAGCCTTGTATAGAGCGCTTGAGCAGTGCGCACTTGGTAACAAAAACTGAAATTAGAGAGCAGCCCCTCATTACAGGGCAAAGTTTTCGTGCCTGCTTTGTTTACGAGGCTAACTGGCGCTACTTTCGTGCAAGCGTTGCAGCTGGACCCTAGAGGCTGCCACAAAATCTGGATTTGTTTGCAAGGAAGTGCACCGCCCGAGCGCTCTAGACAAGGCTGCTCACCACAGTACATACATGTCTTGCACGAGTTATTTGCCTCAATCTATCGAAAAGCTGAAACAGGTGATGAGCTGCGCTCAAATTTTGCATTAGGAAGTAATGTAATCGCCGGCAATTTTTTCTCAGTCGCGTAGTTTATGCGGCGCCCTACCTCAAGCTTAGGAAGAGCGACCGCGGGAACCTCAACGCGATGCATCGGGCGGCGGTGAAAAAAGCACTAGGACTCCCTGCCAAAGCGTCCACTGGGCGCCTGCTCCAGCTTGGTGTCCACAACTCGGTGAAGGAGCTGATTGAGGCCCGTAGAACAAACCAAATTGCCAGGTTGTCGGTGTCCAGCGCCGGCAGACAAGTCCTTCGGGACCTCAATCTCGCGCTGCTCCCCACCACTGAACGCAGAGTCGACATCCCGGAGGCATGGAAAAATACTGTGTCGGTTAAGCCGCTTCCCAAAAATATGAATTGGGAGTATAATCAGGCGAGGCGTGAAGCCAGGGCAAAATTTATTCAAAATTATTACGGAAATACGACAGGCATATACTACGTGGATGCAGCGGATCCAACCGAGGAGGAGAGAGAGAGAGAGAGAGAAAACATTATTGTAAAAGGAATTCGGGGCACGCCCCAGGGTCCCAACACGACCCCACAGCACTCAAGTGTTTATGTTCCTAAGGTCCATAACACTGGCAGCCCGGCCGGTGGCGATTGTCTGCACGGCCGGGTCCTCCGAGCGCAGCAGCGGCTCCCAGTCCTCCCAGGTCTTGAGGTTCTCTAGGTCCCGCGGGGGAGGGTCCGCCGGGCAGAGGGGAAGGATGTGGAGGGAAGAGGCGAAGGGTTCTGGGCATAGGGCGCATGCCGGATTGGGGAGGGAGAGAGGGAGGGATGATAGTGGGCTAGGGTAAGGGGTGAGGGGAGAGAGTGTGTCTGTAGTCTGCGCCAGAGTGTTGTTTGTTTGTTATCTAGGGAGGGGTGCGGCGGGGGGTAGAGCTGGCGTGAGGCTCTGTAGTCCTGCGTCAGCTCGCTGAATGAGTGCATGCGCTCCTTCGTGAATCCCCGATCATAGGCCACCTAAGCCCGGTTTAAAGAACCTAGGGCTAAAAGGTTGGCGGCCTCGTTTCCGGGATTTCCGGAGTGCGAAGGCACCCATATCAGCTCCACTTGGCGGGGTGGGGGTGCATCGGGCGAGTCCAGTATGCCAAAATCAGGAACATTGAGTCGACCTCGAGCAAAATTTAGAATCGCAGTTTTATAGTCACTTAAAATGTACCGGACTTCCGTGTGGGTGATAGCAATTGCAATTGCGGCTTCCTGTGCAGCCTCTCGGGAGGTGTCCGGAGGGAGAGGTGGTGTGAGGAGGGTGGATGAAGAGGAGTTCACCACAGCTGCTGTCGCTTCATCACCCGTGCAGGCAGCGTCCACCCATACGGCGTCCGGCTCGGAGCCGTACGCTCGATGGAGTGCCTTCGCACGTGCTCTGCGGCGCTGCTCATGGTGGGACGCGTGCATATTCCTCGGGAGCGGCCTGATGGGGAGCTCCCGGTGAAGGGGTCGTGGGATGGTGATGAGGGTTGGGTCGTTGGCCGGTATTTTGATTCCTAGGGAGTCCAGGATATACCGACCTGTGGAGGTTTGTGTGAGCCTGATATATTGGGCCTGTCGGTGGGCCTCCACCAATTCCCCGATCGTGTTGTGGAGGCCCAGGCCTAGTAATCTGTCTGTGGGTGTGTTGAGGGGAAGATGAAGTGCTACTTTGAATGCCTTGCGAATCAAAGCATCCAAAGCGTTTATGTCATGTTTGGATATTTGTAAGTAAGGGGTAGTGTACAGCCCACGGCTGAGGACACAGGCATGAATGAGGCGACATAGGTCGCGCTCCTTCATGCCTCTATGAGGTCCCGAAACCCTGCGGATGAGGTGTGACATCGCGCCTACAACCTGCTTGAGTTTCTTGAGGGTGGTGGTGTTTTTTCTATCGTTGTGGATGTGCAGACCCAATACACGGAGGGTGCCAACTTCAGGTACCGGGTCACCATTGAGTTCAATGGCAATAGGGGAGCGGAGACAGCGGTGGTTCTTAGGAAGGATGAGGAGCAGTTCGGACTTCTCTGGGGAGCAAGCCAGTCTGATGGTCCGCTCGTAATTTTGGGTGAGTGTGGCTGCTTTCTGTAAGGTGTTCTCTATGCCGCCGTCACCGCCGTGGGTGGTCCACAGGGTGATATCGTCGGCATAAAGAGTGTGCTTCAGGTGTGGAATAGTGCATCTGCACCATTGCGGTGGTGCACGAGGGAAAGCAGGTGAACAGGCTCTTGGTAAAGAGTAGCGAGGTGCTAATGTTGGACGAAGTGGCGATTGCACTGGCCGCTACCCACTCCGACGCAGCGTACATAATGTCGGACTCGCAGCAAGCCTTCCGAAATTACGTGCGGTGTAGGATAGCGCCGCTCGCCCGCAGAATACTATTGGCATTTGAGAGCAATTCGAATTCGGCTATGAGTAAAAAACATAGTATGGGTGCCCGGTCACCACGGAGTTGAGGAAAACGAGGCCGCTCACGCGGCTGCCAGAGCGGTCCTTCCCCCGGGTTCCACTCAACTCCCCGGTTCTGCCGCGGCACGCATACCGATGCCGCTGATCTCTTACGCGGATATCACAAACCATTTACGCCTCTGCAGGAGGGTACTTCCGCGACCCGCCAAGGGTCTCGACAGAACCGAGGAGTGCCACCTCAGACGGCTCCAAACCGGGTCTTTATTAAATCCCGCCGTACTAAAACACGTGGACCCGACTTTCACGGGCAGATGCAAATTCTATGGGCAGTATGCTGACCTATACCACATGGTGTGGGTCTGCCAGTACAATGCACATATAGCCGCTACAAGTCAGCCCACTAGGGAGGGCTGGGAGGCGGCCCTGTCCAGCTCGGACCTGGAGGCCCAGCGGGCCCTGGTTCTGACAGTGCGGGCAGCGGCGGCAGCCAATGGCGTCACGGAATCGGGACTGCCACCCAGGTCAACATCCATCCACAGCTTCCCTTCCCATTTCAATACAGTGCTACGATAAATGCTTTCTCCTCCTCTTCTCTTCGGGCGTCTCCCCACGTGAGACAGGACCGGCCCTGGCTAACAAAACGCATCACGGTCTGTCACGTGAACCCGACTTTCTAACCTTTAGTACGTGGCCGTTGCTTGCATTTAGCGGTCGTGTGCGTCTTTGTTTCTTTGGCCGAAGCCTTCTTTTTAGTAGCCTGGACAGGCGTGTGTGTAAGGTATACAAATACAGAGTGTGGCACCTAAGAATTTACACAATGTTTAAAAATAGGCTTTTTGTGTTAGAAGAGCGCTTTTTGTGCGTAGCATTGTCAACGGAATAGTACATCAGAATACAGCCGACACGTGGAAACTAGCAGGCTGGTTGTGACAAACGTTACGAAGTGACAGACAAGTGTCCCCATTGTGGTGCTGCGCCCGACCAGTGTGATGAAAAACACTTGCTGTGGACTGGCCCGGCTACAGCTTCCGTGAGACGACGTTTACTAAGAAAGGTTAGCCTGCGATGGGACGTTGGAGACGACTATACCAAGTGGACTCAGATAATCGCTATATCACGAACTTTTGCCGCTTTTTAGGCGAGGCTTGTTTGCACTCCTTTTTATAACTTTCTTTCCTTTTTCATTATGCCTGATGGCAAACAGCTCGAATAAAAAAAAAACTAATATTGAATAGTTAGCTTTTTTTACTATTACTGTTAAACTCTTTACTCAGAGACGTGTTACTCATTGGATGTAATATCCATATCAGTGTTTATAATTTCGAAAACGCATTTACTTTAGGCTCCATGGTCCAACAAATTTGAATACATCATGCCAAAATCCATGGCCTTTCGAGAAGCTTGCAGGCAAAGAAATCTCAGTGGTCGCCTCGGTACTGCAGGATTACGCTCGGGAGTGCGGTCTAGAATGCGCTCCGAACAAATCAGAACACTTACATATTAGAAAAGATATAAACCTAGGGGAGAACATACAAATTTACGTTAACGACACCCGGGTAGCAGTGTTGGAGAGGCTTCGGGTAAGAGGATTAAAAATTAATAAACGGGGTAACAATGCATGCGATGGCCTAGCAACAAATAAAGTTCTTCTGAGCATAAATTAGTAGAATGATTAGCAGAATATCCGGCAAGCACGGTGGGCGTCTTGAAAAAGAAACCGTTCGGCTGGTTCAGGCGTTCATCGTCAGTCGCGTGGTGTTTGCGGCACCCTACCTCAAGGTGAGGAAGAGAGACTGCGGGAACCTCGACGCGATGTATCGGGCGGCAGCTAACAAGGCGCTTGGATTCCCTCCCAAAGTGTCTACTCAGCACCTGCTCCAACTTGGTATCCACAACTCGGTGCAGGAGCTGATTGAGACACATAGAACAAGCCAAATTGACAGGCTGTCCGTGTCCAGCCCCGGCCGACAAGTCCTTCGAAACCTCAATCTCGCGTTCTCCCCGCCACCGAACGCAGAGTGGACATCCCGGAGGCATGGCGAAATACTGTGACAGTTAAACCGCTCACCAAAAAAATGAACGGGGAGTATAGTCAGGGGAGGCGTGAAGCCAGGGCAAAATTTATTCGAAATTACTGCAGGAATAAAGCAGTCATATACTACGTGATCCGGATCATGAGAGGGAAATAACTAGAATAAGAATAACGTGGAGCGCATATGGCTGGTTCTCTCAGATCATGAATGGCAGTTTACCAATATCCCTCAAGAGAAAAGTATACAACAACTGTATCTTGCCGGTACTCACCTATGGGGCAGAAACGTGGAGGTTAACAAAGAGGGTTCCGCTTAAGTTAAGGACAACGCAGCGAGGTATGCAAAGAAAAATGATAGGTGTAACGTTAAGAGATTAGAAGAGGGCGGAATGGGTGAGGAAACAAAAGCGGGTTAATGACATCCTAGTTGAAATCAAGAGCAGGAAATGGGCTTGTGCAGGGCATGTAATGCGAAGGCAAGATAAGCACTGGTCCTTAAGGGTAACGGAGTGGATTCCAAGAGAAGGAAAACGTAGCAGGGGACGGCAGAAAGTTAGGTTGGCGGATTAGATTAAGAAGAAGTTTGAGAATTTTGAGAAGTTTGTGAAGTTTGAGAAGATTTAGAGAAGTTTGCGGGGATACAGTGGCGGCAACTGACAAATGACAGGGTTAATTGGGGAGACATGGGAGAGGCCTTTGCCCTGCAGTGGGTGTAGTCAGGCTGATGATGATGATGATAATACTACGTGGACGCAGCGGGTCCAACCGAGGGAGGTATCTGCACCATTGAGATGGTGCACGAGGGAAAGTAGGTGAACGGGCTCTCGATAAAAACTAGCGACGCGCTAATGTTAGAAGTGGCGATTGCACTGGCCGCCGCCTACTCTGATGCAGCGTACATAATGTCGGACTTGCAGCAGGCCTGCCGAAATTACCTGCGTGGTAAGATAGCGCCATTCACCCGCACAACACTATTGGCATTTTAGAGCAATGGGGATTTGGCTACAAGCAAAAAAAAAAAAGCAGACAGAGTGCCTGACACCCGGTGATTGAGGGGAACGTGGCTGCTAATGTGGCTGTCCGAGCGATCCTTCCCCCGGTTCTACTCAAGCCCTCGGTTTTCCGGCGGCAACCATACCAATTTCAATCTCTTACGCGGATATCACAAACCATTTACGCCTGTGCAGGAGGTTACTCTCGGGACACGCCAAGGGTCTCGACAGAACCGAGGAGTGCCACCCCAGAGGGCTCCAAACCGGGTCGTTCGTAAATCCCGCCGTACTATAACACGTGGGCCCGACCTTCACGGGCAGGTGCAAATTCTGCGGGCAGTAAGCTGATATATACCACATGGTGTGGGCCTCTCAGTACAATACATGTATACCCTTTATATCTAGGGAGGGCTGGGAGGCGGCCCTGTCCAGCTCGGACCTGGAGGCCCAACGGGCCCTGGTACAGAGAGCACGGGCAGCGGCGGCAGCCAATGGCGTCCCAGAATAGGGACAGCCAACGAACAGTCTATCGAAGCCCTTGGCAGTTCATCATCAACAGCGTCTAGAATGTGCGAAGCCACCATTAGTACGTACGGGTGGGCCTTGCAGCCCATGGCAGCTTAGGATTGGAGGAATAGACGCATAGTAGCAAACACGTAATTCGTGCAAGCGATTGCTGCAGCAACAGAAACCCCCCATTACCATCTCCACAAAATCTGTTTAATTTCGGATAAAAACCTTTAACAATGTAAGAATTGGAATGCACTACGCCTCTTCGCGTTAAATCAATGCGAATATTCCTGAAGTCCATGGAAAAGATTATGGACTTAACCGGGGCGGCAATGCATGTTTTATTTATTGGCGTTGACGCGCCATGCTGCGGAAACTTTGGCTCTAACGGCTGTTTATATGGAGAATAAAATGAGCACGAGGACATGGCATAAAATGGAAGTTTAATAAAATGAGCACATGTTGCTCTGTGGCGCCAGGCGCCTACACACAATAATAGCCGCACAAGAGTATCGCGCGGCCTGGTGCGAGCGTCGAGAGAAAAAAAAACATACGCGACATAAGTCGCCAAAACGTTCTTGCCACTACACACTCAAACATGGCGTGCTCGGGAGTCTCGGTCTCTCCGCACTGTGGACACCGCGAAGTGGGTGCGAGAGCGGAGCAGGCGGGTGCGGTGGCGAGACTTGACGTCTCACACGCTGCCACCAGACGTCCGCGACTTCGGCTGGCTGCGAAGCGGGATGGTCTGGCCTACGAGAGTCCGCGTCGCAGCGTGGGGCATCGCACCCTCTTCGTGGTGTCCGCAGCGCGGTGAGACCGAGACTCTTGAGTACATCATGTTTGAGTGTGTTGTGGCAAGAACGTTTTGGCGACTTATGTCGCGCATGCTTTTTATTTCTCTCGACGCCCGCACCAGGCCGCGCGATACGCTTGTGCGGCTATTACTCTGTGTAGGCGCGTTTGTTTTGTGGCGCCAGATAGGCGCCGCTTGCTTACAGGGCTGACCCCAGCGGGCCATGTTCCCGATGCTGCAGCGAGTGCGAGCACGCCTGTTCCAGCCGGCGTGCTTAGACAGGGTGACGCTGCCAGAAGAAGAGTTCCTGACGGTGGAGCACCCGCTTCATCGTAGCCAGCAGGGGCCCTGTGACGGTGCGGCTCCTGCCATATTGAGTGTCGCGCGTCAGTGTAGTGCGCGATGTTTGTGCGCGGAATTGTTGCGCGGTCTTCCTCCCGCGTGCTTCCCCACGCGTATGCACCCTCTTGAACTCTTGTTCTTTGGACACTTACGTTGCTTGTGATTGTATGTGTGTGCATCGGGCGGCATCTGTCGCCGTGATGTGTTTTTCTGTTTTGTAGAGGGATGGTTGTCCCTTTTATGCTCCTGGGTTCAAATAAACTTCTTTTCGGTGGAGCACATGTGGTTTATGTAATAATCATGAAAAAATGCAGACGATTACGTTACTTCCTAATGGAAAATTTGAGCGCATCTCATGAGCTGTTTCAGCTTTTTCGATAGACTGAGGCAAAGAATTAGAGAATTTTTCACAGATATTCCTTCTTCAAGAAACACTCCACTAACAGTTCTTGATTGTCACGAAGGAAGCTTTGTGAACGAAGAAATAGATGGATATATGCTTGACAAGCTGCACCAATGCCTGTATCTCAAAGACGAGGTCTGCGCAAGTATATTGTCAGGCTGTCACAGCTGTGGGAGGCGTTACGAGCGAGAGGAACGGGACGTTTTCCTGCATAAGTAGTAAGAAATTCCCGCTTGTCTTTATATCTACATTAAAGTCATTAAAGCTAGATTTGGCCGAGGTCACCCTCAATACTACCCTTCTATTGGCTACGTCCGCCACGACGCTCCTTCGAACCTACCCGAGCTCCCTGCCATTGCCTGCAGCTTGCGTGCCGCTGCTTCGAACTAATCCGAGCTTACTCGAGTTACTCCGAAGCGTCACTCAAGATTCTTGGTCGGGACCACGTTAAGCAGCGCTTTCGCACTGAAATATGTCTCAACACACACACACACAAAAAGCACAAAATTGGGCAGTTTAGTCAAACTGAACTGACAGTGGATCAGGAGTTTATCCTGCGAAAGCAGCTAGGCAGTCGCTTCGTCTTTCTTACCTGTAGGGCTAAATTCAACGAATCGCATTTCTTTTTTTTGTCATTCTCCCGTTGTGCAATAGCTTTCATCGTCGATATTTGATTGATATCAGCCCTTTCTGATATCAGCTTTAACGCACACATTACTCAAGGAATCTGTGCGGGTGTGCGACCCCACCATTGGCACGGCCACATGCGGATGCTGATTTCGTGACCGCCGACTACCATAGAGCCTGTTGCGTGGGCCTTCAGCCACATATTCTCCGAGCTTTGCCAGAGAAGAGCGATAGAAGCGCAGTCATGCGTTGCTGGAAGAACCCAGTCTCTGTACTACGTCACCAGGTGAACCGGAATAGGTAGCCCTGTGAGCTTCCTGGTGTGTAGCTGCGAATATTTTTCGCATTCCCGGATGACGTGGGCAGCGGCCGCTAGTCTTCAGCAACGACGTCACAAAATAATCTTTAAACTTACTCACATCAAACAGACATATTAAAACTTGCGTTTGGCGCATGATGGCCTTAGCTGCCTATGTTCCATAAAACCCAACACAACACAACACATCCCTTCGCCGGGTTCATTGTTGCAAACCTTGTGCCGTAAGGCCGGAGCTAGTGCAGTACTGATTTTGACGCGGCGAATAGTCTGCGTGTCCTTGAGTAGCTCCTCCGCCATGGGCGCAAGAGGGCATGCCTGCCCCTCAGAGCCTTCCTTTCCTTTATCGCGAAGTTGCTAAAGTACGTTTTTGCGTCGCGTAGTTGCGATTTCTTTGAAGGTCCAGGGATCCAGTTGGCAGGCGCATTGTCCGTTGAGGCAGTATTTGCGTTCGGCGCCGTCGCCATCTTATGGGCTCCGGCTCGTGCCTCGCTGTCGGCCCACTCTGTCCTCGGAGCCTGCGTGGGCTGGCACCCTGGAAATTGTCGCACTAATGTTGAGTTGAAAGTGCGATTCTTGAAATGTAGGGACTAAATATCCGGCTGTACTCGACTATGTGGACTGGCTGTGCAATCTTGTCTACCTGATTCATATGTGCAATACGAGTCCCTGAAGCGGTAAAGTCTATGCCCGGAGTACTGACCAATGAAGGTAGGCAGAGCCTCCTTCGCTGCTTTGCGACGAGTTATAACATATACCACCGCAGTGTCGACGTCATGGAGGATAGTAGTGTAGCCGTATTCTCCATGCGATAGGCAGTGTCGACCCATTCCAATGTCCGGACATGCTTGTGAGCTCCATACTCACTGGTACCACTCTCACCGGCCTAACGTTACGCAGTCTCTGCCTCATAATTGCATATGATACTAAGCGTAGCCGGTGGTTTGTGTGTTATGCTGCGGCTGTACAAATCTGCGAAGCGCTTGCACCACTCCGAAACGCTACATCTGTGGAACCAAATACTTGGCGATGGTCTGTAAACAGTCTGTAAACGGCAGGGCCCCACTAGCATTCTAGCAATCATTCCGGGACCGAACTTCATTTCGTGCAATCTGAGGTTCCTTCAAGATAAAAACGAATGAGGTCCTAAACTAAGGACACCACCAACATGCCTTCATTGTGTAAAGTTCCTCCTCCTCCACCTCCTCCTCCTCCTCCTCTCGCCTCCTTGGAGAATTAATATCATTGCTCAGGATTCCCTGCCAATCGATGAAAATGGAGTTCTTTACATTATCGATGTCACTAGCTCGAATTTAGAGGCGCGAATTATGATCAAATTTTTCCGCAGTGCTAATCTAGTGGTTTGAGCATCCGCGTCGCATGCTAGAGGTCCGAGGTTCGATCCCCATTGCCGCTGTACTCCCACCGCTGATACATTGAGTGCAAGCTTTCCTCTTGCCTAATTCTCTGCGTCTTTAATGAGCTGTTTAGAAAATTAGTCTTTGCCCGACCTTGCGCAGACGAAAATACCTTGTGCCATGGTGCTCTTTAGCCACAGATGCACTTGCACCACAAAGTACATCATCATCATCATCATCGTTAAAGAAAGATTCAATTTTAGATAAAAAATTTTGGGTCGTCCTTTGCTTCCGGTTAAACATCAATGCAAGTACAAAAATTGATTCAGCCGGTTCTCACTAAAGACCAAATGTTCATTCAGGAACATGAAACACACCTAGTCGTTCATATATTTGCGCAGAACTCACGCCACTAGTTGGCCTTCTTATACGAGCCATGGTCATTCAGTTTTAGGCGGACTTTCGAAAGCACCTTCGTGGCAGAAGATTTCCGCCTTCGAGCGAACATGAAAGACGGCCATCTCCTTCTAGGCGTACTGCCGCTACTCCGGCAACATGTCGCCATAAGCACGTTTACACCTCACTCCACGTCACCTCTCATATACTCCTTCAGGCCTTGCCCAGTTCCTCGGCGCGCATTTCCCCAGCCGACCCTGTGTGGCAGGCAGCAAGTGGGCAGGCCTCAAGACCAGACGCTCTATACTTAGAAGCTATTTTTTCATGTTTTTGTACACTCTCAGCGTTGCCTTAGGGCAAGAACGAAATACTTACACTAAAGCGAGCATGCTTTCTGCAGAAACACCTCGGGTGCTGTCATCCCCAGCTTTCTCGGGGTGCCTGCAGTGCCGAGGGTTTAGCTACTTTCTGACTGGGTTAGAAGGTGTGTTTACTGCGCAGGAAGAAACGAGCGACAGGAATGAAGCTGGTGCCGAAAGTAATATACTTAGGTTCTGGAGAGTGGTACACCTGCTTTCCAATTGTTGTTTTTATCTCAACAAGTGTCATTCTGGCGCTGACAAACGCACTTTCCTCGTCTCTTTCTCACCGTCCTCAATTTCACGCAGTAGAGTGATTAAGTGCGCAGTTTCTCAGATATGAAAGCGCATTACATGCTTACGTGCTTCCATCTCTCGAGCTGCCGCTTGCGGTTGGCATGAGTTGCGGTCTGCGTTACACAGGCAGATTTTCTTCACATTCTAGCTGAATTGTCGAAAACCAGACCGAAGAAAATTAAACGAATATAGTTTGTCTATTTGTCAAACAAACAAGCAAGCCTGAACTACACTGCCGAATAAGTGTAGCGCATTATCCGGAGCTCCTGAAGAGACTTCACGATTGGCCACTTTTGTTATCTGTGATTATCGAGGGACCATGCACTCGACTTCCCTCGCCGCTTGTGGTGTGCAGCGTGGTAATGACCTGAGAGGAGCTGACGTCGGCACTTGCTGCAAAGCATGCACCTCTCCTTCCAATATCAGCGACGATGGGCAAAATCAGCGTGCAAAGTTCTTGATACTTATATCACTGCAACCTGGAGATTGGTTTGTGAACCTCCAAATTTCTTTCAGAAGCGCCTTTTTTCTTATTTCCATTCTCAATCATAAAACTGTAATATCCCCAACAATAACATTACTATCCATTCCAGCCTCCTCAGCCATTTTGTTAAGTGCCGTTAAGCCTAACTCAGCACCAAAATTCTATCTCTTGTTGTCGGCTGCAGCAAACAGGGATCAATGTCGAGCTGCGGGAAGCGCCTTTATATGCAGGCGAAAGCCAAGACACACCTGTGTGCTATACGACGTCAGTGCACGTTATAGAACCCGAGGTGGTACAAGCTAACCAGGAATCCTGCACTATGGCGCTTCTCTCTTCGTTCTTTCATTCCCTTCATCTATTTCCGCACTACACGGCGCGTTCGAGGTATACTGTGTGATGTGGGGCTGCTGACGACCCGCCATGGTGGCTCAGCTGTCAGGCCGTTCGTCTCCTGAGCTCGAGGGTCCGGGTTCAATCGCAAGAACGGCAGCCGTGTTTCGGTGGAGAAAAAAATGCAAAGCACACCCGTGTGCTTTGCGTTGTCAGTGCGCTTCCAAGATCTCTTGGTGGACGAAATTATTCCAGAGCTCTCCACACAGCAACATCTTCTCTCTTTTTCACTCCATGATTTATCCCTTTCCTCATGGTATGGTTGAAGTGTCCATCGAGAGGTTAGACAGTTACTGTGCTGTTTCCTGATTTTCAAGTGCATTTTTCCCACAGCGGTCTTCACGAGTGTTCTCGGTGCTGAAAGAACGGATGAGAGACGACCACGACTATATCTAAAACGCAATGGAAGAGGCTACCGCCTAAACACGGAGCGTGAGAGGTTGCGGCGAAGGCCGAGTGGTCTAAGGCAGCGGGAAGTGAACAAATGTTAGCGCGGCCATGGGTCCGAACCCCACTCTGTGTGAAGTTATTTTCTACTGGATAGCATTGGGACGGAAAGTTCCGGAATATTTAAAATAAGTTCCCTCTCTTCTTCGGCTTCGTGTTCAGTTCAGGTTCGGATGATGTTGCTCTTAACATGCCGAGAATGGGCGTTGTCTCTTATTTTTGACGGAAATGGAAATTTATCACGAATAAAAAACTCAGCTGCAAGCGCGCTGCGGCTGTTGGCCATAAGCGAACTCGTACATGGAAAGACCAGCCATTATGCACTCCAACATAGTCCTTATGCAACTTGGAACACCCGTTCTAGCAGAACGAGTTTCCTAGAGTGGTGCTTTGAATTGAGAAATCTGGCCCAAGGCCAGAACTAAACGTGTATGTGCATTTAAGTGCACACTCTCTCGTCGTGAAAGGCTGTGCGACACGCGGCAATGGCTGCGAGGAAGACATTTTTTTGTGTGTGTGCGATTACATTAAAAGCTATAGAGCGAAGTCTCCTGTACCGTTGGTGCTCATCGCTCTGTTTCCTCTCTCCAGCCCGCAGTGCCTTCGGCTGTGCGGGCCGGGCATTTTACTTTTATTTTTTTTTTCACAGCCCACTCTGTTCTTTGTTCCTTTTCTCCGGCACAGCTCATAATAATGGAACACGAACAGGGCTGCAGGGCACACAAGAAAGTTGCGAGTTGCCTCGAGGGGTTTGCAAAGGACCAATGTAGGAAAAAAAGCTCGATCGATAAGTGGCAAGTATGACTATCTCCATCTTGGGCGGGACAAAACTTTGGCTGTGATAAAATAAAAACAAAACCGAAGAAAGGAAGAACTGACCTCGCGAGTGATGGCTGCGCCCGTCAGCCGAGTATATTCTATTCTAATGTTCTTTTGTTTATAGTTTAGTTTATTTTAAACAGTCAAGCTTCCGTTTCTGCCCCTGTGTAGGAGCGATTCTTATACTTCAGGAAAAAATCTGCAAGCACTTCCAGTCGAATTGTTAAAAAATTTGTTTCGAGGTTGACGTGAAAAGTTCAGTATGCGCCCGAAGATAGAAACTGAAAAAATACCGAGCATGATGAGAGGCAGCACGCACTAACGAAGGACGGGGTGCGTAAAAGTGGAGACAAGGGAACAAACATTTCTGGCGTGACTTTGCCTACGGAGAGCGATATGAAGTAACTAATAATCATTATCTTTATCTCCTCGTTAAGAGAGGAACGAGAAAGTTTGGCTGTATTTTCGTTCTTGAAAGCTTTGCGATGCATCGCAAGGCACCTCAGCAGGGGTGAAAAAGAGGAAAACGTTAATTCGTTTCTTCGTTAAATGTTCAGGCACTATACTGAGAGAGAAGATAACCCAGGCAGCCAGCAGTAATGAATGGTTCTGCACATTAGCAGCTGCAGAATAATAAAATAGAGTGGTGAAAGCGAGGACAAAGCAAGAAATATGTATAAAAGACACTCAACTGCAGGCTGTTTTCTGATTTTATTGCTTTAGAACAAAGGATTTATAAAGCACAGCCACGCAAAAAGAAAAGGCAGGATAAAAACGTTAACATGCTCGAGGCGTCGACGAAACGACACAGACGCGTGCACTTGCTGACGTCAGAACTGGTGGAAAGCCTGAACTTTCACATCTAAAAAAACGAGCTCTTTCCGTGAAAGTATTAACGAAAGCGAACTGCGGCAGTTTTGACTCGATTTGAGATATACTAAAAAAATTAGAAAATTTTTCTTTCAGTCCAGGTTTTTCCATTGGGAAGAGACTTAGTTACTGCTATATCTTGTATATAGCTGCGACTTTCGCAGCATTTTCATTGCAGTGGAAGGTTACCGCCAGTACTGGTTCGAAGGGGTTAGCTCTGTTCGAGCGCCCGCTCATTGAAGCATCGGCCAGTTAGGCCCATGTAGATCTGAAGGTAAAGATGAGGTCTGCATAGAGAACTTTTGAAACGTATCTTATGAAGTTTTTCAGATGGTTCATTTCTGACATGCTTGATTCCATTGGTCTTGAGAGCAAACGGCAGAGTTTCTTCAGCTTGCAAGATGCCAGGAAAAACCGCGGATCCCATATCTCTTGCCACCTTAAGTGAAAAAAGAGGCGGATTAGTGTGTATACAGGTGCGAAGGATCGGTACTGTTCGCCAAATGGCTAACAGAAGTTATCTATGTAATACCTCTCTTCCAGGCACGTCTAATAGGCCATGTTGGCCGTTCATTCAAACAACAGTAGTAAAAGACGTATGAACGGATTCATCGAACAGCGAGGACAGAACGCGTCCACGCCTCCTGGAGGCTAAAAATTAAAAGAGTAAAAGCAGTAAAAGAGAGACGGAGATGGCTCAGCTGAATGAGCGACCGCCTTAACCGGGAGAAATTTCCAAGGCGGGCCTATCTACAAGGCGTCGCTCTGGAATTTATAGATATAGTATAGATACGTTGCGGTGAGTGGAATATGGTGACTAACATACCAAACCGACATGCCGACATGGCGTGTGAGAGAAACCGTAGTGGAGAGCTCCGGATTATTTCGACCACCAGAGGTTGATAAACTGCAGTAACATCGCACATTACATGGCCGCCTTGCGTTTCGCCTTCACCTAACCGCGGCCGCCGTACCAGGATCGAACACGCATCATCTGGCTCTGTAGCTCAGCTCCGTCACCATGAGCCAAAGCAGTGGGGCAGTGGTATAAATATGAATGCGCCGGTCTCAATACATTCCCTTAACTGCGAAGTGAAGAAAAAATTGCACGACTGAAAGGATTAAAAAACTAAGAAATGGAGAACGGACTCTTTGGATGTGTGCACTTCGCTAAGCCAGTAATAAAGAGAGGCGTGAGAGTCAAGTTGTTATGTTTTTAGTTTTTTCTAAAAGCCCTAGTTTAAACTCAAAAAAGGAGGCTGGCAAAAAAAGTGACAGAAAACCTGGGGGATGCTTCCGAGCAAGAAATTGAGCAAGGAACGTGGGGTCCTCGCATTGCTTAAAATAAAGAAAAGCACGCATCTTGAGTCCGCGGATCAAGTTCTTTTCTGAGAAATCAAGGTTGTCACGTGCCTTGGAGCGTAAAATGTTTCCCTCTGCGCAACTCCTGATTTCGCGCAGGCATCCTCAGCGATTTGCATTGTACTGTGCAATTGCTGTTCGCGGCTTCCTCAGAGACGAGGAAGCGCGTTTTATTCCAGCCTAGCGACACATTTTTGGCGAAATATTTCATCGGTGCACCGTCCATCCGCATCTTTTGTAACTTACGCTGCATTCTGTATTTTCTTCTCGCTGTTTGCTTTGCTTATCACAAAAGCGGAGATCTGTCGCAAGGTTGCTCGCAAAAGGTTGGCCGCATGAACGTTTTAAAAGCGCTTGTTCTTAATATTACCAGGCGCATCGCGCAATCTCCTCTTTATATAAATTGCTTTTCTTGACCTTTTGATCAGATGGCTTTAATGTGTGGTTCCCAATGAGGATGAGTTGCCAGAGCGAGGCCAAGATACCTCACCGGATCATATCTTTTTATTTTTGCATTACCAATCATGTATGGTAAATTCAGTGGAATTTTCTTGTTGCTGAACGCAACCAATTTATTCTTCCTGTCTTGGCTTTGCCTTGTCTTGCGGATTTCTACGAGAACTACTAAGCGGCTTCAGTTACACTACCGCCTGGAGTGAGGTCGCAGTAACAGCTCTCGCCTTAATTTCAGTGCAGGTAAAAGTGTTAGCCTCAAAATCAATTTTAAAAATACAAAACCTACAAAACAAAAACATACTGCATACAAAAAAAAGTGTTAGCCTGAAAATCAATACAGAGAGGTATTTCAGGTATGTATGACATACACAGAGGTATGTCAGAAAAGACTAATACTTAGAAGTCGCAGATATACTTCTGAACGCAGTTGTTTCTCCTGACTGGATTAACTCTTGCGGAGACGAAAGTTGTTACAATGGCGCCAACATGAAGCAACGTATATTTGTACTTTAGAAGGGCCAATTACTGACATATATATGATGCTTTAGGTTTAAAGTCATGACTGGTGATGAAAAAGGCGTTTTGAATTATCCTGCCCCCACTGAGATACCGGCGAGGCAAGGCGCCCAGTTGGAAGCATTCTCACCCTTTCGGGGCTTCATAAAAATCATTTAAAGCTCTGATGAATCCCGCTAAATGATGTCACACAATAAGAAGACAACACAAGCGCAGGGCTATGTGCAGTTCTTTCGGTCGATTCATCGCTAGTTTCAAGGTAAAATCCAATCAGCAGGACATTGGTTTACAGTTGATAAGAATGATCTTTTCGAAGTGTTAACTTATTGTAATAAAAAAATTACTTTGCTTGTGATTAATTCATGCGAAGTAATAATGTTGAGCGTAAGGAAGATTGAAGCAAGGTCTTAGTCAACATTGCAGTGACGCACGTGTCGTCTGCTCCGGAGAAAGCTTGGTGCGAGAAAACTGTTGATGCTATGCCACATACTGGAAGCAATACTACATAAAGTTCTGGGTTCAGAGAAAGACACGTGTAAGCGCAAATTGCATGCCCTTATCTGTTCGTACTATTATCTCGCCTTCTTCGGCGACGACTGCTCACATACTTCTATCCACTATATCGTTTGAGCCACGACCTTCCATACGCAGGGCAGTCCACGGTAGTGCCCGCAATGCGCCCGGAATCTCGACTTCCAACGCAGCTGGAAGAATGCTAATGTAATCCACCTCCTGGTCGATTGCTTCTTTATAGAACAAATCAAGTCTGCTGTGTCCCACAACCGAGTCTGCTCCTTAGGCTTATAGAGAAGGTTTCTGCGCCACCTTTCTACCTTCGCCAAGTATTTTGCTGTAAGCAATAGGTGATCAAACATCCATTATAACAAGTAAAACGCGTGACATTTCATTGCATGCACTGAAGACAGATGCTAAATTATTATGGATATATATCTTGGCACCTCTGCTGCCAAATACCGTAGCATATGGTGTACTTAGTAGACGCAGAGCAGCACCTAGCAGTAGGCGGTAATGACGGTTCATGCGCAGTAAAATATATAGCGTAAGAGTAATTGTGCGTAAAATCCACGTAAGATGAGCGTGTATTCGGTCTCTATTGACATCAGAGGTTTTCAGTGCATAAGGTTCATACGCAATCAGTCGAGAATAAATGTGCACAATGATTGTGTGCCAACTGTCATCGTGTATTTGACGGAGTGGACAAATTGGAATCCCTAATCACCACTCCCGAGCACACTTTAAACACAATCTGTCGCCATTACTTAAATGTTTGTTGCCGTCCCTACTTCCTCACCCTTGAGCTGATAAGCAACGCCCAATCACGCACGCCCTCCGATTTTTCCACGCGCGCATCATAGAAGGTACATAACCAGATCTCCCGATGCGGACGGGCTGCGTGACCCTAATGGCTCTATCTTGCGCTCGATTACCTCAGGCTTTTGCGTTTCTCCTCAGAGTGGGCCTTCGAACGTGCCCCGAAGTTTTAAACCGTGACAGAGTGTAAGTAACGAGCTGCAGAGCACCGGAGATGATGGGAAGCAGCACCCATATTGCCTTTCGCTCTAATGAGAATAAAATGGAAGAGCTGCGACCGCGACATCTCTTAAGAGGGCACTACGCGGAGAAAACCGAGGAACCACCAGAGTTGATTTACCGGTCTACTGATTTTCCCTCCCATCACGGAACCGGACTCTCGGGAGCGGGTAGACGGTTCTTGAGCATTTCTCTCTTTCATTCTTTATTTTATCTCTATCTCCCGTTTTCTTCCTTTTGCAGTGTTTCTATTTTTTTCTTTCTCTTCGTTTTCCTCGCACTGAGAACCCGGGTGTGCTACAGAAGCGGGGCGCATTCTGCAGCTTTCAGAGGCGTTTGGAAACTCACGCACGCCTATGCATTCTGCGCACTTCGATTGTCATCTTTACTAGTTTTAATTTTTTTCTCACATTTCATCCTTTCCCGGCAACTGTTGTGCAGAGTAGACTGCCTTGGAGCGTTCTTCCCGACTTTCTATCAGTCCAGAACAAACAAACGTGAACGGAAATAGTCCAGTGTACTTAAAGGAATCCCACAATGCGGAAACGAATTCAGTTAGGGAGTATTTACTGACTGCCATCCACCCCCTCAGCGCACAAGGATTGGCCCACAAAAAGAAGAAAATCGGTAGGGGCGAGAGAGGCACGCGCTTCAGACATCCTCAGGTTGCCCACGGTCTTCCGGCTTACTATATTTTAACATGACGCTGAGCACTTTAGATAACAACTTTACTACTGTCCCTTAGGTTTGAGAATCAACAGCGCATATCGCAATAATTGGCTTGCATCGAATTCATGATTAGCAGGCATGCACCAGATACCTGTGCACGCGTAGTGAAAAGATAATGGACAGACCACGCGTCAGCAGCGATAAGGAAAAGCACAGAAAGGAAACAAAAAAAAAACAAATAAAAATTTATCGTTAAAGTTAAAAAGGGTCTACGGGGGTCTTTAATTATGCTACGGTGCCCTTCTCCAATTTGGGAAAATCTAACTTGAATAAAGCTTGCCTTAGGCGCATAAAGCTACCTGCGAAAAACAGCAATTACAAAATTTTCATAGTCTAGCTCCACACGTACTGCCTTCAGTGGACGTGTTATGCAAAACGCGAAAAAAAATTAACGCCATCTTTTTACAAAATTTCTTCGTAAAATGCTAAAAAGGTGTTGACAGAAGGTTCTAAAGAGAAAGGCGGCCTCGTGGATTCGCGTCTATGGCTCCCATATGAGATTATCGCTTAATGCAGCTAGATAACATTATTGAAATTTCTGAAAAATTCGGACAGAAAATTCGTTTGCTCCTTTCGTTCTTTCCTGTTGGTTTTACCCAGTTTATACAGAATACGCTCAATCTGCACCATCGTTTGTATTCTTTTTAGTCAAATCACTGCAGGGTAATAATATCGGGAGTATTTCAATATTGTGAAAATCAAGTTTCACTCTCTGCTTGAATATGACAATGCTCTTGAGCTGTTTTGTTGTTCCTGCTCTCAATCTCTCTGCATAACTTCTTTCCGTTTATCTCTGTTTATTGTCACTTTCTATCACAATTTCTCTCTGTTCGTCACTCCCTGTCACAGGAAGGTAGTGGTGAAAAATTCTTGAATTTTTCAATAAGTCAATCACGACATATCTTGAAAGCTGAGGTGGTCTTTCGCCCAAGACAACATTCTTAGGAAATATTTTTTGTATTGACAATCAGGTTCGTTTCATATTAAAAACCTAACTACCTGATTAAATAGAGCGTTTAAAACGTGTACGAAAACAATCGTTATCGTGGTGGCATATGGTTGCCAGAGTAAGCACGTCTTTGAAAGCAGCAATTTAAGAGATGTTTGCATTGTCGAAACTAACCTGGCTAACTAACTGCTACACTGCATAAGAGGTAGCTCTGCCTTCGTTCTGCGTTATGCCTCACGTTCTGCTTGCGCAGAAGTGCGAAGTACAGTTGGAGTTTGCAAAGCAGAAGCTGTACTGTAAACTCCGCTAATTATAAACGCACATTTCTAACAGGCGCTGCAGAATTTGCTCTCATATACGGCGTTTGCCACGACTGTACAAGCACTAGACGCGGGATAGTTACGAACAGGTGTTGCTTGCAAATGGCTCGCAGTATTCGGCCCATGATTTGCTGCCTCTTTTGGACACCTTCTACTCCGTTTCTAACAAGCTGAAGCAGATCACGACGGGTGTTCACTACTTTCGGGTGTAAGCTTTCTTCCACGCATTGTGTTCGCGCGCCGCCTTCAGCAGCAAATCGACATCGCTGTGTCATTCCGCTGGTCCTTGCTATAACACGCCTACTCTACGCGAGAACACGTCAGCCAGTCAGCAACCGCTCCATCGCGCCATGACATTCAATCCGCTAAACGCTCTTGTACCATTGCTGATAAGTGCTTATTACAAAAACTATCTCAGTGTTTCGTAGGTGCTGAGAGAATTTTAAGAAGAATTTGTTTTGTTCACTCGCAATGTAAAAAAATATGTCATTTTACTGCATAATATTATAAGGCTACCTTACAAAGATATTCATGTGAAAACGGAAAAGATGTATTGGTAGCAGAAGGGCTTTTGAATCAAGTCACCCTCAAGTCATATATTTTTTTGGCTGGAGTCGCCTGTAAAGGGGTACGGCAAGTGTCTTCCTGCCTCTTAATATGCAGTCTTCCTGCGTCGGCAACCGCACTTTCGGTGACGTCCACTGTTAACTTCATTCTATAATTCATCAAAAACTTTAACTTTCTCGCAATGAATATAAAAAAAGATCTGCTACGTTTTCTTGCTCAAGATAAATCTCGCAAGCATACCATCCGTTCACTAATGCCTACCGGCCGCTCAAACTTCAAAGCTGACGAACACAAGTTACTTTCCTGTCCGACATCGAAAATCTCTTGATTACGCTTGGATTTTCTAAAACTGTACCACCATAGTAACCTCATGGTAATGTGATGGCGGCAGAAAGGAAAAACTATCTTTCACCAACCCTCCTCCGTTCCATGGAAAAACAAAAAAATACGGGGTACAATGATGAATGGCCGAGTTTTCGGTAATCTCGGTGTGACGCTGCGCCTCGCTGAGTGGCGTCGCTGACCGGCAATCGCGTCATGCGCCATTCTCCAGAGCCCCACCGTCCATGGGGCAGAGAATATGTATGCACCCGCTCGTAGACGACGCTGCGCCAGCAATTGGGACCCGGCTCTGGAAGTCAAAGAAGCTAATCCACGAAAAAAAGTCTCCACAAACATGGCTGGCCTAACGTGTGTTGACTCAGCAGATTAGCGGTGTCGCTGGGGTTTCTGGGTCACCAGAGAGAGGACGTGCTGCCCTCCCCGAAGTGCGCTGACGAGAAGGTGAAATCAGTTTTGGTTTTAGCTTTTGCTATATACTGTGAATGATGCTGAAGGCTGTGGGCAGATGAGTACAAAATGTCAGCATAAACAACCCGACAAGAAAGGGCCTGCGAGAGGAATATTTGTTTACATAGCTCGTCTTTCGGGATAACTGTTTCTGGCTCCTTCTACCATAAGCCCCTGTTTACATCTACCACCGCCGCTTTTCCTTTATTATTGGAAATAAATAAACAAAGTACTCCATCAGCCTCGCTCTGTGCGCCTCAGAAAAATACGTATCCTATTTCGACATCATGAGACGCCAATACTTCTTCAGCGCTTTCCTATTTCTTAACAGTTTCGTGCAGGATAATGATGTAAGGCTCAACGACACAAAAAATAACTTGCACGTACCGGCTATACTCGGTTCGCAGCTATGGAAAATATCCATTTGGTTAAGCATGATAGCGACATGCGATGTACGAACGTTACAAAAACGCGTTCTTGGCTGCATAAGAGCTATAGCGGTCATCCTCGGCGCACTGTCATTAGAGGCGGAGAGCGCCTTGGCTTTATTTAATCTCACTTAGCTTTTATTCACTATGCACTCATAGTGCAAATATTTGTTCTTTATTTCTACGCCTTTACGTTTGGTTTGGTGTATTCTTTTGGAAGGAATCTTAACGTCACAAAGCGACTCAGGCTTTGAGAGACGCCGCAGGAGGGACACAGGATGGGAAGGGAGAAGACAGGACAGGAGGCGGATAAGGACACGAAGAGAGCGTGTAGGAAGATTTCAATCGGGTAGGCTAAAGCACAAAAGCCGTCGCCGGGGCACATCTACGCAACTAGGTACTGCCCACAAAATACAAGTGAATAGTGGGCCCTTCTGTGAGCGTATCCTCAGCTAGAGTTTAGTGTTTTTGCCAGTGTCAGCAATCAGCTCCACTTGAGAGACGTTGCCTCAAGGAAGGTGGCGAAATTTTTTTTCCTTTCAGTGGTTGCCACTTCCAGCAAACGTTTCCTCGTAGCTGTATATGTTCGACGTGTAGTCAAGCTGCTTTTGCCAAAGTGCGAAGCTCCCAAACAAACAAGCATAGTCACAGACACCGTGCGGGAGAGCAGACAGAATTTAAGAAAATAATGTTCGGAAGGAATCTCCATAGCGTTTGTCTCATAGATCAACACTTCCCTTCCTCACAGGTCGGCAGTTGGGAGCTGTGAAGGGTCGAAATGAAATAAGGAGCTGCGAACTAGTTACATTTGGGAGGTTACAGTCAGTGGACCAGAAAATTGACGCCGCACTCAGGTGAACAGTCTTAACTGGATTTCCGGCACCTCTTAGCCGCCGGAGCCGCTTTAATCTCGCCCAATGATTGCGGCTCTAGAACGCATGGATAAACAGGACCATCCTGAGAGCGTACGTGAGAGCAAAGGCGGTTCGTTAAGCGTTTCAAGCGCACGTTTCCAGACTCTGAGTGGGAACTTGCGGCTAGTTTCGGTGTTCCGTCCGCAATTCTGAGTTAGCGTATGCGAGAGCGCGCTAACATAGCACCGTTAGAGTATCCACTCAAATTATCCGTCCACAGCCCGATGTCTAGGCAAGTTGAGGAAGTGCAGATGTCTGAGATGCCGCAGTGAGTCGGATATTTTTTTTTTATTTTCTGCCTATGCATACGTCTAAAGCGCCTTTGAACTTTATCTCTCAAATGCTCAACATTTCTGGACAAAAGCTTTTTGAGCGCGGTAACCATTTATAAGCACAAGTTTTTTATATTATGTAAGATTTCACTATAATAATCACACATGGGCCGATCACCCGACGTCATTCTTGGATTTTTTTTTCTATTAAAGTTTATGCTATCGTCAAAAGCGTTCCCTGTCGGTTTTCTATGAGAGTCTTAACTGTTTGATGCGATCGATGGAAACACTTTAAAAGGAAGATGTTGCTACATATCAGACGAATAGGCCAGTACCTTCAATATTGCCGTAAAAGTATCTTGCAATTTTCTAATTTTCAGAACTTTTATCCGGAACTTTTGGATATGGTGATGTAACACGCGATTTTTGAAGCCGAAACAAGTTTTCGTGCTTCGCATGAGTGGCAGTTGCAAGTTCTTTTCTGGCGATTCTGAAAGCAAATTATCAATTTGCAACCACCTTTCTTAATGACATGTACACGATCGTTTCACTAGAGAATGGCATTTTTTTCCCCTTCCAAATCTAAAGCTTTTAATGATGCGTCATCCAAAACCTACCGCGGTGTGAAGTTTGCCGCTAGCCCTCGCTTTCACGTACGAAAAAGTCCACGAAGGCGGTCCGAATCGTTCGTGTTTCAAGCGCCATCCCGTATAATGGCCTCGAAAAGCGAAGGTCGGAAGTGCCGCCGACTGCTAATTCGTTGTACCGTGCAGGGGCGCGGCCTGCAGCCCCGCCAAAACAAAGCTAGACCCGTCACTGTGGCGCCTAGGTGTTACTGCTATCAGGCTACCAACAAGCTGTGAGACATTATGGGCACAATAAGTTGTTGAGAACATTGGACCCTATATGGGCACTTGCCAGAGAATTAAAATTAATTGGTTAGATCGCGAACTTTGTAAAATCGGGTTTCGTTACATCGGGTTTGAAAGGTGTTAAGATTTCCGTTGAAACTCCCGCATCTTTGTGGGAATCGACTGTGGCATGCGCGTCCAAAGTACATTGCGCGTGCTTTGTATTTTGCCTCATGATGCCATTGTGACCATGCCCTAGCTTTTTTGTGTTTGTTTAAAGCTAATTCACTGCTGGGAGCATCAAATTTTGTCAGGGCGCTGCTTGATCATATACCCTAGGATTAAGCAGCTTCTTTTTAGAAGCACGTGAAAAAGTCATATGCCTTACTCTCTCCTTTTTCTTTCTCTCCTTTGGTTCTTGTCATCACATTTAAGAAACCGCACTGGGCGTCGCCTAGTAAACCTCTCTGCCCTTCCGGTCATCACTCTCTCTCTCACTGAGTAAGCCCGAAATCCCAAGTTCTTGATGTGTCGCCACCATACGCCTGTATTGTGCCATGTCGTGTTTACTTCACCAAGAAAACCCTGTGGTTGCTTGTTTAATGGAATTATGGAATTTTAGTTCAATGTGTTCTTTTGTTTGCCCTGTACTTGAGAATGTTGTGTTGGCGTCCAAATAGTGACGTTGTTTCAATAAATTTTCTTTGAATCTGTGCCTACGGTGGCAGTCTAGTGGGAGCCAAACAGTCTCCTTTCTCGACGGTGCAAAATCAATAATAGAGAAACGAGGAAAAAAATCTCTCTGGTGGTTTTGAAGCGGCCGGCGTGAAACAGAAGCGGTATAGGCAGTCGATATGCGCTTTGGTGAGAATATAAAACCCTTGATATTTATGACAAAGACGCTTGACCAACGGGCGAATAACAAAACCAGAACGTCAGACAAACAAGATACCTTCATTCACAATTTGTAATTCTCTCTCTTAGTAAACAAGCTTGAAAAGTTTCGCAGGCACTGTCGTATGGGTTCTAGCTTGAAAAGCTGCGCTCTTTTTCGCTTTTTCGTGTGCATAAATTTCAGAAGCCGTCCACGATTTTAAGTATAAATATACCTACATGTATAATCGCGTGTACAGTGGAAAGCTAGAACAACGAGGGCACTTTTTTCGGCACATTTTGTTTTCAAAGCAGTTCAACGCGTATTATCAGCTTGTTCTTGAGCATCGGATGACGTGGAATAAGCTTAAGACAGCTATGATAGAAGTCTTTTTGCCGATTGTGTTCTACAAGTATTCTTGCCATTCGTCCCTTTCTGACAGACTACCCAGACAGCGTGGGCATGCGACAAATAAGGTGCAAAAGAAAACAGAAAAAATATTCAAGTCACCATTATAGTATAACCGCCTCCCCGCGCGCGCGCGCACACACACACACACAGACAAAAGCTCACACTTTCTGTTGATAAAAAAGCACTATGTTACCTTACAAGCCAAGTTCTACTACAACTTGGAAACATCCCGTTCCCAAGGCCTCTTCGTATTGCTGACACCAGACAACACACGCAATTACGCTTAGCCTTTCTTCTATCTGGTTAGCTCAAAAAGAAGCATGTAAGACGTCCGTAAAGATCTAGTTTCATAGATCTGGTTTCATAGATCTGGTGTTGTCGTAGCTTTGCTACGACAACACCATCTCAATACGCTTCTAATCACTCAGGCAATGAAGGTAACTATGCTGCACCGCACAAGCCGATCCTTTTTGCCCTAGGCCTAGTACGAGGCAGTGCCGCAGCATGGCACTGATGTCGTGAAAATCGTCACTATGGATGGTTGACGAACTGTGTGACACACGCCTGCGCTCATCCCTTCTGCTGTACCATTATGGTAGTGTTACCAAGCGACCTTCCACAAAATAAGCCTCAAAATTATTCACTGACTGCTTCTGTTCAAATAGAATATTTTCGCACCACCAGCTACCCTGGATTCAAGAACATCGCAGAAATTCTGCCTCGAAGTTTAGGTGCCGTGGTAATAGCGGCTATCATGGTACCGGATCGAATCACGGGACTTGGAAATGTCGTTGTTCAGAGATCTGTACGAACTGCATTGGTCTAAAGATTACCGGCTGGCAACCGAGATGATAAAAAATAATAAATGCCACCATGATTAGCAAGAACGGGGAGAGGGTGTGTAGGACAGTGCGTCCGCCCCTCTCTTTCTCTAGACTTCTATCTAGGCATCGCTATCATTTTAGGCATGGTTTGCAAAAACAAGTCTCAACCACTGTAGAAATAATGTTTTCGGAAGAAAGCTTGGTTAAATTTAGAGTGTTACATCGAAAAGAGCCAAATCCAAAATTTTGCTTGCTGATATTGACCAAATTACTTGCAAAAATGTTTACGACTTGGTGGTGTAAGTTGCTCGCACATACAACATATATCATAAAACAACATTAGTAATGTGACATTCGGTGCGCATAATAAATTCACGTTCTTACTTTCTAGGTAGATTTGACGCATTTGGAAAGAAAAAAGTACTAAATATGTTTTAGTGCGCTTCAAAGTTGGTCAGAACCGTCGCGCGCGCTTGCGGTATTCGGTACAGAGAGAGGCCCCAGAACAAATAACGCTCGTAAGGACCCAAAACAAATTATTTGAGAAAAGGCATTCAGTCGATCCATCCTAAGCACAGATATTGCGGGCAAGCTTCATGGACAGTCATTCATTTCAGCATTACCTGTTTTCTTCCCGCCTGCTCTAGCTGTTAGCGCGGGTCCCAGCCAGAAAATTCATTCTCCTAATTTAAGCATTAATGCGCAGCTTTTCGTAGCCTCCCTTATTACTACTTTCTTTCTCTTACCAATTTCTTGGTAAGCCACTTTAATGTTATGGCTTAAAAATGCATTTTCTACTAGAGCCACCTAAATTAGGAGATTATTTAGCACCGGAACTTCGAAAGTACCCAATACAACTTGAAAAAAAAAGGAAAATAATTTAAATGAACCTCTTTACCGGTTAAAATATGCAGTACAAACAGAGCACACAAAAACTCATCACACTGCACCAACCGATGCTACCTGCGTGGGTGGTAAGTTTTGCATCTTTTTTCTCCATTTCCTAATTGTCTCCTTCTTTGTCACATAAGCTGCATATTATAGATGACAAATACACTTGTGAACTTCAAGATTCAAAACTAACTAGATAAATTTTGCAAATTTATGAAAAGTAAATGCTGACGTGCCAGTTTTTGACATATCATGGGAAGTTCAACTGGGCATCATGTACCCAAAAAATGTTGCTTGATTCGTAAAATTTTATGCCATTTTTATTGGTGGCCGTCGTTGTATCTACCCTCCTTAGAGTGTACACAGGAGATATTTACCGCGCATTAAGTGAGGCTGCTTTTTAGTTACGCAAACCTTTATGCAGGACGTCTGATTCTCGCGGAACATAACGTGGAAATGTGCGGCTATTTCCATAGCCTCTGTGCTTTTACAAAGCCTGCACTGGCGGACGGCATCTGTATCAATAACAGGAGGTTAAACTACTTCTATTTTTTTCTTTCCCAACATTGCTTTCGAAACGGAAGTCTCGTTGATGAGTCACCACACGCATTTAC
Organism: Amblyomma mixtum; assembly: GCF_055824585.1. Lineage (NCBI taxonomy): Eukaryota > Metazoa > Arthropoda > Arachnida > Ixodida > Ixodidae > Amblyomma > Amblyomma mixtum. Next base: position 76,856,692 of record NC_143013.1, read on the forward strand.
TTCTCATCGGAATCCTTAAAATAAAAAATTAAAGATAAAATATTTCACTTCACATGAATAGAAACCGGAACGATGGAGCGAAGATAAGGTTGAGAGTTGGTCTAAAAAGAAACGTCAAAAGAGAAAAAAAGATGAGAAAACCCTCCCCGGCCAGTTGCGTCGGGAGAGAAACAGGGCAGGTGGTACTAGTAGTAACCATGCTAATCACCCCCCCCCCCGCCGCCCCCCCTTTTGGAATAACTTCGTCATAACAAATGATTCGCGGACGCCAGAAACAAAAGGCAAGGGCATTGAGACGGCAGTCGGAGCCTAAATACGCTAAGCGCGTGAATTCAGGTGTGTTACGTAAACTTTTAAATAGCCACACGGTAACGCCTAATTGCACTACTTTCACAAACTGATAAGTTCCTGATAGACTGCCACATTTTCATGCCAAAGAACATATTTCCCCCCTTAAAAGGAAAATTTTATAAACCAAGAAGAAGCCACTAACTGAAAGAACGTACCGCCACCACACTCCATGTTCCCGGAATGAAATGCGATCACGTCAATGCGTATTTATTGCGTGTTTTGTAGCCTATGCACCCCGCTACCATTCACTTCCTGACGCTGGCAACGCAGTTAATTTGATTATCGAAAACACGATGCTGAGTAGAGTGGCGAGAAGAAACAACCCACCATATAAATATGATTTTCTCGGCAATAGATACCTGTTCTGCAGCTGAACAAAGATCTACAGAGCCCCAAAAGCCACACAACTAACTTTTACCAAGAACAGATGCAGCCAGTCGCTCTCGGAGTTACTCGAGGAACCTGCAACATATCTGCTCTTTCACAGTTAGATGCGGGATGCAAGTCTTGGGCTTACCTAACTTAGGAGCACTTCCGAAATCATTTTCTCAACAAACGGTTACTGTCTCCGAACGAGCATCCTGGATGGCCGCTTCCTTTACATCTCACTGCCAGATACCGGGCGGCGTGGACGTAATAAGCAGGTCTCCACTTCTCTTCACGTCACCTCTTATATGCTCCTTGGGGCCTTACAAACTCCTCAGCGAACCATTTCTCCATACACCACTGTGCGCCGAGCAGCAAGTGGATAGGCGTCAACAACAGGCGTGCCATTCCCACTTCTTCTCTCTTCTTGTGGTGTTTGTGCACTGTGGGGATTTCTTTAGGGCATAGATGGAAATAACTATATCAAATCGAGCATGCGTCCTCCGGCAGAACACCTAGTCATGCCATCCCCAGCTTGCCCGGGGCGTCTGGAATACACAGGGTTTGGCTACTTCCTGGCGCGATTCGGGAAGTGTGTTTACTCTAGACGAAGAAACGAATTGCAGGAAAGGAATAAATGCCGCAGGTAAGACATAAGGGCTAGCGAATGGCTCCGCTGCTATCCAATTCTTTCTTTTATCTCAACAGCTCTCACCTTTGCGCGGACGAACACTGCTTCGTTGTGTATTCCTTTGCGCACTTAATTTCACTCAGTCCTGTGCTTAAGTGCTTAAGTTCTGGCACATGGAAGCGTCAGAGGTTATTCACGCGTTTGTGACCGTATTTGTGCGCATCTTTTCCCTCTTTAGCAACGTGCACGTGACAGCTTCCCGTAAGCTGATGACTTCTTTCGCATTAAATTGATTATACTAATTCTTTCATATTTAAGACTTCAGTGGCTTAGTACTGCGACTTCTATGACAGTCTAAACAGAAATATCAGTTGAAGTAAAAAGTTACTCAAGACAAAGTTGCCTTGAGAAGCACCAGTTGTTCGAATTTCGATGCAGGTGAAATTCTAGAGGCTCGTATGCTGTGCGATGTCAGTGCACGCTAAAGAACCCCCGGTGGTCGAAATTTCCGGAGCCCTTCACTACGGCGTCTCTCACAGCCTGAGTCGCTTTCGGATGTTAAACCCCCGTAAGCCATAAACCATAAACTAATTGTTTTCTCAGAAAAAAAAAGACTGCGTCGCTCAGAAGGTCGAAAACATGGTCCCATGATTTCTCGCCCACTTAATATCCCCGATGAACCGTAGGTGGATTTAAGAGTTTTTTGAAGTGTAACAGCCCCGCTAATGATAGAAAAGGAACTGAAACGAAACCGTTTTACCTTCAGATTACATGGCCCTTTATCACCCTATTTATTAGCCTATGGCGGCCCCATTCTGTTTTCAGAAATCCCATTTTACAATTTGCGATGCCATTAAACTCTCTTCCCGAGGCAAGGTGACATGGCCGTTCGAAAAAAGCGTGAACGGCCGCGTATTTGTGCTGCGCTCCTGAATGTGCCGTGCATGGCGGTTTGACGCAGCTTGACTGAGTCATATCCTTTTATTTGAAAAGCATTCCCCGATCTTCTTTGCTATTTCACCGGCACTTCCTTCAAAGCAGTGCTTTAAAGCGCATACAGTTTGCTGGGCTGTTCTCAGTCATAGTGGGAAGTGCGACGCGCAGTAAGGCAAGGCACGAAAGAAGAAATGATGACCACACAAAAAAGATAGAGTATTGTCTGCTGTCTTCCTTTATTCCACCATGCGTTGTCTGTTTGCAATTTACACGTCTCAGTAAATAGTTATATGGACTATGTGAGCTTCAACATACTCTCAAAATTAGTGTTGCATGGGAAAGCAATAGGCCATCCGCTGTCGGTTAAGACACGTAATTTTCTGACTCGTTCAAGGTGGTTTTGCACTAAAAATTACTAATCTCTCAAACTTGCTAGACATGAGTGCACATTTGGGACAAAACCTTTAGGAAAGAAAACTAACGCAGAGAGGGCTGAAGGGCGTTGAAGCTATTGTAGTTATTTATTTGCTCCAGTGCACATTGAAAAGCTTTGAGGCATATGTTTTCTTTTTCTGATTGCCGGCCTGTCACACTCGCTTCTTTTCATATATCAAGCTCACAGAGACATGACAAAAGCGCTGGTGTTCCGTTCCTGTCTCCTTATCTGGCTCGAATAATTGTTGAGTGCGCCATGCACAAGGATACGTGTGCTTATAGTCAGCCGTCTGCTTCTTAATTAGCCAAAATTACCTGTTCGCACAGCCCTGTCCACGTCTGCAATGGAGGGATTCCCACAAGCGACTACCTTGTGCTTGAGCCGTTGGTCTCCAGCCTAGCACTCGTTATCCAAAAGGCGCTTCTCGTGAGGTCGTCTTCTATTTACGTTCCGTACAACAGTGAGCTAAAACGGCCTCCTATGCTTGAAACCCTAGCTGCAGCGCGTAATCCCAATAAGCCGAGTGAGGTAGGCTACAGGCCACCCTGCAGCTATGTCCCCCTGATGAGCGCATTCATCCTCGCGTCCCAACTCGTTTGTCACGGCGAACGCACTCGAAAGGGAGCGGGCGTCCGTATGAGGGTCATTACGGCGCCAACCGCGATGTTGCGGTGCCCTTTAAAAGCGAAGAACTTCCTTGTGAGAAAGTAGAGAAAGAGGAATCAGTACTGCCGTCTTCAAAACAGTACTTTTGTGTACAACACAGGACATGGGCTTAGCGAACAAAGCAAAGAAGCGGTAGAGGATGGGAAGGTAACAAGCGCAAGCTGGCAAATTAGGTACACAGACTCTACTGGGATTCTCTAAGCGGGCTTGCTGGAAATAAGCCCGAGCCGCGCGGGTGCGCCCGGTTTGGAAATGGCTCGCCGCAGCAGATCTGGAAGCTTTGCGAGCCTACGTGTTACGAGGTAGCGCTTGCGGTTGGCGTCAGCTGTGGTGCCCACGGTCATTGCGAACAGCGATCTTTCTAAAAATTTTCGGAACTAAAATTTCAGTTTTGCGCGGCTGCGCGCGTTTACAGAAGGTTTCACGAGCCGCCGTTCTTCATAGAGCCTTACGAAGGGATTAAAAAAATAGCACTTACGTTTTCTTTTTTTTTTATGGCGTAAATAGTATGTGCGCCTAAAGCATCTGCAATAATGCTCTTTACTGTAAACTGCAGCCCTAATGTTCATTAAACAAATGACAGCAGGATATGATAAATGAGCAGACTCTTTCAGACGAAGCGAGGAAAGAGCATCCTTCACTCTCTGAGAACTTACTATGCATTATTTGTATGCAATCTAACTGCCCTAACAAATGGAGGCGCGGCACGAAACGGAATCTGGGTTCCAGCCTGATGAACCAAAGCGGCAGCCATTGGCCGACATGTTTCGGGGTTCTTTTACGAAGCTCGGTGCATTTCCAGTCACGTCTGACGGGCCGGGAACTATTCGCTTCAGGGATGAAACACGGGGCGAATGCAAGTAAGGGCATCCCTTTAAAATTCTTCAGAGCGCTGCTGCAATGTGGCCTCAACTAGTATGGTACTTGATTAGTGCAGTCAAAAATTTTTGTCCGGTTTGGATGAGAAGTCCGGTTGGGATGAGGCATACCTGCTGATGGGCCTTGCTAATTTTCTTGGTAATACGCCAAAAGAGTGATCATACCAGTTTCACTCAACAGAAGTACCAAAAATGAGAAATAAACTAAATATATTTATTTAAAATACATCTTACATCTAGATCAGATGCATAGAAGTCTTGTGAAAACAGCTAGAGGTCTCTACAGCAAAATTGTGAGGCCTAGAACTGAAAATAAATCTTTTTAAACTTCACAACCGCGTGAAGAAATTCAGCAAGGTATTTGGTTTGCTATACTACTAAACTCACAACTGCGTCACTTCCAAAATTGTTCTCTCTTTTCAGGGCTCTCTTTCAAAGTCCAGTCATATGGATGTTGATCGAACCTTCGCATCGGAAGAGCTACTTTTCTGTTTCGCCTATATTATTATTGTGCGTGTCATAAATAGCAAGTGTCGTTTCATATCTTATGTAACTGTACGAGGATGCCACTTTAGTATATGGATAATCCGAATCTAAGTACATTTAATTTTAGCAAATAACATGACTTGCGTGGTCAAAGTTTTTTAGAAGAAGGAATCGACAGCAGTTGAAAGCTTATTCACTTTATGAGACCTAAATAGCAAGACTGATCTTCATACCAATGTGGTAAAAAAAAAAAAGAAGAAATAGGAGTCGGCAAGAATAATTTGTATCAACGTATTCCCGCTCTTTTTGTCTTTTTGCACTCAGTCGTACTCCTTGCTAGGAGGGGAACGAGACGAAATCATGACGCCTATGATCAAAGTGTGAAAGTTTCCAACAAAAGATAGATGCGCAGAGGGGCTTGTACAACACAGCAACGACTCAGGAATAAAAAAAAAAGCTGCTAGGCCTCCCATCCTTTTCTGGTGGAAAGTGAAACAGTAGCTCTCAAAACGCAGCCTCCCCCTCCCTTCCTTCCCCGCGCGCGTATGCACGCACGCACGCACGCACTACACACACACGCACAGGAACACGCGCACATGCACGTACACGCGCACACATACACACATACAGATAAAAGCGCACTGCGAAGCGAGCATAATAGAGCACACTCCAAAGACTGGCTGATCCCATTCTGATTGGCTGCCGTCCTAGCACCTTAGTATTACGGTGTTACCTACAACTGCGAGACCATCGTTGTTCATCAAAGGAAAACTGTCGCTGCTAAAGCTCTGACCTCTGTGTTTCTCCCGTGAAACGACCTCGCACTTTCGCTGATCGATGAAAGTTTTGCTTGGGAATACAATATTAGCATATTTAACAGCCCTCCCATTCGTGACGTAAGTTAAAATGGCAGGTACCGGACAAATATAGCTCATAAGCGCGCGGAAACTTGCAACTTAATGTGCACGCGTACGGGGTATGCTAGCCATTGTGGCCTCGAAGATATAGCATTCTGATTGGCTGACGTCCTAACACTTTAGTGTTATGGTGTTACGTACAACTTCGAGATTGACGTTGTTTATCAAAGGAAAACTGTCGCTGCTAAAGCTCTGACCTCTGTATTTCTCCCGTGAAACAACCTTGCACTGTCGCTGATCGATGAAAGTTTGCTTGGGAATACAATATTAGCATATTTAACAACCCTGCCATTCGTGACGTAAGTTAAAATGGAAGGTACCGGACAAATAACGCCAATAAGCACGCGAAAGCTAGCAGCTTAATGCGCACGCGTATGCGATATGCTAGCCATTGTGCCCTCGAAGCTATATCTTCTGCTTGGGAACGCGTTTGGTAGCATCAAAACTCCTCTCAGTGATCCAGCTTCAGTCGTCGTACGTGGTACTCGTGCTCCGCACCGAGAGATCTGGCTCAAGGCCAGAACAGAAAGCTTTTGCAAGGCTCCCTTTTTTTTTCATTGTGAAAAGTGGACAAACTTATAGAGGTAGCGGCAGAGAAGGAATTTCTTGTACGTATGCCATTACGTCAAAAGATATATGCAGCGACGTCTGCATTGTCATTGCTGCTATTCGCACTATTGCTTCTCTGCAGCACAGCGTAGATCTGTGAATTATGAACCGCGCTTTAGAGCATCCAAGAAACTTACGAGATGCCTCGAGGGTTCGGCAGAGCGCCATGGTAAAAGAAAAAATGCGAAGGATATTAAGGCCAGTGTGCCTATCTCTGCACTAGGTGGAAAGAAACTTTGCTGCTCTTGCATGCAGAAGAAGGTTTGGTTTATGAGGTTTAACGTCCCAAAGCGACTGAGGCTATGAGAGACGCCGTAGCGAAGGGCTCCGGAAATTTCGACCACCTGGGGTTCTTTAACGTGCACCGACATCGCACAGTACACGGGCCTCTAGAATTTCTCCTCCAAAGAAATTCCAGCCGCCGCGGCCGGCTGGAATGCGTTCATCCATATAACTCGTTTTTAGCCCACTAAGTTAAGGAACACTGACTCTGAAGGAGACCAACAGGCCGCAAATAAAACCATTGTGTCAAATCGCTGGATGTAAACAATAAAGAAATGTTTACAGGAGATGAGTGAAATTTGAGTACAGGTATGCCGGGTCAGCCGAATGCCTTCTGCGCATGCGCAATGGCATCGCGCACCTGAGGAGGACTCACCTGGTCCAGTGTAAGTCTTAAATAGAGCACCTCTGCTATCATAAAACCCTTCGCCGAAAGTGGAAGTGACCAACATTTTCTCTTCTCGTAAGTGGTAGCAATGAGTAATGCAACACTATTCGCATCATACGGCCGTTTTAAGAAATTGCTGTCCCGACGATGACGTGTCTGCTTGCGAGCGGTCCTCAATGACGCACGCCACATGCCGACAACCTCAGCGTATCGGAGTTCATGAACCGGCACAATTGAAGCCGGCGCAAACGACCGCACAAGTTGCTGAGGAGTATCTATTACGACCGACCGGTTTCCGGGCAGTCACTAATCGCATTTGTCGTGGTAAGCCAGCCTCCTCGTCAGCGATTCGTGGGCGTCTGCTGACGCTAGCATCACGTGTTGTCCAGACTCTCGGCACGTCACTTCGACCGAAAGATAATGCCGCCGTTAGACATTATAATCTGCATTTTTGGAAGTTGTAGCGCTACATCAGTCCAATATGTTCGCTCTTTTCTCTAGTAGCTTGTTGATTTACGAGAACTCAAAGCGTTACAGGGCACTGGTGGACACAGAAAAATCAAGGCTCGTTCCTGTGAAGCGCTAAATCTACCACAAGTTCTCAACGTACAACGCAATACCACGAAAAAAATGCAAAGAGCGATACATCCCCTTACGCTCTGTAAAGGCAGCAACATTTCTAATTAGTAATATTCTTTACATTCTCCATTTCAGTACGCAACAATTCTCAAATGTGCTGGAAACCTATTTATGTATTATGAGAAAAGTTGTGTGAAAAGAAGAGTTTTGTTCCTGCCGATACAGCAGTAAGGAAACAATGGTTGTAATTGATGCATGTGCCATCAAGCCCTGATAACTTGTTGACCGTGACGCTCTAAAGCAACAGCTGATGGCCAATTATTTTCGTCGCGTCCTTGGTAATTCTGCTCTCCCTCGCCGCTCGTGCTCTTACCAACGACAGTAGATCGTCGTTAATTCGCAGTTTTATTGGCCTATAGGTGCCACCACTTTAAATCCAATATAGCTGGCCGGGTAATGATCGGGCGACCCCGCTAGCCTTGTGTTGTGTAGCACTTCTCTACGGTTGCATTAAAATGTTCGTGCTTGGCTGTAATTAGAACTTTTTCAGAACATGTCGCACCTGACGCTCTATGACGTTAGCGCCCTTTTGGTTCGCAAATCACACCACACACACCTGCGTCGAGTAGTTTCGGCTGCACCTGCTATACTCGCGCACAGAGGGGTTGTGCCATAATTCTCACAATGCTGTGGCACGAAGGTGCGCATGATTTGATCTTTATCGTACAAGCCCTTCATGGGCAGGCATCTCCGGTGTGGTAGAAATCACCTGACTCCGATGTCGCTAATCAGATATGCAAAACATTCGGCTGTTGAAGGCATAGAGTGTCAGGTTTTGACACATTCCAAGGCCGCTCTAATCAAGGGAAGAAAGGCGATGGGAGACGTTCATTACTTGAGAAACAACAAGAAAGGATACTGAGAAAATTTTCGGCTACTGTCCTATTCACGATAGTCGCCGACGCCAGCTTTTCAAGCTTCCGCACGCAGCTTTTCAGGAATGTAGCACGTATATGCCTAGTTCCCAGCCAATAGCTCCGTTCTTTACATCAGATTGAGCACGTACTCGAACTCATCTAGCTGCCTAGGCAATCCACCCACAAAGAATCCTGGTCTGCGCGCAACAAGGAAGGAGGAATTGCAGGCAGCAGTATATATCTGCAGTGCGCATTTATCCTCCTTTAATTTTTATTTTGGAAGTATCTCAGGTGGGCAAAGATTTTGACTCACGTAAATACTGGACCAGCTCTGCCCGGACTTGGAAGTCACCTGGAGTAACAAAATAATAAATTAAAAAGTTTGGTTCCATCTAACTGCCGCACATGCTTCGTGGTATTAAAGACCAAGGTGCGAGAAGGGCTCAATTTTTTTTTTCACAGCTGACGGACACTAAACTGAACAGTTACGGTAAGAAGGACAACGGCCTCTTTTGAAAAAGCAACAACACGTGGAGGTCGAAGGTGTCTTCGCCCGCTTCGCCGCATAACACAAAAACCCTGCGGCATGGTCGTGAAGGGGGGTACACGTTTCCAAACGAAGACATGTTTTCGGGTCTTAGAATTCATTGTCAAGGAGGCTGGTGAGAACCGTGCGCAAGAGATAAGAAAACGAGAAAGCCTCACAAGTCTTGACAGTGAAAGTAAAAGAAAAAAATGATGTTTTTAATAACTTAAACGCCAGAAATCTTCGTCTGTAAAGCGGTTCGTCCGAGTACCCTTTCAGTCCAGCTGCCACCGACAGGGCGGATTTTCGCCCCAGTTCTGTGCCTGTGGTGAAGTGGTAAAGCCTGAGCTCTGCTCCACGATTCCATTGTTGGGTTTCCCATCCTTGACTGCTTTGTAGCCAATGATGGGTTGACACCTTGCCGCTCTTTTGTACTGCTGCTAGTAGTTTAGATACTTTCTTTTTAATACCAAAAACCCTGTCCCTTCTTCGCTATCTATATTGTGACACCGAGGTTTCCGTTGTACTGCAGAAAGGGTCTATGCCTGTGTCCTTCGCGCATCGGCGGTCTTGGCTCCACTACAAGGAAAGTAAAAAAACGAACACTGGCGTGCTGTAGACAGGCTTATCAACAAACACGATTGTTAAGCTATTCTCTGTTGAGAAGTTCCTCTTTCCTTTTGTTACCCCTTTCTTTTTGTGTCTGTGGGACTGCACTGTTTGGCTAGGAAGTCCAGTGACAACGTCGACTTCGTCAGCCACAGCGGTCTGTGCAGACTCCGGGAAGGCTTGCTTCATGTTTTTCAGCGACTGAGGACGTTGGTGGTCCATGGTCATCGTGTATCGGGAGACGGACGCAGGTGGGAGGATAATTTTGAGAATATTGAGCAGGGTTTGGTAGATGAACCAAACACATTTTTCAGCAATCCAGAAGCAATAAGATGAGGCACAAAGATTCTTGCGGGAAGTGTCAAAACCATATTTATGTTACAAGAAGATGTTGCTTGGTTAATTTCGCTTATGCACTTAACTCTGTATTGAAGAGGTGTGATCAGAAGAATTACGTGCTCCTGTCGGGCCACTAAAGCTGAACGCTGCGAATGTTCCGAAAATGTTTCCTTGAGTTAGGTTTTCTACTGCCATTCCTAACTAATATTACTGAAAAAGCAGTATACAAACAGCCAATTTAAAGCGGCCTCGAAGTATTTTTTATTGATTAAGAAGTTTCTTTCTGCTTCAAAAAATGCCTCCTGAGATATAACCTCTTAGATGTTAGGCATCAAAATCTAGGTCTCACAAACCACGACCAATGTACATAACTGTCAGGCTAATATATTTCAATCTTCGGCAATTTATTTTTTCGTTTTACGATTTATAATGAATGCTAACAAGTGAGGACATTCTGTGTCGTGTGCAACGAAACTTGCCGCTATCGCGGTATAATTTTTGATTATGTAACAGATGTTGTCACATGTGCCTACCGAACGACGCAAAGGGGTAGAGCGGAAGGACTTGCGTTTTGGGGTCTATTTTAGATGCCAGTTTCTCCACCTGACTGACTGTAATCACTACTGTAGTTAACACACGCATGCTCCCTTAGCTGTAAATATGCAATACCGTGCAACATTATGTTCAAATTTTGAAACTAATTTCTGGGCTTGTTCTCTCACAATCTTTTCCTGATTCGTTCGCTCTAAAACAGCGGTGGCAGCACTGCCACGGCTGGCCAGTCAGCAGCAGGCAGGTTCACTTCACTGCCGAACAGTTTTGAGACACGGCAACAAACACGTACGGCTAATTTGCTATCTCACTGCTCGTCCTACTGAACGTCTGGAGGAAGGCCTTCAGTAGGAAGTGCCGGCGACGTACGCGTAAACTGCTGAGGTGAACTTGGCAATATGTGAACAGCGCCGGATAACAAAAGGAAAAGCTCTGAATAATAAACCTTTTTTCTTGTTCCAACTTTCTAAATTTATAACCTGTTCAATGCCATGTTAACTGGAATCCGCGATGCAAGCGTCAAGATTTTTTGCGTTAAATGATATTTCATTCGGATGCAATTTTTTAGCACGACATTCTTCATTTTAGGCCTCTTTTAAAGCATACTTTCTCTCTGTTAAAATCGAAACAATTGCTGGAGCAAGGCAGTGTATGGCACTGATACGATCTTGCCTCCAGGCCATGCTGTCGTCCTCTCCTGCCCCACACCTGGAGAAGTAGCAGAATCTGTTCACTTTGAGAAAGTTCTCCATCTTGAGGGCAAGCACATCGCCCACCAGCATTGCTACGAAAGGCTTCGTCAAACAAACACACACAGGACCAGGCATTAACACCAGACGTCCTTTTATCAAACCCAAGAAAATAGGGACATGGTGCCGTGCTATCGTATGTGTTTATTCTTCATTTCCAGAGAGCTGGTTGCTTTCGTTCCAGCACAGGCTAATGTCAGATTCAGTAGTCATGCTTCTGCCAGGCGGGCTGTTTCTAAGGCTAATAAACTGATCAAAGTCTGTATTAGAGCAATAACCTAGTATTATCATTACTGCTATTATCGAAGGCCACGCCTTGGCGACTGACAAACGTAATTCGTGATCCACTTCACGGCAGCATCCTCAACGGTTTACTGATTTCTTGTTGCCGAATGTCGTTCCTTGACCGAGAAGAATTAATTTAGTCAGATATCGCCACGAAGGTTTTCCTGAGCAGAGTGGATGATGACAGGCGAGCACAGTATTAAACGCAAAACCACGCGCATTGCCATTATATTTTGCAAGCCCTTCGCAGAAATTCGCTGCGCAACTCGAATATAGCTTTACCACATTACGAAAGTGGTGCTCGTACTCAGCGTCTTACAGATATGAAAGCGATGTCGGCAGAGATCAGTCGTTATGCTCACTAGCTAATTTTATTTTTCGGAACATCTCTTCCTCTCCCTCTTCCTTTCGGGTGACTTTGAGTCCTCACCGTGGTCGTCTGGTCAAGTCAGGCCTTATTTGATTCTAATAAGAAGTCCGGCAAGAGCTTCGCCAGACCTCGAATTCCTTTGATTTGGGTGACCCGAGAAAGTAATTTTGCGAGTCTTGCGCCATAAAGACCTTTGGACCATTTGCGAGCTCTCTGTGTCGAATATAAACCGGGTAACAAGGCTTTGATGTTTAATCAGTAGTGATCTGCCTGCATGGGTAGCACTCACAGTTCTTAGGGGCGGGAGTCCAATGCACATTTTTCTACTAAGTGCCTTTACAAGTCGTATGACAGATAATGACACTGTTACGAGTGGCCCCGAATCGCATGCACATGCCGGTCATGACAAGCTTACAACAGTGTCTTGCTGAATTCTAATCGAAATCAATATTCATTTATCCTTTGGAACTGCTATTTCAGCGACGGAAGAGCAAGTTTCAGCATTACTCAGTTGGTGCCTCGTGTCGACAGGCATGATGCAAAGACAAAAAGCTCGAACTGTGTCGGTTAGGAGAGAATTGAGTGGCGGACACTTAAAAGAAACTGTAAGATGCAAGGTAAGGATAAAAGAATGAGGGAGAGAAGGAAGGATTGAACTTGGGTTGCTTTATTTTTATGCTATACTTTTGTTTCGTATTGGATCAGAAAGTATTCGCGATTTTCGTATGAACTTTGTTCTGTTTTTCTGTTTTTCATGAATTTTTGCGTAACACTCTATGAATGTATTTTTTTCTTACGTCGGGTTCTAAAACAAGCAGAGATGCTAGATACATTGTAATTTTACCCTGGTGAAGAAAGCATACTGTTTGCTTTTATGCTAGGTAACCCTCCTGTAATCTGTGAAATCTTGTACGTGTTCTTTTGATGGCAGAGGTACCATACAGATTCTCGGACCTCCCGTTATAATTTCTTTGACGGTTTCCCCCAAAATAACGTTGAATAACGAATAAGGTGCTATAGTTCATTTCATACCGCCTTCTTCCCTACCGCGGCCACTGACCCACAGTATACTTAATTTTTTTTCTTTTTCACACTAATTTGCGCTATTGTCACTCTGTATTGCTAACCTTCGCTGCTTACAGCGCGAATGCTATGCGGCAACAACGGGGCAGCTTTTATGCTGCAAGGTTTTTCGGGGGCACCCAGCACGAATGAGTCAAAATTGTTTCTTATCTTTCCGTCTTCCAACTGCCGGCAGACACGTCTAATAAGAGCGACCAGTTTTACATCTGTGCTGTAAAGTAGCAATAGCCTTCATTTCTGTGCTTTCTTTTTTCATTAAAACGACAGCTAAGTTCAAAGACGCTGGCGAAGACGCCGGAAGTATGGTCTTCAGCTGCTCAGAGACAACTCTGTTGTGCACTGCGCTTCCATACTGGACGCCAATGTAAATAAAGCGGTCGCTCAAGGATCGTTAGGCTTCGAAACGCTGCTTTTATGCGAATCATTTTTTAGTGAAGCCTATGAGATATTTCCGCGCTTAATCCGAAATTTATAAATCCGCTTAATTTAGTAGCCGCCGAAGTTACGGTTCTGTTTTTCGACGAGTTGCAGCATTAGTAACGCACTGCTTAAAGCGGTTCCATTAGCGGTTGGGGCGGTTTAAGCTTGTGCAAGTACCTCTTGTTGTTTTAACATTCTCTGTATATGTTAAGGCCCTGCACAGTGCTTAATTATAGTCATTCCGTAGTATACACACTACTGTGCGAGCCCAAGATTAGAAGGAAGAATTTTTTTTTTACTATTAATGTTTCGGTTCTTGCTGTCTTGCTTTTGCTTGTCGTTTGAAGCTTTCACTGGCACGTTGTCCTACTTTCAAAGCCACCTTTAAAACTCGTTTAAATTCCTTGTTACTACACGGCAATAGCAATGTGCGTGTGAAAGAAATGAAGTGCACGTAAGCAGTACCGTATAAAACTATCCACTTTTTTTTTACTCCTTAAATGCTCACAGTTTATGTGTACGCTTTTAAGTAAGGTCAATGAAAATGCTGTTATACCTTTTTATATAATGTGAACTGAGATCAGTTTCAATGAATATTTGAGGCACTTATTTATTCAAAGCAGAATCCTTCTATTCTTTAAGCCTCGATTTGGCATTAAGCACTGACATTTCCTCCTTCACAGTCTTTGTGACCGCGTATTCACAGAGTGCTGTATGCAAATCTTGACTAAATTGAATTCATTCGTTAAGTGAACAGAGAAGTTTCAACAATTCAAACGCAGACCTCTACTGATTCTCATGATGAAGTACTGCAAGGGGATGCAATTTTATTGCAGTGCATTTCTGGGGCGCTATAATGACCCTTCACCTTTTAATCAGCTGCGTGTGACCTACATCGGAATATCTAATGCACTTCGTACGTATTTATTTAGTTCAGAAGCAGTTCAACTCCGCTGCTAGAAACAGCGTTGACGTGGAATCGAGTTCGGTGTGTGTTAAGGGGACAGGAATTTTCAGGTTGTCAGCGTTTAGATTGGGAATGATTTTCTTTCATTTGTGAGGCACCGCCTAAAAGGAAAAATTAAATTTTTCTAAAAGGTCAGCATCACTATGCAGTGAAGCATAGTTGTAACGAACAGATTTTGCATGGAACTCACATGAAAACGTATTATTAGCAGAAGTAATCAAGTTTTAACTCCATGGGTAGATTAAATCAAGAAGCTACCTGGAGCATACCTATATGCTTAATAGTAGAAATTGTAATAGTAATGCTCGTCTTATTATAACGCATAAGTCAATGTCATTTTTACGATTAAACAGCTCAGTCTATCGTAATTTCATGACAAAACCTAAATCCTAAGACGAGCTTGCCTCTTTCAGACTGCTTGTTCACTCCATAATGAATGCCATTCTCGAAGCTTATATCATCATGGTAAATGGATTCTATGAAGGCAGTCACCAAAGCATCGCCTTCGGACGATATTTAAGATTGCGCTACACCAGCGCCTAAAGGTAGTGGTCTCAATAATTTAGACACCAGGCGGGCACTCGAAACAGGGTCCGCGTAAGCCCATAAACGAAAAATTCCCGGAGATAACTAATTTGATTACATGTTGCCATTGCGAGAGATTCAGCAGCTTTAAATGCCTTTAGCAAAAGGGACGTCAGTTCCTTACAGTCTGGTGACACCACTTTCCTCCGGCCTATGAGAATGCGCCGTCTGGTGATGTTGCTTCGCTTCAGCCTTTGAGCAAATTTTATGACCGCGAACGGATTTTGGCCTCTCGGGGTTTTCAATACTATTGCAGTAAAATATGCATAGGCGACCATAAGACGCGACGCGAGTTATATTCATGCCCCGCGTACGCGAGAAATCTGCAACGATTTCGAGTGCACGTTTGCGTTTACAATAATCGCATTTTCGTCCCATCTTCGAATTCTATTTCACCTAAGGTTTCTCGTACCGCTGCTTCCTGGGCTTCTGTTGGGTAAAAATGGGTGTGCGGCTGGCGTCTGGTGGCTAGCTTTAAGTGCTTCTTCTTCGTACTGGTGTTGCATGCTCTTTTGGTGAATGGAGGGTTCTGGGCCGAGATGGATGGTGGATTGACGATTGGTGGAAGCTGATAGGTGTGAACTTGGTTTGACCGGTGGCGGCTCAAGAGGAGGCACCCACCTGCTGGTGCTTTCAAAAAGTGGAGGCTGCACACGCACGCGTACGACTCACGCCTGCTTTTTGCTGGGAAGACAGTACGGCTAACGCGATTAACAGGAGGGCGCGATAGGCTGTGCGGCACGCCTCCGGCAGCCGAGCCCTCCAGTTGTTGTTGCGACTGAGAGAATAATGAAAAGGAAAGCGCACGGGCCTGCCAACTGGCTCGAGCCGAGCCACCACCGCTGCCACGTGCAGATAGAAGAGAGTTGAAAGATCAGAGGAAAGAGCAAAAGAAAACAAAAGAAAAGACGCGCGTCACAGCAACAACCGCGTCCGCCGAAGCGGACGCTGGCTGAAAAAACAGATAACCGTCCGTAGCCGCGCTTCCGAGCCCTCCAGGAGCTCTTCCCTTTCCTTTTATAGCGCGGCTTTCAGGCGCCGTTCCTGCTTTTCCCGGCGTCGCTGTCGCCATTGTCCGTTGCAACCAGCAGCGGCCACCCTTTAAGCTGCGAAAGCAATGGAGCGGGTGCTCGGAAAGGAGAAAGTAAAAGTGCAACCTCCTCCCCTCCTTAGCAACCCGCGCGCCAGTGAGGGGTAGCAGCTGTGCATAGGAATCGTAACGTTACACAGCAGCCGTAGAACGAGTTCGCGTGCGTCGGCGGTGGCAGCTACACCGCCGCTCCTTCGCCAGACGTCTCGTTGCAGTCGAGTGAGTGAGACGCATGGCTCCAAAGCGGGCCAGTGATTCCGCGCCAAACAGTTGGGGGAGCGGCAGTGGGTTGACCACAAGGCTTTCGCCAAGCACACTTAAGAATTCCCAAAGTGTCTTCGATATTTTTTTTAAGAAAGGAAATGTGCAGTTTTTGTCTCCCACAGCTGCGAAACCAATAGAGCAGGGGCTTGTAAAGCGGAGGGTAAAACTTGTAAACTGGTTTTTGAGGAAAGGAAATGCGCAGTATCTGTTTCACACATCTTGGTGGACACCTGAACCAGAGGGAAGGCGCATAACTGCCCTCTTGGAACAGTGGACAAATCAATCGTGTTTTAAACTAAATGGCGGTAGTGACAAATGTGCGCTGCATGCTTTGGCGTTGACAGCGTTGTGCCAGAAGCGCTGCCACCTGCCAGGGTGACGGGTGGGCGGCGACTTTAATGTAGATATAAAGACAAGCGGTAATTTCTTACTACTTATGCGGGAGAACATCCCGTTCCTCTCGCTTGTAACGGCTCCCACAGCTGTGACAACCTCGCGAAATACTTGCGCAGACCTCGTCTTTGAGAACCAGCCATTGGTGCAGCAAGTCGAGCATATATCCATGTGTTTCTCCGTCCACAAAGCTGCCATCATGGGAGTCAAGAGCTGTTAGTGGAGTGTTTCTTGAAGAACGAATATGTGTGATTGGATTGGATTGGAGTAAACTTTATTTGTGCCTGCAGTTGGGCGCTCGCGCGCCCCGACGAGGGCCTACGTCGTCTACGAGGCTGCCGTTACTCGGCGCGGGTCTCCGCTCGCCGTTGCCGGCTCGCTGGGTCCCTGCCTTTCGAGCGCCCCGAGGACCTGCTGGACGGCCCATAGCTGTTGGTCATGGTCGTTGCTCTTCGCTGCTGCCTCCAGCCGCGGCGGGATTGTTCCTGATCTTGCTTCCTTTGGATTTCTGATGCAGTCCCACAAGATGTGCGTCTGATCTGCCGGCTCCCTCCGGCAAACTCTAATAACAAGTTGTCTGTAATTGTACAGTGGTGAGCAGCCTTGTCTAGAGCGCTTGAGCAGTGCGCACTTGGTAACAAAAACCGAAATTAGAGAGCAGCCCCTCATTACAGGGCAAAGTTTTCGTGCCTGCTTTGTTTACGAGGCTAACTGGCGCTACTTTCGTGCAAGCGTTGCAGCTGGACCCTAGAGGCTGCCACAAAATCTGGATTTGTTTGCAAGGAAGTGCACCACCCGAGCGCTCTAGACAAGGCTGCTCACCACAGTACATACATGTCTTGCACGAGTTATTTGCCTCAATCTATCGAAAAGCTGAAACAGGTGATGAGCTGCGCTCAAATTTTGCATTAGGAAGTAATGTAATCGCCGGCAATTTATTCTCAGTCGCGTAGTTTATGCGGCGCCCTACCTCAAGCTGAGGAAGAGCGACCGCGGGAACCTCAACTCGATGAATCGGGCGGCGGTGAAAAAAGCACTAGGACTCCCTGCCAAAGTGTCCACTGGGCGCCTGCTCCAGCTTGGTGTCCACAACTCGGTGGAGGAGCTGATTGAGGCCCATAGAACAAGCCAAATTGCCAGGTTGTCGGTGTCCAGCGCCGGCAGACAAGTCCTCCGGGACCTCAATCTCGCGCTGCTCCCCACCACTGAACGCAGAGTCGACATCCCGGAGGCATGGAAAAATACTGTGTCGGTTAAGCCGCTTCCCAAAAATATGAATTGGGAGTATAATCAGGCGAGGCGTGAAGCCAGGGCAAAATTTATTTAAAATTATTACGGAAATAAGACAGGCATATACTACGTGGATGCAGCGGATCCAACCGAGGAGGAGAGAGAGAGAGAGAGAAAACATTATTGTAAAAGGAATTCGGGGCACGCCACAGGGTCCCAACACGACCCCACAGCACTCAAGTGTTTATGTTTCTAAGTTCCATAACACTGGCAGCCCTGCCGGTGGCGATTGTCTGCACGGCCGGGTCCTCCGAGCGCAGCAGCGGCTCCCAGTCCTCCCAGGTCTTGAGGTTCTCTAGGTCCCGCGGGGGAGGGTCCGCCGGGCAGAGGGAAGTGATGTGGAGGGAAGAGGCGAAGGGTTCTGGGCATAGGGCGCATGCCGGATTGGGGAGGGAGAGAGGGAGGGATGATAGTGGGCTAGGGTAAGGGGTGAGGGGAGAGAGTGTGTCTGTAGTCTGCGCCAGAGTGTTGTTTGTTATCTAGGGAGGGGTGCGGCGGGGGGTAGAGCTGGCGTGAGGCTCTGTAGTCCTGCGTCAGCTCGCTGAATGAGTGCATGCGCTCCTTCGTGAATCCCCGATCATAGGCCACCTAAGCCCGGTTTAAAGAACCTAGGGCTAAAAGGTTGGCGGCCTCGTTTCCGGGATTTCCGGAGTGCGCAGGCACCCATATCAGCTCCACTTGGTGGGGTGGGGGTGCATCGGGCGAGTCCAGTATGCCAAAAGCAGGAACATTGAGTCGGCTTCGAGCAAAATTTAGAATCGCAGTTTTATAGTCACTTAAAATGTACCGGACTTCCGTGCGGGTGATAGCAATTGCAATTGCGGCTTCCTGTGCAGCCTCTCGGGAGGTGTCCGGAGGGAGAGGTGGTGTGAGGAGGGTGGATGAAGAGGAGTCCACCACAGCTGCTGTCGCTTCATCACCCGTGCAGGCAGTGTCCACCCATACGGCGTCCGGCTCGGAGCCGTACGCTCGATGGAGTGCCTTCGCACGTGCTCTGCGGCGCTGCTCATGGTGGGACGGGTGCATATTCCTCGGGAGCGGCCTGATGAGGAGCTCCCGGTGAAGGTGTCGTGGGATGGTGATGAGGGTTGGGTCGTTGGCCGGTATTTTGATTCCTAGGGAGTCCAGGATATACCGACCTGTGGAGGTTTGTGTGAGCCTGATGTATTGGGCCTGCCGGTGGGCCTCCACCAGTTCCTCGATCGTGTTGTGGAGGCCCAGGCCTAGTAATCTGTCGGTGGGTGTGTTGAGGGGAAGATGAAGTGCTACTTTGTATGCCTTGCGAATCAAAGCATCCAAAGCGTTTATGTCATGTTTGGATATTTGTTAGTAAGGGGTAGTGTACAGCCCACGGCTGAGGACACAGGCATGAATGAGGCGACATAGGTCGCGCTCCTTCATGCCTCTATGAGGTCCCGAAACGCTGCGGATGAGGTGCGACATCGCGCCTACAACCTGCTTGATTTTCTTGAGGGTGGTGGTGTTTTTTCTATCGTTGTGGATGTGCAGACCCAATACACGGAGGGTGCCAACTTCAGGTACAGGGTCACCATTGAGTTCAATGGCAATAGGGGAGCGGGGACAGCGGTGGTCCTTAGGAAGGATGAGGAGCAGTTCGGACTTCTCTGGGGAGCAAGCCAGTCCGATGGTCCGCTCGTAATTTTGGGTGAGTGTGGCTGCTTTCTGTAAGGTGTTCTCTATGCCGCCGTCACCGCCGTGGGTGGTCCACAGGGTGATATCGTCGGCATAAAGAGTGTGCTTCAGGTGTGGAATAGTGCATCTGCACCATTGCGGTGGTGCACGATGGAAAGCAGGTGAACAGGCTCTTGGTAAAGAGTAGCGAGGTGCTAAAGTTGGACGAAGTGGCGATTGCACTGGCCGCTACCCACTCCGACGCAGCGTACATAATGTCGGACTCGCAGCAAGCCTGCCGAAATTACGTGCGGTGTTGGATAGCGCCGCTCGCCGGCAGAATACTATTGGCATTTGAGAGCAGTTCGAATTCGGCTATGAGTAAAAAACAGGTAGTATGGGTGCCCGGTCACCACGGAGTTGAGGAAAACGAGGCCGCTCACGCGGCTGCCAGAGCGTTCCTTCCCCCGGGTTCCTTCCTCAATTCCCCGCTTCTGCCGCGGCACTGATACCGATTCCGCTAATCTCTTACGCGGATATCACAAACCATTTACGCCTCTGCAGGAGGGTACTCCCGGGACCCGCCAAGGGTCTGGACAGAACCGGGGAGTGCCACTTCAGACGGCTCCAAACCGGGTCTTTCTTAAATCCCGCCGAACTAAAACACGTGGACCCGACTTTCACGGGCAGATGCAAATTCTGTGGGCAGTATGCTGACCTATACCACATGGTGTGGGTCTGCCAGTACAATGCGCATATAGCCGCTATAAGTCAGCCCACTAGGGAGGGCTGGGAGGCGGCCCTGTCCAGCTCGGACCTGGAGCCCCAGCGGGCCCTGGTCCTGACAGTACGGGCAGCGGCGGCAGCCAATGGCGTCCCGGAATCGGGACTGCCACCCAGGTCAACATCCATCCACAGCTTCCCTTCCCAATTCAGTAAAGTGCTACGATAAATGCTTTCTCCACCTCTTCTCTTCGGGCGTCTCCCCACGTGAGACAGGACCGGCCCTGGCTAACAAAACGCATTACGGTCTGTCACGTGAACCCGACTTTCTAACCTTTAGTACGCGGCCGTTGCTTGCATTTAGCGGTCGTGTGCGTCTTTGTTTCTTTGGCCGAAGCCTTCTTTTTAGTAGCCTGGACAGGCGTGTGTGTAAGGTATACAAATACAGAGTGTGGCACCTAAGAATTTACACAATGTTTAAAAATAGGCTTTCTGAGTTAGAAGAGCGCTTTTTGTGCATATCATTGTCAACGGAATAGTAGATCAGAATACAGCCGACACGTGGAAACTAGCAGGCTGGTTAACTAATATTAAATAATCAGCTTTTTACTACTACTGTTAGGCTCTTTAATTATTCAGAGGCGTGTAACTCATAGTATGTAATATCCATATCAGTTTTTATAATTTCGAAAACGCAGTTACTTTAGGCTCCATGGCCCAACAAATTTGAATACATCACGCCAAAACCTTTCGTGAAGCTTGCAGGCAAAGAAATCTCAGAGGTCGCCTCGGTACTGCAGGATTACGCTCGTGAGTGCGGTCTAGAATGCGCTCCGAACAAATCAGAACTCTATATATTAGAAAAGATATAAACCTAGGGGAGAACATACAAATTTACGTTAACGACACCCGGGTACCAGTGGTGTAGAGGCTTCGGGTAAGAGGAATAAAAATTAATAAACGGGGTAACAATGCATGCGATGGCCTAGCAACAAATAAAGTTAATCTGCGCATAAATTAGTAGAATGATTAGGAGAATATCCGGCAAGCACGGTGGGCGTCTTGAAAAAGAAACCGTTCGGCTGGTTCAGGCGTTCATCGCCAGTCGCGTGGTGTTTGCGGCACCCTACCTCAAGGTGAGGAAGAGAGACTGCGGGAACCTCGACGCGATGTATCGGGCGGCAGCTAACAAGGCGCTTGGATTCCCTCCCAAAGTGTCTACTCAGCACCTGCTCCAACTTGGTGTCCCCAACTCGGTGCAGGAGCTGATTGAGACACATAGAACAAGCCAAATTGACAGGATGACGGTGTCCAGCCCCGGCCGACAAGTCCTTCGGAACCTCAATCTCGCGTTCTCCCCGCCACCGAACGCAGAGCGGACATCCCGGAGGCATGGCAAAATACTGTGACAGTTAAACCGCTCACCAAAAAAAATGAACTGGGAGTATAGTCAGGGGAGGTGTGAAGCCAGGGCAAAATTTATTCGAAATTACTGCAGGAATAAAGCAGTCATATACTACGTGATCCGGATCATGAGAGGGAAATAACTAGAAGAATAAGAATGGGGTGGAGCGCATATGGCAGGTTCTCTCAGATCATGAATGGCAGTTTACCAATATCCCTCAAGAGAAAACTATACAACAACTGTATCTTGCCGGTACTCACCTATGGGGCAGAAACGTGGAGGTTAACAAAGAGTGTTCCGCTTAAGTTAAGGACAACGCAGCGAGCTAAGGAAAGAAAAATGACAGGTGTAACGTTAAGAGATTAGAGAGGGCGGAATGGGTGAGGGGACATAAGTGGGTTAATGACATCCTAGTTGAAATCAAGAGGAGGAAATGGGCTTGTGCAGGGCATGTAATGCAAAGGCAAGATAACCACTGGTCCTTAAGGGTAACGAAGTGGATTCCAAGAGAAGGAAAACGTAGCAGGGGTCGGCAGAAAGTTAGGTGGGCGGATTAGATTAAGAAGTTTGAGAATTTTGAGAAGTTTGAGAAGATTTAGAGAAGTTTGCGGGGATACAGTGGCGGCAACTGACAAATGACAGGGTTAATTGGGGAGACATGGGAGAGGCCTTTGCCCTACAGTGGGTGTAGTCAGGCTGATGATGATGATGATAATACTACGTGGACGCAGCGGGTCCAACCGAGGGAGGTATCTGCACCATTGAGATGGTGCACGACGGAAAGTAGGTGAACGGGCTCTCGATAAAAACTAGCGACGCGCTAATGTTAGAAGTGGCGATTGCACTGGCCGCCACCTACTCTGATGCAGCGTACATAATGTCGGACTTGCAGCAGGCCTGCCGAAATTACCTGCGTGGTAAGATAGCGCCACTCACCCGCACAACACTATTGGCATTTTAGAGCAATGGGGATTTGGCTACAAGCAAAAAAAAAGCAGACAGAGTGCCTGACACCCGGTGATTGAGGGGAACGTGGCTGCTAATGTGGCTGTCCGAGCGATCCTTCCCCCGGTTCTACTCAATGCCTCGGTTTTCCGTCGGCAACCATACCAATTTCGCCGCCGCGGTGGCTCAGTGGCTATGGTGCTCGGCTACTGACCCGAAAGACGTGGGTTCGATCCCGGCCGCGGCGGCTGGAATTTCTTTGGAGGAGAAATTCTAGAGGCCCGTGTACTATGCGATGTCAGTGCACGATAAAGAACCCCAGGTGGTCGAAATTTCCGGAGCCCTCCACTACGGCGTCTCTCATAGCCTTAGTCGCTTTGGGACGTTAAACCCCATAAACCAAACCAAACCAAACCATACCAATTTCAATCTCTTACGCGGATATCACAAACCATTTACGCCTGTGCAGGAGAGTACTCTCGGGACACGCCAAGGGTCTTGACAGAACCGAGGAGTGCCACCCCAGAGGGCTCCAAACCGGGTCTTTCTTAAATCCCGCCGTACTATAACACATGGACCCGACCTTCACGGGCAGGTGCAAATTCTGCGGGCAGTATGCTGACATATACCACATGGTGTGGGCCTCTCAGTACAATACATGTACACCCTTCATAACTAGGGAGGGCTGGGAAGCGGCCCTGTCCAGCTCGGACCTGGAGGCCCAACGGGCCCTGGTACAGAGAGCACGGGCAGCGGCGGCAGCCAATGGCGTCCCAGAATAGGGACAGCCAACGAACAGTCTATCCAAGCCCTTGGCAGTTCATCATCAACAGCGTCTAGAATGTGCTACGCCACCATTAGTACGTAGGGGTGGGCCTTGCAGACCATGTCAGCTAGGATTGGAGGAATAGACGAATAGCAGCAAACACGTAATTCGTACAAGCGATTGCTGCAGCAACAGAAACCCCCCATTACCACCTCCACAAAATCTGTTTAATTTCGGATAAAAACCTTCAACAATGTAAGAATTGGAATGCACTACGCCTCTTCACGTTAAATCAATGCGAATATTCCTGAAGTCCATGGAAAAGATTATGGACTTAACCGGGGTGGCAGTGCATGTTTTATTTATTGGCGTTGACGCGCCATGCTGCGGAAAGTTTGGCTCTAACGGCTGTTTATATGGAGAATAAAACGAGGACATGGCATAAAATGGAAGTTTAATAAAATGACCAAATGTTGGTCTGTGGCGCTAGGCGCCTACACACAATAATACCCGCACAAGGGTATCGCGCGGCCTGGTGCGAGCGTCGATAGAAAAAAAAAAACATACGCGACATAAGTCGCCAGAACTACACACTCAAACATGGCGTGCTCGGAAGTCTCGGTCTCGCCGCACTGTGGACACCGCGAAGAGGGTGCGAGAGCGGAGCAGGCGGGTGCAGTGGCGAGACTTGACGTCTCACACGCTGCCACCAGACGTCCGCGACTTCGGCTGGCTGCGAAGCGGGATGGTCTGGCCTACGGGAGTCCGCGTCGCAGCGTGGGGCATCGCACCCTCTCGCGGTGTCCGCAGCGCAGCGAGAGCGAGACTCTTGAGCACATGATGATGATGATGAAAACTTTATTTGTAACAAGGGAGTTTTGGACACGTCGGTCCTTGGGCCCCCGCGCGGCCCCACTGCACTCAAACGTCCATGTCCCGGAAGCTCATGACGCTGGCAGCTCGGCCGGTGGCGATGGCTTGCTTGGCCGGGTCCTCGGAGCGCAGTAGGGTCTCCCTAGCCTCCCAAGTGGTAAGGTGCTCCAGGCTCCGCGGGGGAGGATCCGCCGGGCAGAGGAAAAGAATATGGTCGAGAGTGGCTTTGGGGTGGTGGCAGAGGGTACAGGAAGGATTCGTGTGGACTGGGTGATATCGCGAGCGTATATAAGGGGAGGGCAAAGTGCGTGTTTGAAGCCGCCTCCAAAGTGTCTGATGGTAATTGTCCAAGGAAGGATGAGGTGGGGGGTAGAGCCGACGTTCGGCTTTGCAGGCCTGCGTCATTTCACTGAATGGGTGCATGCGCTCCCGCGAGAACCCCAGGTCGGAGGCCGCCGGTGCCCGGTTGAGAGAAGCTCGGGCTATAGCGTTGGCGGCCTCGTTTCCGGGATTCCCGGAGGCGTATTCGCCAACTGCAGCCTGTACAGCCACAAGGCTTGATACCACGGTGAATTGATCACCGTGACTGAAGATTGTCACAACGGCTTACCTAAAAGGGATTATTATTCCCTAAATAATGCTTAAAAGTTTATACCAACCTATTTTTACCAACCATGTAATATTTATTTTAAATTCAAAACTGATAATCCAGCGCTGTGAATAATCTGTGTAAAAGTATGCAGAAAAGGTTTTGAAAATTTTAAACGGCGTTATATGCCACTAAGCATCACGATTTGCGACCTAAAAGGGAGAAAAATTTAAAAAACAAATAAAAAAACAATAAAATTACAGTACAGAGAGCGGTGTCGAACGGCCGACCTTCCATACGCAACACGTGCCTCTAATCTACTGCGCCATAGCGGCGATTTTTTTGTCTTTATTGCCTGTTTTGACAGATTACAACAGATCATAAACAGATGTTCTGCGCTGCACACTCAAACAACAAGAACGGACATGTGTTTCACTCGCGTGAGAAAATCAAAACTTTCTCAGGGAACACAACTCTCCCATCAACTCGATAACTTCATCTCCAAAACATAGCTCCTTGTACACTTCACGTAGCTTAAATATGCTTTCTTTGAAGTAATCGCGGACAGAACGCGCATCTTCATCACAGTGTCGTACAGCCATCCTGCTTCGCCAAATACTGTGCAGGCCAAGCAGGAAAATTACATCATATTTATAAAGATCCGGCTCTATGTCCAGGAATCGTATCCCATACGGCGTTAGGTAAGTGTCAAACCGCCGTTCTGAATGAATATTTATAACCAGCCTTAATGGTGGCTGCTACCTGCCGGTGGGCGGCGCTGTCATCGCTGGCTGTACCGGCTGCATTTGGCGAACACGCTTCCCGGAGTGGGCAGGCACTCCATATCAGCTCCACATGGCGGGGCGGGTTCGCTGCGAGGGAGTCCAGTATTCGAAATGCACGGTCGTGAACTCTCCCGCGAGCAAAATTTAGTATGGCAGTTTTGGAATCTGACAGTATATATCGGGCCTCCGTGCGGGTGATGGCCAGGGCAATGGCGGCCTCTTCGGCCTCCTCCGAAGTGGCAGTAGGGGTTATGTGAAGAGTGGCAATGGGTTGGAGGGAGGGGTTCGTGATGACTACAACCGCGTC
Source organism: Amblyomma mixtum (assembly GCF_055824585.1). Lineage (NCBI taxonomy): Eukaryota > Metazoa > Arthropoda > Arachnida > Ixodida > Ixodidae > Amblyomma > Amblyomma mixtum. Next base: position 76,882,681 of record NC_143013.1, read on the forward strand.
CTCGCCCGTGCATGCGGCATCCACCCAAACGGCATACGGTTCCGTGCCACAGTGTTTGTGGAGTGCCCGTGCGCGAGCTCTGCGGCGGGGTTCGTGGTAGGTGGGATGCATGTTTTTGGGGAGAGGTTTAACAAATAAATCGCAGTGAATATAGCGGGGGACCTGGAGCTGTGTGGGATCCGTGGCTGGTAGGCGTATAACGAGGGTGTGTAGGATGTGTCTCCCGGTGGTGGTTCTCGCGAGACGTATGTATTGTGTCTGTCGGTTGGCCTCAATAAGCTCCCCTATCGTATTGTGTAGGCCTAGTTGAAGGAGTTTTTCGGTTGAGGTATTTAGGGGTAGGTGCAGTGCTGTCTTAAATTCTGTTCGAATCAAGGCATCCAGGGTGGACATTTCCCCGGCCTGGAGTTTCAGATAGGGGAGCGTGAAGATAAAGCGGCTGAGGACGAAGGCATGAATGAGACGACATAGATCATGCTCCTTCATACTCCGGTGGTGTGCACAAACGCGGCGGATTAGGTGTGATATCGACATAGTTGTCTGCTTGAGTTTCCGTATGGTGAGTGTTTTTCGCGTTGTTCTGGATGTGGAGGCCAAGTACCCGGAGCGTGTTTACCTCCGGGATGGGCTGGTTTTCCAGTGTCATGGTGATGGGGGCTGTGGGGCAGTTTCGTGTTGTGGGGCGGATTATGAGGAGCTCCGACTTCTCCGGTGAACAGGAGAGTCCGATACTCCGCGCATGCGTTTGGGTGAGGATAGCCGCGGACTGTAGGGTGTTCTCTATGTCTCCATCACTGCCATGGGTGGTCCATAGCGTGATATCATCGGCATAGAGTGTATGCCGAAAGTGAGGGATGGTTTGTAGCTTGTGGACAAGGACAATGAGAGTGACATTGAAGAGGAAAGGGGAGAGGATGGACCCCTGGGGGGTTCCGACCCCACTAAGGGTGTATGGGGGGGAAATGTGGGGAACGAAGTGAATTTCGGCCGTGCGGTTAGTAAGGAATGTTTGAATATAGGCACATCATGTTTGAGTGTGTTGTGGCAAGAACGTTTTGGCGATTTATGTCGCGCATGCTTTTAATTTCTCTCGACGGCAGCACAGGCCGCGCGATACGCTTGTGCGGCTATTACTCTGTGTAGGCGCGTTTGTTTTGTAGCGCCAGATAGGCGCCGCTTCCTTACAGGGCCGACCCCAGCGGGCCATGTTCCGCTGGGGTCGGAACATGCTGCAGCGAGTGCGAGCACGCGTGTTCCAGCCGGCGTGCTTAGACAGGGTGACGCTGCCGGAAGAAGAGTTCCTGCGACGGTGGAGCACCCGCTTCATCGTCGCAAGCAGGGGCCGTGTGACGGTGCGGCTACTGCCATATTGAGTGTCGCGCGTCAGTGTAGTGCGCGATGTTTGTGCGCGGAATTGTTGCGCGGTCCTCCTCCCGCGTGCTTCCACCGCGCGTATGGACCCTCTTGAACTCTTGTTCTTTGGACACTTACGTTGCTTGTGATTGTATGTGTGTGCATCGGGCGAGATCTCTCGCCGTAATGTGTTTTTCTGTTTTGTAGAGGGATGGTTGTCCCTTTTATGCTCCTGGGTTCAAATAAACTTCTCTTCGGTGGAGCACATGTGGTTTATGTAATAATAATAAAAAATGCAGATGATTACGTTACTTCCTAATGGAAAATTTGAGCGCATCTCATGAGCTTTTTCAGCTTTTTCGATAGACTGAGGCAAAGAATTAGAGAATTTTGCACACATATTCCTTCTTCAAGAAACACTGCACTAACAGTTCTTGATTGTCACGAAGGAAGCTTTGTAAACAAAGAAATAGATGGATATATGCTTGACATGCTGCACCAATGCCTGTATCTCAAAGACGAGGTCTGCGCAAGTATATTGCCAGGCTGTCACAGCTGTGGGAGGCGTTACGAGCGAGAGGAACGGGACGTTCTCCTGCATAAGTAGTAAGAAATTCCCGCTTGTCTTTATATCTACATTAAAGTCATTAAAGCTAGATTTGGCCGAGGTCACCCTCAAGACTACCCTTCTATTGGCTACGTCCGGCACGACGCTCCTTCGAACCTACCCGAGCTCCCTACCACTGCCTGCAGCTTGCGTGCCGCTGCTTCGAACTAATCCGAGCTTACTCGAGTTACTCCGAAGCGTCACTCAAGATTCTTGGTCGGGACCACGTTAAGGAGCGCTTTCGCACTGAAATATGTCTCAACACACACACACAAAAAGCACAAAATTGGGCAGTTTAGTCAAACTGAATCGACAGTGGATCAGGAGTTTATCCTGCGAAAGCAGCTAGGCAGTCGCTTCGTCTTTCTTACCTGTAGGGCTAAATTCAACGAATCGCATTTCTTTTTTTGTCATTCTCCCGTTGTGCAATAGCTTTCATTGTCGATATTTGATTGATATCAGTCCTTTCTTAAAGCTTTAACGCACACATTACTCAAAGAATCTGTGCGGGCGTGCGACCCCACAATTGGCACGGCCACAAGCGGATGCTGATTTGGTGACCGCCGACTACCATAGAGACTGTTGCGTTGGCCTTCAGCCACATATTCTCCGAGCTCTGCCAGAGAAGAGCGATAGAAGCGCTGTGATGTGTTGCCGGAAGAACCCAGTCTCTGTACTACGTCACCAGGCGGACCGGAATAGGTAGCCCTGTGAGCTTCCTGGTGTGTAGCTGCGAATATTTTTCGCATTCCCGGATGACGTGGGCAGCGGCCGCTAGGCTTCAGCAGCGACGTCACATCCCTTCGTTGGGTTCATTGTTGAAAACCTTGTGCCGTAAGGCCGGAGTTAGGGCAGTATTGATCTTCACGCGGCAAATAGTCTCCGTGTCCCTGAGTAGCTCCTACGCCATAGGCGCAAGAGGGCGCGCCTGCTCCTCAGAGCCTTCCCTTCCTTCAACGCGAAGTTGCTAAAGGACCTTTTTGCGTCGCGTCTGCGATTTCTTTGACGGTCGAGGGATCCAGTTGGCGAGCGCATGTGCCCGCTGGGCAGTATGTGCGTTCGGCGCGGTAGCCATCTTACGGGCTCCGGCTCGTGCCTCGCTGTTGGCCCACCCTTTGTCTTCGGGGTCTCCGTGTGCTGGCAGCCTGGAAATCGTCGCACTAATGTTGAGTTTAAAGTGCGATTCTTGAAATGTAGGGGCTAAATATCCGGCTGTACTCGAGTATGTGGACTGGCTGCGCTCTATTGTCTACCCGATTCATATGTGCAATACGTGTCCCTGAAGCGGTAAAGTCTATGCCCGGAGTAGTGACCGATAAAGGTTTGCAGGGCCTCCTTCGCTGTTTTGCGACGAGTTATAAAATATACCACCGTAGTGTCGACTTCGTGGAGGATAGTAGTGTAGCGGCATTCACCATGCGATAGATAGTGTAGTATGGAGTATGGAGCTCACAAGCATGTCCGGACAGTGGAATCACTGTCCGGACATGCTTGTGAGCTCCATACTCACTGGTACCATTCTCACCGGCCTAGCGGAACGCAGTCTCTGCAGCATCCTTGTACTGCACGTACTAAGCGTAGCCGGTGGTTTGTGTGCTATGCTGCGGCTGTGCAAATCTGCGAAGCGCTTGCGTCAGTCCGAGGCGCTACATCTCCGGAGCCATAATCTTGTCGATGATCTGTAAACACTCCGCAAACGGCAGAGCCCCCACTGGGATTCTAGTAATCATTTCAGGACCGAACATCCTCGTTTTGTGCAATTGAGGTCCCTTCAAGATAAAAACGAAGGGGATTTTAAACTAAGGACACCACCAACATGCCTTTGTTGTGTAAAATTCTTCCTCCTCCTCCTCTCGCCTCCTTCGAGAATTAATATCATTGCTCAGGATTCCCTGCCAATCAATGAAAATGGAGTTCTTTATATTATCGGCGTCACTTGTTTGAATTTCGAGGCGCGAATTATGATCGAATTTTTTCCGCAGCGGTAATCTAGTGGTTTGAGCATTTGCGTCGCATGCTAGAGGTGCGAGGTGCCATGCCCACGGCCGCTGTATGCCCACCGCTGATACAAATGAGTGCAAGCTTTCCTCTTGCCTAATTCTCTGCGTCTTTAATGTGCTGTTTAGAAAATTAGTCTTTGCCCGACCTTGCTCAGACGAAAATACCTAGTGCCATGGTGCTCTCTGGCCACAGATGCAAGCTTGCACCACAAAATACATAATCATCATCATCATCGTTAAAGAAAGATTCAATTTTAGATAAAAAATTTTGGGTTGTGTTTCGCTCCCAATTAAACATCAACGCATGTACGAAAATTTATTCAACCGGTTCTCATTGAAGACCAAATGTTCATGCATCTGTCTTCAATGTTTATTAAGGAACATATGAAACACACCTAATCGTTCATATACGAGGTCTGTTAGAAAAGTATCCGACTTTATTTTTTTTTGCGAACACCTTATGGATATGAGACAAGCGCGCTTGCATCAGGCGACCTTGAACCTTCATGCGCATTTAAGAATTTTTTCCCGCCTGCCGATAGCGTCAGTCGCTGGGAAGCAGCGTTTGAGTGAGGCAGTGTGCAGTGCTCTCGTCGGTCTTTTATTGCAAGGAAAATGGCGCAGTGAAAGGAGCAGCGCTACTGCAACAAATTTTGCCATAAACTTGGCGACAGCCGAGTGGAAACCATTCGAAATATTCAGACGGCTTTCGGTGAAGATGCTATGAGCAGCACACAGTTTGAGCAGTGTTACAATTGTTTTAAAGATGGCCGCACATCGGTGGAGAACGAGCCACGCTCCAATCGGCCATCAACATGCCAAAATGACCAGGTCATTGCCGAACTGAACGCTATGGTGATGCGGAACTGTCGCGTGACTATCCGAGAAATTGAGGAAGAGGTGGACATGAGCAATTTCTCCGCACATTCCATTATCACCGAAGATTTGGCCATGGAGAGAGTTGCGGCGAAATTCGTGCCGAAGCTGCTCACGGTGGAGCAAAAGCAGCTTCGTGTTGAAGTCTCACAGGACATGCTGGATTCCGCAAACAGTAATCCCGACTTCATCAACATCATACTCACTAGTGACGAGTCTTGGGTGTACAGGTACGACCCGGAAACCAGATCCCAGTCGTCAGAGTGGAAGTATTCCACGTCACCAAGACTTAAGAAGACCCGCCAATTGCGCAGCAATGTGAAAGTGATGCTGACTGCTTTCTTTGACACCCTCTGTGTGGCAGACCACGAGTACGCACTCTACAGGGTCAAACAATGACCAAAGAGTACTACAGGGATGTCCTCCGTTGCCTACGTGATGCTGTGCGGCGCAAGAACCCGGAGCTGAGGTCAACAGGAAATTGGCGCACCCATTGCGCCAATGCTCCTGCACATTCCTCGCACTCGAATCAGATTTTTTGGTGAAAAACCAGACTCCTGTAGTTCAACAGACTCCTTACTGTCCTGATATGGCCCCTGCGATTTCTGGCTGGTTCCCAAAATGAAAAGGTCATTGAAAGGAGCGCGATATCAGACAAAGAAGAACATTATGGCTGCAACGACAGCTGAGCTAAACTCCATTCCGAAAAGGGCCTTTTCGGAATACTTCCCACAATGGCAGCACCGCTGGGAGAAGTGTGTGGAGTCCCAAGTAGACTACTTTAAAGATGACTAGGTTGGCAACGTTCCAGTTATGCAAATTTTTTTTCAATGGCCAAAGGTCGGGTACTTTTCTAACAGACCTCGTATTTGTGCGGAATCTACGCCACTAGTTGGTGTTCTTATACGAGCCATGGTCATCCAATTTTAGGCGTACTTTCGAAAGCACCTTCGTGGCGGAAGATTTTGTGCCTTCGAGCGAACATGAAAGACGGCCATCTCCTTCTAGGCGTACTGCCGCTACTCAGGCAACGTGTCACCATAAGCACGTTTACACCTCACTCCACGTCACCTCTTATATACTCTTTCAGGCCTTGCCCAGTTCCCAGTCGCGCATTTCTCCAGCCGACCCTGTGTGGCAGGCAGCTAGTGGGCAGGCCTCTTCACCAGACGCTCTATACTTAGAAGCTATTTTTTCATGTTTTTTTACACTCTCAGCGTTGCCTCAGGGCAAGAACGAAATACTTACACTAAAGCGAGCACGCTTTCTGCAGAAACACCTCGGGTGCTGTCATCCCCAGCTTTCGCGGGGTGCCTGCAATACAGAGGGTTTAGCTACTTTCTGACTGGGTTAGAAGGTGTGTTTACTCCACAAGAAGAAACGATCGACAGGATTGAAGCCGGCGCCGAAAGTAATATACTTAGGTTCTGGCGAGTGGTACATCTGCTGTCCAATTCTTGTTTTTATCTCAACAACTGTCATTCTGGCGCTGACAAACGCACGTTCCTCGTCTCTTTCTCGCCGCCCTCAATTTCACGCAGTACAGTGATTAAGTGCGCAGTTTCTCAAATAAGAAAGCGCCTTACATGCTTACGTGCTTCCATCCCTAGAGCTGCCGCTTGCGGCTTGCATGAGTACCGGTCTTCGTTACACAAGCGGATTGTTCGCACATTCCAGCTGAATTGTCGAAAAGCTGACCGAAGAAAATTGGAAGAATTCAGTTTGTCTATTTGTCAAACAATGATGTAAGCCTTAACTACACCGCCGAATAGGTATAGCGCATTATTCGGAGCTCCTGAAGAGACTTCCCCATTGGCCACTTTTCTTATCTCTACTTATCCAGGGACCATGTGCTCGACTACCCTCGCCTCTTTTGGTGTGCGGCGCGGTAATGACGTGAGAAGAGGTGACGTCGGCACTTGCTGCTAAGAATGCTCCTCTCCTTCTGTGCAAATATCAGCGAATATGGGTAAAATCAGTGTACAAAGCTCTGGATACTTATATCAATGCAGCCTGCAGATTGGTTTGTTAACCTCCAAATTTCTATTTAAGCGCCTTTTTCTTTTTTCCATTCTCAATCGTAACACTATAAAATCCCCAACAATAATATTAGTTAAAAGAATGTCTTGCCGGGCAAGTTGGTAACTGTTCATCTTTGGTTACAGGCGCGAAAAAAGTGGCGCTTTGTCCCTTCTTTCTGCTTTGTGTTCTGTCTTTTTTCACCGGCCGACCTCTCCACCTTTCCCTCATTAAAATTCCTTTCTCTCTCTCTCTCTGTCTTTTTTCGCACCTGTAACCAAAGATGAATAAGATTACTATCCATTACAGCCTCCTCAGCCGTTTTGTTGAGTGCCGTTATGTTGAGTGTTGAGTGCCTACACGGCGCGTATGAGGTATACTCTGTGATGACTGCTGACGACCCGCCGCGGTGGCTCAGCTGTTAGGCCGTGAGTCTACTGAGCTCGAGGGTCCAGGTTCGATCGCAACTACGGCGGCCGTGTTTCGGTGGAGAAAAAAACTTAAAGGACACCCGTGTGCTTTGCGTGGTGAGTGCGCTTCCAAGATCTCTAGGTGGTCCCAATTATTTCAGAGCTCTTCACACAGCAACATTTTCTCTCTTTCTTTTTCACTCTATGATTTATCCCTTTCCTCATGTCATGGTTCAGGTGTCTATCGATAAGTTAGACAGTTAATTACTGCGCTCTTTCCTTATCTTCAAGCCCATTTTTCCCTCAGCGGTCTTCACGAGCGTTCTCGGTGCTGAAAGAAGGGATGAGAGACGACCACGACTATATCTAAAAATCAATGGGAGAGGTTACCGCTTAAACACGTAGCGTGAGCGGCTGCGGCGAAGGTCGAGTGGTCTAAGGCAGCGGGAAGGGAACATACGGTAGCGCTGCCACGGGTTCCGAACCCCACTCTGTGTGAAGTTATTTTCTACTGGATAGCCTTAGGATGGAAAGTTCCGGAATATTTAAAATAAGTTCTCTCTCTTCTTCGGCTTCGTGTTCAGTTCAGGTTCGGATGATGTTGCTCTTAACATGCCGAGAATGGGCGTTGTCTCTTATTTTTGACGGAAATGGAAATTTATCACGAATAAAAAACTCAGCTGCAAGCGCGCGGCGGCTGTTGGCCATAAGCGAACTCGTACATGGAAAGACCAGCCATTATGCACTCCAACATAGTCCTTATGCAACTTGGAACACCCGTTCTAGCAGAACGAGTTTCCTAGAGTGGTGCTTTGAATTGAGAAATCTGGCCCAAGGCCAGAACTAAACGTGTATGTGCATTTAAGTGCACACTCTCTCGTCGTGAAAGGCTGTGCGACACGCGGCAATGGCTGCGAGGAAGACATTTTTGTGTGTGTGTGTGTGCGATTACATTAAAAGCTATAGAGCGAAGTCTCCTCTACCGTTGGTGCTCATCGCTCTGTTTCCTCTCTCCAGCCCGCAGTGCCTTCGGCTGTGCGGGCCGGGCATTTTACTTTTAGTTTTTTTTTTTCACAGCCCACTCTGTTCTTTGTTCCTTTTCTCCGGCACAGCTCATAATAATGGAACACGAACAGGGCTGCAGGGCACACAAGAAAGTTGCGAGTTGCCTCGAGGAGTTTTCGAGGAGTTTGCAAAGGACCAATGTAGGAAAAAAGCTCGATCGATAAGTGGCAGTATGACTATCTCCATCTTGGGCGGGACAAAACTTTGGCTGTGATAAAATAAAAACAAAACCGAAGAAAGGAAGAACTGACCTCGCGAGTGATGGCTGCGCCCGTCAGCCGAGTATATTCTATTCTAATGTTCTTTTGTTTATAGTTTAGTTTATTTTAAACAGTCAAGCTTCCGTTTCTGCCCCTGTGTAGGAGCGATTCTTATACTTCAGGAAAAAATCTGCAAGCACTTCCAGTCGAATTGTTAAAAATTTTGTTTCGAGGTTGACGTGAAAAGTTCAGTATGCGCCCGAAGATAGAAACTGAAAAAATACCGAGCATGATGAGAGGCAGCACGCACTGACGAAGGACGGGGTGCGTAAAAGTGGAGACAAGAGAACAAACATTTCTGGCGTGACTTTGCCTACGGAGAGCGATATGAAGTAACTAATAATCATTATCTTTATCTCCTCGTTAAGAGAGGAACGAGAAAGTTTGGCTGTATTTTCGTTCTTGAAAGCTTTGCGATGCATCGCAAGGCACCTCAGCAGGGGTGAAAAAGAGGAAAACGTTAATTCGTTTCTTCGTTAAATGTTCAGGCACTATACTGAGAGAGAAGATAACCCAGGCAGCCAGCAGTAATGAATGGTTGTGCACATTAGCAGCTGCAGAATAATAAAATAGAGTGGTGAAAGCGAGGACAAAGCAAGAAATATGTATAAAAGACACTCAACTGCAGGCTATTTTCTGATTTTATTGCTTTAGAACAAGGGATTTATAAAGCACAGCTGTGCAAAAAGAAAAGGCAGGATAAAAACGTTAACATGCCCGAGGCGTCGACGAAACGACACAGACGCGTGCACTTGCTGACGTCAGAACTGGTGGAAAGCCTGAACTTTCACATCTAAAAAAACGTGCTCTTTCCGTAAAAGTATTAATGAAAGCGAACTGCGGCAGTTTTGACTCAATTTTAGATATACTAAAAAACTTCAAAAATTTTTCTTTCAGTCCAGGTTTTTCCATTGGGAAGAGGCTTAGTTACTGCTATATCTTGTATATAGCTGCGACTTTCGCAGCATTTGCATTGCAGTGAAAGATTACTGCCAGTACCGCTTTTAAAGAGGTGAGCTCTGTTCGAGCGCCCGCTCGTTACAGCATCGGCCAGTTAAGCCTGTGTAGATCAGCAGGTAAAAATTAGGTACGTATAGGCAACTTTTGAAACGTATCTGATGAAGTTTTTCAGTGGTTCATTTTTGACGTGCTTGATTCCTTTGGTCTTAAGAGCCGAGGGCAGAGTTTCTTCAGCTTTCAAGATGCCAGGAAAAACCGCGGATCTCATATCTCTTGCCTCCTTAAGTGAAAAAAGAGGCAGATTTGTTTGAGTACAGGTGCGAAGGATCGGTACTGTTCACCAAATGGCTACCAAAAGTTACCTATGTAATACCTCTCTTGCAGGCGCGTCTAATAGGCCAAGTTGGCCGATCATTCAAACAGCAGGAGTAAAAGACGCATTAACGGACTCAGCGAACAGCGAGGACAGAATCCGTCCACGCCTCCTGGAGGCTAAATAGTTCACCGGTATAGTTCTTTGCACAACGCGTGTGTTTATCTTGCATGATCTTTTAGAAACACTCGGACAATTTGTTTGGATATTCGGCACATCGGATATATGGCCGGAGCGCGATACGCAATCCGGCGGTGATCAAAGAAGCAGTAAAAGAGAGACGGAGATGGCTCAGTTGAAAGAGCGACCGCCTTAACCGGGATAAATTTCCAAGGCGGACCTATCTACACGGCGTCTCTCTGTAATTTATAGATATAGCATAGATACGTTGCGGTGAGTGGAATATGGTGACTAACATACCACACCGACATGCCGACATGGTGTTTGAGAGACACCGTAGTGGAGGGCTCTGGATTATTTCGACCACCAGAGGTTGATAAAGTGCACTAACATCGCACAGTACATGGGTGTCTTGCGTTTCGCCTCTATCGAAACGCGGCCGCCGTACCAGGATCGAACACGCACCATGGGGCTCTGCAGCTCAGCTCCGTCACCAGGAGCCAAAGCAGTGGGGCAGTGGTATAAATTCGAATGCGCCGGTCTCAATACCTTCCCTTCACTGCGAAGTGAAGAAAAAATTGGAATACTGAAAGAATTACAAAACTAAGAAATGGATTGGTTTATGATTGGTTTATGGGGTTTAACGTCCCAAAGCGACTAAGGATATGAGAGACGCCGTAGTGGAGGGCTCCGGAAATTTCGACCACCTGGGGTTCCTTAACGTGCACTGACATCGCACAGTACACGGACCTCGAATTTCTCCTCCAAGGAAATTCAACCACCGCGGCCGGGATCGAACCCGCGTCTTTCGGGCCAGCAGCCCAGCACCATAGCCACTGAGCCACCGCGGCGGCCTAAGAAATGAAGAAGGGGCTCTTTGGATGTGCGCACTTTGCTAAGCCAGCAATAAAGAGAGGCGTGAGAGTCAACTAGTTATATTTTTTTTTGTTCTGAAAGCCCCAGTTTCAATTTAAGAAAGGGGGTGGCAACAAAAGGGACAGAAAGCCGAGGAGACGCTTCCGAGCACAAAATTGAGCAAGGAACGTGGGACCCTCGCATTGCTTAAAATAAAGAAAAGCCCACATCTTGAGACCGCGGATCAAGTGCTTTTTTCAGAAACCAATAATGTCACGTGCCCTCGAGCATGAAATGTTTGCCTCTGCGCAACTCCTGCTTTCGCGTAGGCGTCCTCAGCGCTTTGCACTGTGCTGTAAAATTGCTGTTCGCGGCTTCCTCAGAGACGAGGAAGCGCGTTTTATTCCAGCCTAGCGACGCATTTTTGGCGAAATATTTCATCGGTGCACCGTCCATCCGCATCTTTTGTAACTTACGCTGCATTCTGTATTTTCTTCTCGCTGTTTGCTTTGCTTATCACAAAAGCGGAGATCTGTCGCAAGGTTGCTCGCAAAAGGTTGGCCGCATGAACGTTTTAAAAGCGCTTGTTCTTAATATTACCAGGCGCATCGCGCAATCTCCTCTTTATATAAATTGATTTTTCTTGACCTTTTGATCAGATGGCTTTAATGTGTGGTTCCCAATGAGGATGAGATGCCAGAGCGAGGCGAAGATACCTCACCGGATCATATCTTTTTATTTTTGCGTTACCAATCATGTATGGTAAATTCAGTGGAATTTTCTTGTTGCTGAACGCAACCAATTTATTCTTCCTGTCTTGGCTTTGCCTTGTCTTGCGGATTTCTACGAGAACTACTAAGCGGCTTCAGTTACACTACCGCCTGGAGTGAGGTCGCAGTAACAGCTCTCGCCTTAATTTCAGTGCAGGTAAAAGTGTTAGTCTCAAAATCAATTTAAAAAATACAAAACCTACAAAACAAAAACATACTGCATACAAAAAAAAGTGTTAGCCTGAAAATCAATACAGAGAGGTATTTCAGGTATGTATGACATACACAGAGGTATGTCAGAAAAGACTAATACTTAGAAGTCGCAGATATACTTCTGAACGCAGTTGTTTCTCCTGACTGGATTAACTCTTGCGGAGACGAAAGTTGTTACAATGGCGTCAACGTGAAGCAACGTATATTTGTACTTTAGAAGGGCCAATTACTGACATATATATTGTCACAGATGGGTCCTTAATCACACAGGCTAGGCACAGGCCGCAAACAGAGAAGCAGAGTCTCAGCTCCGAGAGCACGCGAGTTCCACACTTCTTCGTCCTTTCGGCGCCGCCCGGGGACACCTGGCGGCATTATTCCCCCTCCCACAAAAAAGAAAGCAAAAAAGTGGGCGCACATTGAGTGAACGGGAGGAAGTAAGCACGTGAACGGTCACATGCCGCTCAACGGCTGCAGGTACAAATAAAAAGAACACGCGGAAGAGGCTACGCCCCTTACTGCGTACAGTAAGGCTTCATGCGCAGTACGTGCACGACCTCAGGCTGAGGTCGACGGCGCGAACTCGGTAGAGTGCCATCGGGGAGGACTTCATACGTCACATCCGTGATACGGCGCAACACTGTGTACGGTCCAAAGTAGCGGCTCAGGAGCTTCTCCGACAGGCCTGGGCGACGTACTGGGGTCCATACCCACACTTTGTCGTCGGGGTGGTACTCTACGTGTCGATGTCGTTGGTTGTAGCGTTGTGCATCCGTGACCTGCTGCCGTCGGATGTGCATACGGGCCAGTTGCCGGGCTTCCTCTGCGTGCCGGGTAAACTCCTCGGCGTCCGACGTGAGCTCCTGGTCGTCAGGGGCGCACGGAAGCATGGCGTCGAGCATTGTCTGTACGTCACGCCCGTAGACGAGGCGAAACGGCGTAAAGCGAGTCGTTTCCTGAAGCGCCGTGTTATAGGCAAACGTCACGTATGGGAGGATCTCGTCCCAGGTCTTGTGCTGTACATCGACGTACATGGCGAGCATGTCCGCTAAGGTTTTGTTGAGGCGCTCCGTGAGCCCGTTTGACTGCGGGTGGTATGCAGTAGTCTTGCGGTGGGTCGTGTGACTCAGCTGGAACACCTCGTGCATGAGCTGTGCAGTAAACGCAGTGCCCCTGTCGGTGATTACGGAAGACGGGGCGCCGTGTCGTAAAACGATGTGGTGTATGAAGAAATGCGCGATTTCCGAGGATGTACTGCGCGGCACCGCCTTGGTTTCCGCATAGCGCGTCAAATAATCAGTCGCAACTATAATCCACTTATTGTCAGATGCTGATACAGGAAATGGGCCCAGAAGATCAATGCCGACTTGGTCAAAAGGTGTGCGAGGTGGTTCAATTGGATGGAGCAAACCTGCAGGCTTTAGCGGTGGCGACTTACGACGCTGGCACTCACGGCAACCTCTGACGTAGCGATGGATGGTCGCTGCAAGTTTAGGCCAATAATAGGCCTGACGCACTCGGGCGAGCGTGCGGGCAAATCCCAAGTGGCCAGATGTGGGCTCATCATGACACGCTGAAAGGATGTCGTCGCGGAGGTCTGATGGCACGACTAGGAGGTAGGTCCGGTCACCGTTACGTGAGTTTTTCTTGTAGAGTACGCCATTGCGAATACAAAAAGAGGACAGGTGGCGGGAAAAGGGTCGAGGTACGTTGGAAGCATGACCCTCTAGGTGATCCATGACAGACCGCAGGTCAGCGTCAGCACGCTGCCTTGCCACCAAGTCCGAACTGCTGACCACACCTAGGAAACGATTGTCATCCTCTGTGCTGTCATCAGCTTGCTCGACGGGTGCGCGCGAGAGCGTGTCGGCATCTTCGTGTTTACGTCCGGACTTATAGACAATTGTATAATCAAATTCCTGAAGGCGAAGGCTCCAGCGTGCCAGGCGGCCTGATGGGTCCCGGAGATTGGTCAGCCAGCACAAGGAATGGTGGTCTGTGACGACTTTGAAAGGGCGACCGTAGATATAAGGCCGAAATTTCATCGTGGCCCAGATTACGGCGAGGCACTCCTTTTCTGAGGTGGAATAGTTGATTTCGGTGCGCGAGAGTGTGCGACTCGCATACGCGATCACACGTTCCACGCCTTCTTGATGCTGAACGAGGACGGCACCAAGCCCAATATTGCTAGCGTCGGTGTGTATCTCGGTAGCAGCCTCCTCATCAAAGTGAGCAAGCACAGGGGTAGTGTGCAGCCGTCGTCGCAGCTCTGTGAAAGCAGCCTCTTGCGCGGCAGTCCAGACGAACGGTGTATCTTCACGCGTTAAGCGGTTCAAGGGTTCAGCGATGCTGGAGAAGTCGGCGATAAAACGGCGGTAGTAGGCGCACAAACCCAAGAAGCGCTTCAGCGCTTTCTTTGTAGTATGACGGGGAAACTCGGCTACGGCGGCTGTTTTCTCGGGGTCGGGTTTTACACCGTCGGCGCTCACAACATGGCCAAGAAACTTGAGCTCTTTGTAGCCAAAGTGGCACTTCTCGGGTTTAAGTGTCAAGTCGGCCAATCGCAGGGCATCCAGCACGGTCCGCAGGCGTTCAAGGTGTTGGTCGAAGGTTTCTGAGAACACCACCACGTCATCTAGATAAACTAAACAGGTTTGCCATTTGAGGCCAGCCAGGACAGTGTCCATCATGCGCTGAAACGTCGCAGGCGCTGAACAAAGGCCGAAGGGCAACACCTTAAATTCATATAGGCCGTCGGGTGTGATGAAGGCAGTTTTTTCGCGGTCACGTTCATCAACCTCAATCTGCCAATATCCGCTCTTGAGGTCGATCGATGAAAAATACTTGGCGCGGCGAAGTCTGTCGAGTGAGTCGTCGATGCGAGGCAGCGGGTAGACGTCCTTTTTCGTTATGGCGTTCAGCTTACGGTAATCAACGCAAAAGCGCAAAGTCGCATCCTTCTTCTTTACCAGAACAACAGGCGACGACCACGGGCTCTTAGAAGGCTGAATTATGCCGTCTGTAAGCATCTCCTTCACCTGCGTTTGGATGGCGTCGCGTTCCTTCGGGGAAATGCGGTATGGCTGCTGTCGTATGGGGCGAGCATCATCGGAAGTGATGATTCGATGCTTTGTGACCGCCGTTTGCCGCACTTTCGAGGAGGATGCGAAGCAGGTTTGGTATTCAAGCAGTAGGGTGCGTAGGTCGCGCTGTTGAGTCGCTGATAGCCCGGAGCTAATATCGATGCGATCCAGGGACGTGTCCGGTTGTACCATGCCCTCGGACGCAAAACACTCAGTAACATCTGCCAATTGGTCGGCCCACGCGATGGCAGTAGCTCGGAAAAGGCGACGAGGTTCGTTGGTAAAATTAGTAATCAGGAGCTCCGAACGACCGTTATGGAGGTGGACAAGGCTTCGGGCCGAGCAAATGCCGTGTGTCAGTAGCAAGGAAAGGTTACCCTCGGCGACTGCAGGTCCATCACGTAGCCTGTCATCGCATTCAACTCTTGCAAAAACACTGGCGCGCGGCGGGATCAAAACACTCTCAGGGGAAATACGAAGGGCGGAGCTGCGTTGACGAACATCGGAGGTGTCGTCGGCTTTCGCTGTAGAAAACGTAACGGTTCTGTTCCGCAGGTCGATAACGGCCCCATTCTCACGGAGAAAATCTACGCCCAAAATCAGGTCCCGAGAACAGTCGCGGAGCACCAGGCAGCTCACTACGAACGTCGAATCGATGATCTGGACCCTAGCCGTGCACTGTCCAAGCGGAGTAATGATATGGCCCCCCGCCGTCCGGATCTGCAGGCCAGAGCAGGGAGTCGTGACTTTCTTGAGAAGCGCTGCCAATTTGCCACTAATAATTGAAAACTCTGCTCCTGTGTCCACCAACGCGCTAATGCTGTGACCGTCGAGAAGGACGGGTATGTCCAGTGAGAATCGCTCCTTTAGATCACCTGCTGTCGTCGACGTCGACAAAGCTCTATCATCGGATGGCGGCGTCGTCAGGGGGTCCTTACAGCATCGATATCCAGCGACCACGCCCCCGGAGGTCGCTGTCTTCAGTTTTCCCGGCGAGGACTGGGCGAGCGGTCCGCTGTCGGTCGCGAAAAGTTCTGCGGATTCGGTGAAAATGGTGACCGGCGAGGGGACGGTGATCGGGACTGACGGCGCGCCATGGACCACATAGGTTGCTGCGTCACGTACGCTTCAATCGCAGGGGGCCGTTGACC
The DNA here is from genome assembly GCF_055824585.1 of Amblyomma mixtum. Classification (NCBI taxonomy): domain Eukaryota; kingdom Metazoa; phylum Arthropoda; class Arachnida; order Ixodida; family Ixodidae; genus Amblyomma; species Amblyomma mixtum. The sequence goes on from NC_143013.1 coordinate 76,898,796, forward strand.
AAATCGGGGTCTTGGCGCATCGGGGGAAAAACTCTGCAGGCCAAGTTCACGATATGGGCACCGCCGGAACAGGTGACCGGGCTCCCCACAATGGAAACACAAACGTCGTCGGTCTGGGCCACGCCAGACGTCCGCTCTGCGCAGGGATCGTCGGTCACTCGGGATGTGCTGCACTGGCTGCACCGAGGGTAGCGGGACGTCGTGACTGGCTTGAACAAACGCCGTTGCATTTGGGGCAGGGCGTCGTAAAGCGTCAGCATACGTCGGGCGGCAGTAGTCCGTCTCGATAGGCTGTGTAAATGCCGCTGGATTCGGGGCAGGGCGTCGCAGAGCTTCAGCGTACGTCGGGCGGTAGTAATCTGGCTGTACTGGCTGTGGTTCGCCGCGTAGCAACTGTGGCCTGATAGCCTGCTGCACCTCGTCGCGGATAACGCCCATAAAGGAGCTGGCCGTGGTCTGCGACGTACCACAGATCTTCTGCAGCTCCTCGCGGACGACAGTGCGGATCATGTCACGGAGGAAGTCGGTATTGGTGTTGAACGCCGGGAGAGGCTCCGTAACAGAAGCAGCAAGGACTGGCCGGTCGTACGCGGTGGAACGCTGCCGGAGAACCTGCTCCATCATGATAGCCTCTGCTAGAAACTCGGCAACAGTGCTTGGGGGGCTGCGCACGAGGCTGGCGAAAAGCTGTTCTTTCACACCACGCATTAGGTGGCGCAGCTTTTTGGCTTCCGACATGGCTGGGTCATCCCGTCGGAAGAGACGCGTCATGTCTTCGACGTACATGGTAACCGTTTCATTGGGCATCTGCATGCGGGACTGCAGGGCGCGTTCAGCTCGCTCCCGACGATCAGCGCTGACATACGCGGCGAGCAATTGACGTCGGAACTCATGCCATGACAGAAGAGCGTCCTCACGGTTTTCGTACCACGTCCGAGCACCGTCCTCCAAGCTGAAGAAAACGTTCCTCAGTTTGGCGGCGTCATCCCACTGGTTAAATGTGGCGACACGTTCAAACTGGAGGAGCCAATCTTCCACGTCCTCCAGCTGAGTCCCGTGAAAGGATTTTGGTAGCCGTGGGTTGTGGAGGGTGTAGTACGCGGCGCCTTGCATGACTGGTTGAGGGGCAGGCGCCGAGGTAGTGTCAAATGGCCTGAGCTCAGGAGGCAGCCGGCCAGGTGTCGAGGTAGTCTCCAACAGCCCATGCTCAGGGGGCAGTCCTAGATTGCCGCGACTGACCCGATGCACTGGCGTGTCGATAGGGAGAGGTCTGGGGACCTCGGTGTTAGGAGGGGTGTGCGACATATTCCAGGGCGATGTACCCAGCACCTCCACCACAATATGATGCTTTAGGTTTAAAGTCATGACTGGTGATGAAAAAGGCGTGTTGAATTATCCTGCCCCCACTGAGATACCGGCGAGGCAGGGCGCCCAGTTGGAAGCATTCTCACCCTTTCGGGGCTTCATAAAAATCATGTAAAGCTCTGATGAATCCCGCTAAATGATGTCACACAATAAGAATACAACACAAGCGCAGGGCTATGTGCCGTTCTTTCGGTCGATTCATCGCTAGTTTCAAGGTAAAATCCAATCAGCAGGACATTGGTTTACAGTTGATAAGAATGATCTTTTCGAAGCGTTAACTTATTGTAATAAAAAAATTACTTTGCTTGTGATTAATTCATGCGAAGTAATAATGTTGAACGTAAGGAAGATTGAAGCAAGGTCTTAGTCAACATTGCAGTGACGCACGTGTCGTCTGCTCCGGAGAAAGCTTGGTGCGAGAAAACTGTTGATGCTATGCCACATACTGGAAGCAATACTACATAAAGTTCTGGGTTCAGAGAAAGACACGTGTAAGCGCAAATTGCATGCCCTTATCTCTTCGTACTATTATCTCGCCTTCTTCGGCGACGACTGCTCACATACTTCTATCCACTATATCGTTTGAACCACGACCTTCCATACGCAGGGCAGTCCACGGTAGTGCCCGCAATGCGCCCGAAATCTCGACTGCCAACGAAGCTGGAATCCATGGTAGAGAGAGGGTGCGGTAGATGGTCCTTGGCGATCACAAAATGAACAAGGGAGGGGAAAACCTCAGGTTGCTAGAGCCAACGTTTCGACAAGGGGACTTGTCCAGACGAAGACAAGTCCCCTTGTCGAAACGTTGGCTCTAGCAACCTGAGGTTTTCCTCTCCCTTGTTCATTTTGTGATAACGAAGCTGGAAGAATAATAACGTCATTCACCTCCTGATCGATTGCTTCTTTATAGAACGATTGGAGTCTGCTGTGTCCCACAACCGAGTCTGCTCCTTAGGCTTATAGAGAAGGTTTCTGCGCCACCTTTCTACCTTCGTAAAATATTTTGCTGTATGCAATAGGTGATCAAGTAACCATTATAACAAATAAAACGCGTGACATTTCATTGCATGCACTGAAGACAGATGCTAAATTATTATGGATATATATCTTGGCACCTCTGCTGCCAAATACCGTAGCATATGGTGCACTTAGTAGACGCAGAGCAGCACCTAGCAGAAGGCGGTAATGACGGTGCATGCGCAGTAAAATATATAGCGTGCGAGTAATTGTGCGTAAAATCCACGTAAGATGAGCGTGTATTCGGTCTCTATTGGCATCAGAGGTTTTCAGTGCATAAGGTCCATACGCAATCAGTCGAGAATAAATGTGCACAATGATTGTGTGCCAACTGTCATCGCGTATTTCACGGAGTGGACAAACTGGAGTCCCTAATCATCACTCCCGAGCGCACCTTAAACACAATCTGTCACCATTACTTAAATGTTTGTTGCCGTCCCTTCTTCCTCACCCTTGAGCTGATAAGCAACGCCCAATCACGCACGCCCTCCGATTTTTGCACGCGCGCATCATACAAGGTACATAACCAGATCTCCCGAAGCGGACGGGCTACGTGACCCTAATGGCTCTATCTTGCGCTCAATTACCTCAGGCTTTTGCGTTTCTCCTCAGAGTGGGCCTTCGAACGTGCCCCGAAGTTTTAAACCGTGACAGAGTGTAAGTAGCGAGCTGCAGAGCGCCGGGGACGAAGGGAAGCAGCGCCCATGTTGCCTTTCCCTCTAATGAGGACAAAATGGAAGAGCCGCGACCGCGACATCCCTTAAGAGGGCACTCCGTGGAGAAAACCGAGAAACGGCTAGAGTCGATTTACCGGTCTACTGATTTTTCCCCGCCATCACGGAACCGGACTCTCAGGAGCGGGTAGACGGTTCTTGAGCATTTCTCTCTTTCATTCTTTATTTTTTCTTTCTCCCGTTTTCTTCCTTTTGCAGTGCTTCTCTTTTTTTCTTTCTCTTGTTTTTCCTCGCACTGAGCACCCGAACATGTTACAGAAGCGGGGCGCATTCTGCAGTTTTCAGAGACGTTTGGAAACTCACGCACGCCTATGCATTCTGCGCACTTCGTTTCTCATCTTTACCAGTTTTAATTTTTTCTCACATTTCATCATTTTCCGGCCACTGTTGTGCAGAGTAGACTGCCTTGGAGCGTTCTTCCCGACTTTCTATCACTCCAGAACAAACAAACGTGAACCGAATTAGTCCAGTGTACTTAGGGGAATCCCACAGTGCGGAAAAGAGTTCAGTTAGAGAGTATTTACTGACTGGCATCTACTCCCTCAGCGCACAAGAATTTGCCCTCAAAAAGAAGAAAATCGGTACGGGCGAAAAAGGGAAGCGCTTCAGACATCCGTCGGAATCAGGTTGCTGACGGTCTTCCGGATTACTCTATTTGAACGTGACGCTGAGCACTTTAGATAACAACTTTACGACTGTCCCCTAGGTTTGAGAATCAACTGCGCATATCGCAATAATTGGCTTGCATCGAATTCATGATTAGCAGACATGCACCAGATACGTGTCCACGCGTAGTGAAAAGATAATGGAAAGACCACGCGTGAGCGGCGATAAGTAAAAGCACAGATAGGAAACAAATGAATAAAGGAAAAGTTAGCGTTAAAGTCAAACAGGGCCTACGGGGATCCTTAATTATGCTGCTGTGCACTTCTCTAATTTTGGAGAATCTAACTTGAATAAAGCTTGCCTCAGGCGCATAAAGCCACCTGCGGAAAACAGGCAATTGCAAGAATTTCATAGACTAGCTCCACACGTACTGCTTTCAGTGGACTTTTTACGCAATACGCGAAAAACAAATTGACGCCGTCTTTTTACGAAATTTTTTTGTAAAATGCTAAAAAGGCGTTGACCGAAAGTTCTAAAGAGAAAAGCGGCCACGTGTGTTCGCGTCTGTGGCAGCCCATATGAGATTCTCGCTTAATGCAGCTCGTTAACATTATTGAAATTTCTGAAAAATTCAGACAGAAAATTCTTTTGGTCCTTTCGTTCTTTCCTGTTGGTTTTACCCAATTTATTCAGAATACGCTCAATCTGTGCCAGCGTTTTTATTTTTTTTTTAGTAAAATCACCGCAGGGTAACAATGTCGGGAGTATTTCATTGTTGTGAAAATCAAGTTTCACTGTCTGCTTGAACATGACAATGCTCTTGAGCTGTTTTGTTGTTCCTACTCTCACTGTCTCTTCATAACCTCTTTCCGTTTATCTCTGTTTATTGTCACTTTCTATCACAATTTCTCTCTGTTCGTCACTCCCTGTCACAGGAAGGTAGTCATGAAAAATTCTTGAATTTTTCAAAAAGTCAATCACGACATATTTTGAAAGCTCAGGTGGTCTTTCGCCGAAAACAACATTCTTGAGAATTGTTTTTGTATTGAAAATTAGGTTCGTCTCATATTAAAAACCTAACCACGTGATTAAACAGAGCCTTTAAAACGTGCCCGAAAACAATCGTTATCGTGGTGGCATATGGTTGCCAGAGTAAGCACGTCTTTGAAACTAGCAACAGATGTTTGCATTGTCGAAATTAACGTGTCTAACTAACTACTACACTGCACAAGAGGTAGCTCTGCCTTCGTTCTGCGTTATGCCTCACATTCTGCTTGCGCAGAAGTGTGAAGTACAGTTGGAGCATGCACATCAAAAGCTGTACTGTAAACTCCGCTAATTATAAACGCACATTTCTAAGAGGCGCTCTAGAATTTGCTCTCATGTACGGGTTTGTCACGACTGTACAAGCACTAGACGCGGAATAGTTACGAACAGGTGTTGCTTGCAAATGGCTCGCAGAATTCGGCCCATGATTTGCTGCCTCTTTTGAACACCTTCTACTCCGTTTCTAACAAGCTGAAGCAGATCACGACGGGTGTTCACTACTTTCGGGTGTAAGCTTTCTTCCACGCATTGTGTTCACGCACCGCCTTCAGCAGCAAATCGACATCGCTGTGTCATTCCGCTGGTCCTTGCTATAACACGCCTACTCTACGCGAGAACACGTCAGCCAGTCAGCAACCGCACCATCGCGCCATGACATTCAATCTGCTAAACTTTCTTGTACCATTGCTAACCACTGCTTATTAAAAAAACCATCTCAATGTTCCCTAGGTGCTGACCGAATTGTAAGAAGAATTTGCTTTCTTCACTCGGAATGTAAAAAAATGTGTCATTTTACTGCATAATATTATAAGGCTACCGGACAAAGATATCCATGTGAAAACAGAAACGATGTATTGGTAGCACAAGGCCTCTAAATCAAATCACCCTCAAGTAATATATTTCTTGGCTGGAGTCCTCTGTAATCGGGTACGGCAAGTTCCTTCCTGCCTCTTATTATGCAGTCTTCCTGCGTCGGCAACCGCACTTGCGGTGACGACCACTATTAGCACCCAGTATATCCTCACAAATTCATTCTATAATTCACCAAGAACCTTAAATTTCTCGCAATGAAGATAAAAAAAGGATCTGCTGTGTTTTTTTGCTCAAGGTATATTTCACAAGCATACCGTCCGTTCACTAACGGCTACCGGCAGCTCAAACTTCAAAGCATACGAGCACAAGGTTCTTTGCTGTCTGACATCAAAAACCTCTTGGTTACGCTTTGATTTTGTAAAACAGTATCAGCATAGTAACCTCATGTTTTTGTGATGGTGGCAGAAAGGAAAAACTATCTTTCGCCAAACCTCCTACGTTCCATGAAAAAACAAGAAAAATGCGTGGTACAGTGATGAATGGCCGAGTTTGTGGCAATCTCGGTGTGACTCAGCGCCTCGCTGAGTGGCCTCGCTGAGTGGCGTAGCTGACCAACATTCGCGTCATGCGCCATTCTCCAGAGCCCCACCGTCCTTGGGGCAGAGAATATGTATGCACCTACTCCTACGCGACGCTGCGCCAGCACTTGGGACCCGGCTGTGCAAGTCAAAGAAGCTAATCCACGCCAACAAGTCTCAACAAACCTGGCTGACCCAACGTGCGTTGACTCAGCAGATTAGCGGTGTCGCTGGGGTTTCTGGGTCACCAGAGAGAGGACATGCTGCCCTCTCCGAAGTGCGCTGACGAGAGGGTGAAATCAGTTTTGGTTTTAGCTTTTGCTATATACTGTGAATGATGCTGAAGGCTGTGGGCAGATGAGTACAAAATGTGAGCATAAACAACCCGACAAGGAAGGGTCTGCGAGACGAACATTTGTTTAAATAGCTCGTCTTTTGAGATGACTGTTTCTGGCTCCTACTTCGACCTTAAGCCCCTGTTTGCATCTACCACCGCCGCTTTTTCTTTATTATTGGAAATAAATAAAAGTACTCCATCAGCCTCGCTCTGTGCGCCTCAGAAAAATACATATCCTATTTCGACATCATGAGACGCCAATACTTCTTCACCACTTCCCTATTTCTTAACAGTTTCGTGCAGGATAATGATGGAAGGCTCAACGACACAAAAAATAACTGTCATGTACCGGCTATACTCGGTCGGCAGCTATGAAAAATATCACTTCGGTTAAGCATGATAGCGACAAGCGACGTATGAACGTTACAAAAACGCTATCTTGGCTGCACAAGAGCAACAGTGGTCATCCTCGGCGCACTGTCATTAGAGGCGGAGAGCGCCTTGCCTTTATTTAATCTCACTTTGCTTGTACTCACTACGTACTCATAGTGCAAAAAAAAAATTTCATCTTTATTTCTACGCCTTTACGTTTGGTTTGGTTTATTCTTTTCGGGTTGGGGGGGGGGGGGGGGGGATCTTAACATCCCAAAGCGACAAAGGTTTGAGAGACGCCGCAGGAGGGACACAGGATAGGAAGGAAGAAGACAGGACAGGAGGCGAATAAGGAAACGAAGAGAACATGTAGAAAGATTTCCCTCGGGTAGGCTAAAAAAACCGTCGTAGGCAAGAAAGCCGTCGCCGGGGCACATCTACGCAACTAGGTACTGCCCACAAATAGAGGTGAGTATTGGGCCCTTCTCTGAGCGCATCCTCAGCTAGAGTTTAGTGTTTTCGCCAGTCTCAGCAATCAGCTCCACTTGAGAGACGTTGCCTTAAGGAAGGTGGTGAGAAAGTTTTTCCTTTAAGTGCTTGCCTCTCCCTGCGAACGTTTCCTCGTAGCTGTATATGTTCGACGTGTAGTCAAGCTGCTTTTGCCAAAGCGCGAAGCTTCCAAACAAGCAAGCATAGTCACGGAGACTTTGCAGGAAAGCAGACAAAATATAAGAAAATAATGTTCGGTGGGAATCTCCATAGCATTTGCCTCATAGGTCGACACTTCGATTCCTCACAGGTCGGCACCTGGGACCGGTGAAGGATCGAAATTAAGTATGGAGCTGCTAAGTAGTGGCATTTGGGAGGTTGCAGTCAGTGGACCAGAAAATTGGCGTCGCACTCACGTGAACAGTCCTAATTGGATTTCCGGCACCTCTGAGCCGCCGGAGCCGCTTTAAACTCGCCCAGTGATTGCGGCACCAGAACGCACGGATCGACAGGACCATCCTGAGAGCGTACGTGAGGGCAAAGGTGGTTCGTTAAGCGTTTCAAGCGCACGTTTTCAGACTGTGAGTGGGAACTCCCGGCTGGTATCGATGTTCCGTTCGCACTTCTGAGTTAGCGTATGTGAGAGCGCGTGAACAAAGCCCCGTTAGGCTCTCCACTCATATTATCCGATGTCAGCGCACGTTGAGGGAGTGCAGATGTCTGGGATGCCGCAATGAGTCGGATATTTTTTTTTTATTTTCTACGTGTGTATCCGTCTAAAGCGCCTTTGGACGCTATGTCTCAAATGCTCAACAATTCTGGACAAAAGCTTTTTTGAGCGCAGAAGCCATTTATGAGCACAATTTTTTGATCTATTGAAAGATTTTACTACAATAATCATTATATGGGCCGATCACCCAACGTCATTCTTAGATTTTTTTTTTCTATTAAAGTTTATGCTACCGTCAAAAGCGTTCCCCATCGGTTTTCTATATTAACTGTTCGATGCGATCGATGGAAACACTTTAAAAGGAAGATGTTGATAGATATCAGACGAATAGGCCAGTACCTTCAGTATTTCCGTAAAAGTATCTTACAATTTTCCAATTCTCAAAATTTTTGTCAGAAACTGTTGGACATGGTGATGTAACACGCGATTTTTGAAGCCGGAACAAGTTTCCGTGCTTTGTGTGAGTGGTAGTTGCAAGTTCGTTTCTGGTGATTCTGAAAGAAAATTATCAATTTTCAACCACCTTTCTTAATGACATGTACACGATCGTTTCACTTGAGAAAGGCATTTTTTGCCCCTTCCAAATCTAAAGCTTATAATGAAGCGTCACCCAAAAGCTACCGCGGTCTCATGTTTGCCGCTAGTCCTCGCCCGCACGTACGAAAAGTCCGTGAAGGCGGCCCGAATCGCTCGTGCTTCAGGTGCCATCAGGTATAATGTATTCGATTCGAAGGTGGGAAGTGCCGCCGACTGCCAATTCGTTGTACCGTGCAGGGGCGCGGCCTGCAGCCCCGCCAAAACAAAGCTAGACCCGTCACTGTGGCGCCTAGGTGTTACTGCTATCAGGCTACCAACAAGCTGTGAGACATTATGGGCACAATAAGTGGTTGAGAACATTGAACCCTATGGGCACTTGCCAGAGAATCAAAATTTGTCGGTTAGATCGGGAACTTTGTAAAATCAGGTTTCGTCAGATCGGGTTTGAAAGACATTAAGATTTTCGTTGGAACCCCCGCATCTTTGCGAGTATCCACTGTGGCGTGCGCGTCCAAAGTAAATTGCGCGTGCATTTTATTCTGCATCATGATGCCGTTGTGACCATGCCCTGACTTTAATGTGCTTGTTTAAAGCCAATTCCCTGCTGGGAGCATCACATATTGTCAGAGCGCTGCTTGATCATATACTCTAGGATTATGGTATTGGGCCATATCCCGTTTAATTCATGAAGAAAATCCCATGGTTGTTTGTTTAATGGAATTGTAAAATTGCAGTTGAGTGTGTTGTTTTGTTTGCCCTGTAATTGAGAATGTTGTGTTGGTGTCCAAATAGTGACGTTGTTTCAATAAATTTTCTTTGAATCTGTGCCTACGGTGGCAGTCTAGTGGGAGCCAAACAGTCTCCTTTTTCGACGGTGCAAAAACAATAATAGAGAAACAAGGAAAAAAATCTCTCTGGTGTTTCTCAAGCGGCCGGCGTGAAACAGAAGCGGTATAGGCGGTCGATATGCGCTTTGGTGAGAATATAAAACCCTTGATATTTATGACAAAGGCGCTTCTCCAACGAGTGAATAACAGGACCAGAAGTTCAAACAGGCAAGGCCCCTGCATTCGGAATTTGTAATTTTCTCTCGTAGTAAACAAGCTTGAAAGGTTTCACAGCCACTGTCGTATGGGTTTTAATTTATAAAGCTGCACTCTTTTTCGCTTTTTCGCGGGAATAAATATCAGGAGCCGACCGCGATTTTAAATATAAATATACCTAGATGTATCGCGTGTACAGTGGAAAGCTAGAACAACGAGGGCACTTTTTTGGGCACATTTTGTTTTGAAAGCAGTTAAATGCGTATTATCAGTTTGTTCTTGAGCATCGGATGACGCGGAATGAGCTTAAGACCGTTTTGATAGAAGTCTTTTTGCCGAATGTGTTCTACAAGTATTCTTGCCATTCGCCCCTCTTTGACAGACTACCCAGACAGCGTGGGCATGCGACAAATAAGGTGCAAAACGAAACAGAAACAATATTCAAGTCACCATTATAGTATAACCGCCTCCCCGCACACACGCACACACTTTCTGTTGATAACAAAGCACTATGTTACCATACAAGCCAAGTTCTACTACAACTTGGAAACATCCCGTTCCCAAGGCCTCTTCGTATTGCTGACACCAGACAGCACACGCAATTAAGCTTAGCGTTTTTTCCATCTGGTTAGCTTAAAAAGAAGCATGTAAGACCTCCATAAAGATCTACTGTTGTGGCAAAGCTACAACACCATCTCAATACGTTTCTAATCACTCAGGCGATGAAGGTAACTATGCTGCACCGCACAAACCGATTCTTTTTGCCCTAGGCCTAGTACGAGGCACTGCCGCAGCATGGCACTGATGTCGTGAAAATCGCCACTATGGATGGTTGACGAACTGCGTGACACACGGCTGCGCTCATCCTTTCTGCCGTACCATTATGGTAGTGTTACCAAGCGACCTTCCACAAAATAAGCCTCAAAATTATTCACTGACTGCTTCTGTTTAAAAAGAATATTTTCGCACCACCAGCTACCCTGGATTCAAGAACATCGCAGAAATTCTGCCTTGAAGTTTAGGTGCCGTGGTAATAGCGGCTATCACGGTACCGGATCGAATCACGGGACTTGGAAATGTCGTTGTTCAGAGATCTGTACGAACTGCATCTGGTCTAAAGATTACCGGCTGGCAACCGAGAGGATAAAAAAATAATAAATGCCACCATAGCAAGAACGGGGAGAGGGTGTGCAGGACAATGTGGCCACCCATCTCTTTCTCTAGACTGCTCTCTAGCCATCGCTATCATTTTTTGGCATGGTTTGCAAAAACAACTCTTGAGTAACCACTGCAGAGATAAAGTTTTCGGAAGAAAGCTGGGTTAAATTTAGAGTGTCACATTAAAAAGTGCCAAGTCCAAAATATTGCTTGCTGATATAACCAAATTACTTGCCAAAGTGTTTACGACTTGGTGATGTAAGTTGCTGTCACATACAAAGTATATCATAAAACTACTTTAATAGTGAGACATTTGGTGCGCTTAATAAATTTATTTTCCTACATTTTAGGTAGATTTGACGCATTTTCAAGAAAAAAAAGTCCTAAAAATGTTTTTTGAGCTTCAAAGTTAGTCTGTGTATGTGCGCACGCTTGCGGTATTCGGTACAGACAGAGGCCCCAGAACAAATGACGCTCGTAAAGACCCAAAACGAATTATTTTGAGAGAAGGCATTCAGTCGATCCATCCTAAGCAGAGACCTTGCAGGCAAGCTTCATGGACACTCATTCATTACAGCATTACATGGTTTTTTTCCCGCCTGCTCTTGCTGTTAGCGCGAACCAGGCCAGGAAACTCATTCTTCTAATTGAGCATTAATGCTGGGCTTTTCGTAGCCTCTCTTAGTACTACTTTCTTTCTCTTACCAATTTCTTGCTATGCCACTTCATTGCATATGGCTTAAAAATGCATTTTCAACTAGAGCCACCTAAATTAGGAGATTATTTTGCGCCGGAACTTCGAAAGTACCCCATACAACTTAAAAAAAAAAGGAAAATAATTTAAATGAACCTCTTTACCGGTTAAAATATGCAGTACAGACAAAGCACACACGAACTCATCACATTGCACCAACCGATGCTACCGGAGTGGGTGGTAAGTTTTGCATCTTTTTCCTGCATTTCCTAATTGTCTCCTTCTTTGTCACATAAGCTGGATATTATAGACGACAGATACACTTGCGAACTTCAAGATTCAGAACTAACTAGATAAAGTTTGCAAATTTATGAAAAATAAATGCTGACGTGCCAGTTTTTGACATGTCATGGAAAGTTCAACTGGCCATCATGTACCCAAGAAATGCTGCTTGCTTTGTAAAATTTTATGCCATTTTTGTTGGTGGCCTTCATTGTATCTACCCTTCTAGAGTGTACACAGAAGAAATTTACCACGCATTAAGTGAGGCTGCTTTTTAGTTACGCAAACCTTTATGCAGGACGACTGATTCTCACGGAACATAACGTGGAAATGTGCGGCTGTTCCCATAGCCTCCGTGCTTTTACAAAGGCTGCACTGGTGGACGGCATCTGTATCAATAACAGGAGGTTAAACTACTTGTATTTTTTTCCATCTCAACATTGCTTTGGAAACGGAAGTCTCCTTGATGTGTCACCACACGCATTTACTTCTCATCGGAATCCTTAAAATAAAAAATTAAAGATAAAATATTTCATTTCACGTGAATAGAAACCGGAACGATGGATCGAAGACAAGGATGAGAGTTGTTCTCAAAAGAAACGTCAACAGAGAAAAAAAAAGAGAAAACCCTCCCCAGCCAATTGCGCCGTGAAAGAAATAGGGCAGGTGGTACTAACCATGCTAATCCCCCCCCCCCCCCCCCCCTTTTTAACAACTTCGTTATAACAAACGATTCGCGGAATCCAGAAACAAAAGGCCAGGGACATTGAGACTGCAGTCGGAGCCCAAATACTGTAAGCGCGTGAATTCAGGTGTGTTACATAAACTTTTAAACAGCCACGTGGTAACGCCTGATTGCGCTAGGTTCATAAACTGATATGTCTCTGATAGACTACCACATTTTCATGCCAAAGAACATATTTCCCCTTAAAAGGGAAGTTTTATAAGCCAGGGAAAGACAACTAAGTGACATAACGTATCGCTTCCGTACTCCATGTTCAGGCAATGAAATGCGATCCCGTCAGTGCGTATTTATTTCACGTTTCTCAGCCTATGCGCCCCGCTATCATTCACTTCCTGACGCTGGCAACGCAGTTAATTTGATTATCGAAAACGCGATGCTGAGTAGAGTGGCGAGAAGAAACAACCCACCATATAAATATGATTTTCTCGCCAATAGATACCTGTTCTGCAGCTGAACAAAGCCACACAACGAACTTTTACCAAGAACAGATGCAGCCATTCGCTCTCGGAGTTACTTGAAGAACCAGCAACATATCTGCTGTTTCATAGTTAGATGCGGGATGCAAGTCTTGGGCTCACCTAGCTTAGGAGCACTTCCGAAATCATTTTCTCGGCAAACGGTTACTGTCTCCGAACGAGCATCCTCGATGGCCGTTTTCTCCACATCTCCCTGCCAGATACCGGGTGGCGTGGACGTAGTAAGCACTTCTCCATTTCTCTTCACGTCACCTCTTATATGCTGCTTGAGGCCTTACCAACTCCTCAGTTTACTGTTTCTCCATATACCGCTTTGCGGCTAGCAGCAAGTAGACAGGCGTCAACAATAGGCGTGCCATTCCCACTTCTTCTCTCTTCTCGTTGTGTTTATGCACTCTGAGGACTTCTATAGGGCACAGATGGAAATAACTATATCAAATCTAACATGCTACCTCCGGCAGAACACCTAGTCCTGTCATCCCCAGCTTGCCCGGGGCGTCTGGAATACACAGGGTTTGGCTACTTCCTGGCGCGATTCGCGAAGTGTGTTTACTCTACAGACGAAGAAACGAATTACAGGAAAGGAATAAATGCCGCAGGAAAGACATAAGGGCTAGCGAATGGCTCCGCTGCTATCGAATTCTTTCTTTTATCTTAACAGCTCTCACTTCTGCGCGGACGGACACTGGTTCGTTGTGCATTTCTTAGCACGCACAATTTCATTCACTACTGCGCTTAAGTGCGTAAGTTCTGGCACGTGGAAGCGTCAGTGGTTATTCACGCGTTTGTGACCGTATTTGTGCGCATCTTTTCCCTCTTTAGCAACGTGCACGTGACAGCTTCCCGTAAGCTGATGACTTCTTTCGCATTAAATTTATTATACTAATTCTTTCATATTTAAGACTTCAGTGACTTAGTACTGCGACTTCTATGACAGTCTAAACAGAAATATCAGTTGAAGTAAAAAGTTACTCAAGACAAAGTTGCCTTGAGAAGCACCAGTTGTTCGAATTTCGATGCAGGTGAAATTCTAGAGGCTCGTATGCTGTGCGATGTCAATGCACGCTAAAGAACCCCCGGTGGTCGAAATTTCCGGAGCCCTTCACTACGGCGTCTCTCACAGCCTGAGTCGCTTTCGGATGTTAAACCCCCGTAAGCCATAAACCATAAACTAATTGTGTTCTCAGAAAAAAAAAGACTGCGTCGCTCAGAAGGTCGAAAACATGGTCCCATGATTTCTCGCCCACTTAATATCCCCGATGAAACGTAGGTGGATTTTAAGAATTTTTTGAAGTGTAACAGCCCCGCTAATGATAGAAAAGGAACTGAAACGAAACTGTTTTACCTTCAGATTACATGGCCCCTTATCACCCTATTTATTAGCCTATGGCGGCCCCATTCTGTTTTCAGAAATCCCATTTTACAATTTGCGATGCCATTAAACTCTCTTCCCGAGGCAAGGTGGCATGGCCGTTCGAAAAAAGCGTGAACGGCCGTGTATTTGTGCTGCGCTCCTGAATGTGCCGTGCATGGCGGTTTCACGCAGCTTGACTGAGTCATATCCTTTTATTTGAAAAGCATTCCCCGATCTTCTTTGCTATTTCACCGGCACTTCCTTCAAAGCAGTGCTTTAAAGCGCATACAGTTTGCTGGGCTGTTCTCAGTCATAGTGGGAAGTGCGACGCGCAGTAAGGCAAGGCACGAAAGAAGAAATGATGACCACACAAAAAAGATAGAGTATTGTCTGCTGTCTTCCTTTATTCCACCATGCGTTGTCTGTTTGCAATTTACACGTCTAAGTAAATAGTTATATGGACTATGTGAGCTTCAACATACTCTCAAAATTAGTGTTGCATGGGAAAGCAATAGGCCATCCGCTGTCGGTTAAGACACGTAATTTTCTGACTCGTTCAAGGTGGTTTTGCACTAAAAATTACTAATCTCTCAAACTTGCTAGACTTGAGTGCACATTTGGGACAAAACCTTTAGGAAAGAAAACTAACGCAGAGAGGGCTGAAGGGCGTTGAAGCTATTGTAGTTATTTATTTGCTCCAGTGCACATTGAAAAGCTTTGAGGCATATGTTTTCTTTTTCTGATTGCCTGCCTGTCACACTCGCTTCTTTTCATATATCAAGCTCACAGAGACATGACAAAAGCGCTGGTGTTCCGTTCCTGTCTCCTTATCTGGCTCGAATAATTGTTGAGTGCGCCATGCACAAGGATACGTGTGCTTAGTCAGCCGTCTGCTTCTTAATTAGCCAAAATTACCTGTTCGCACAGCCCTGTCCACGTCTGCAATGGAGGGATTCCCTCAAGCGACTACCTTGTGCTTGAGGCGTTGGTCTCCAGCCTAGCACTCGTTATCCAAAAGGCGCTTCTCGTGAGGTCGTCTTCTCTTTTACGTTCCGTACAACAGTGAGCTAAAACGGCCTCCTATGCTTGAAACCCTAGCTGCAGCGCGTAATCCCAATAAGCCGAGTGAGGTAGGCTACAGGCCACCCTGCAGCTATGTCCCCCTGATGAGCGCATTCATCCTCGCGTCCCAACTCGTTTGTCACGGCGAACGCACTCGAAAGGGAGCGGGCGTCCGTATGAGGGTCATTACGGCGCCAACCGCGATGTTGCGGTGCCCTTTAAAAGCGAAGAACTTCCTTGTGAGAAAGTAGAGAAAGAGGAATCAGTACTGCCGTCTTCAAAACAGTACTTTTGTGTACAACACAGGACATGGGCTTAGCGAACAAAGCAAAGAAGCGGTAGAGGATGGGAAGGTAACAAGCGCAAGCTGGCGAATTAGGTACACAGACTCTACTGCGATTCTCTAAGCGGGCTTGCTGGAAATAAGCCCGAGCCGCGCGGGTGCGCCCGGTTTGGAAATGGCTCGCCGCAGCAGATCTGGAAGCTTTGCGAGCCTCCGTGTTACGAGGTAGCGCTTGCGGTTGGCGTCAGCTGTGGTGCCCACGGTCATTGCGAACAGCGATCTTTCTAAAAATTTTGGGAACTAAAATTTCAGTTTTGCGCGGCTGCGCGCGTTTACAGAAGGTTTCACGAGCCGCCGTTCTTCATAGAGCCTTACGAAGGGATTAAAAAAATAGCACTTACGTTTTCTTTTTTTTTATGGCGTAAATAGTATGTGCGCCTAAAGCATCTGCAATAATGCTCTTTACTGTAAACTGCAGGCCTAATGTTCATTAAACAAATGACAGCAGGATATGATAAATGAGCAGACTCTTTCAGACGAAGCGAGGACAGAGCATCCTTCACTCTCTGAGAACTTACTATGCATTATTTGTATGCAATCTAACTGCACTAACAAATGGAGGCGCGGCACGAAACGGAATCTGGGTTCCAGCCTGATGAACCAAAGCGGCAGCCATTGGCCGACATGTTTCGGGGTTCTTTTACGAAGCTCGGTGCATTTCCAGTCACGTCTGACGGGCCGGGAACTATTCGCTTCAGGGATGAAACACGGGGCGAATGCAAGTAAGGGCATCCCTTTAAAATTCTTCAGAGCGCTGCTGCAATGTGGCCTCAACTAGTATGGTACTTGATTAGTGCAGTCAAAAATTTTTGTCCGGTTTGGATGAGAAGTCCGGTTGGGATGAGGCATACCTGCTGATGGGCCTTGCTAATTTTCTTGGTAATACGCCAAAAGAGTGATCATACCAGTTTCACTCAACAGAAGTACCAAAAATGAGAAATAAACTCAATATATTTATTTAAAATACATCTTACATCTAGATCAGATGCATAGAAGTCTTGTGAAAACAGCTAGAGGTCTCTACAGCAAAATTGTGAGGCCTAGAACTGAAAATAAATCTTTTTAAACTTCACGACCGCGTGAAGAAATTCAGCAAGGTATTTGGTTTGCTATACTACTAAACTCACAACTGCGTCACTTCCAAAATTGTTCTCTCTTTTCAGGGCTCTCTTTCAAAGTCCAGTCATATGGAGGTTGATCGAACCTTCGCATCGGAAGAGCTACTTTTCTGTTTCGCCTATATTATTATTGTGCGTGTCATAAATAGCAAGTGTCGTTTCATATCTTATGTAACTGTACGAGGATGCCACTTTAGTATATGGATAATCCGAATCTAAGTACATTTAATTTTAGCAAATAACATGACTTGCGTGGTCAAAGTTTTTTAGAAGAAGGAATCGACAGCAGTTGAAAGCTTATTCACTTTATGAGACCTAAATAGCAAGACTGATCTTCATACCAATGTGGTAAAAAAAAAAAAGAAGAAATAGGAGTCGGCAAGAATAATTTGTATCAACGTATTCCCGCTCTTTTTGTCTTTTTGCACTCAGTCGTACTCCTTGCTAGGAGGGGAACGAGACGAAATCATGACGCCTATGATCAAAGTGTGAAAGTTTCCAACAAAAGATAGATGCGCAGAGGGGCTTGTACAACACAGCAACGACTCAGGAATAAAAAAAAAAAAGCTGCTAGGCCTCCCATCCTTTTCTGGTGGAAAGTGAAACAGTCGCTCTCAAAACGCAGCCTCCCCCTCCCTTCGTTCCCCGCGCGCGTATGCACGCACGCACGCACGCACTACACACACACGCACAGGAACACGCGCACATGCACGTACACACGCACACATACACACATACACATAAAAGCGCACTGCGAAGCGAGCATAATAGAGCGCACTCCAAAGACTGGCTGATCCCATTCTGATTGGCTGCCGTCCTAGCACCTTAGTATTATGGTGTTACCTACAACTGCGAGACCATCGTTGTTCATCAAAGGAAAACTGTCGCTGCTAAAGCTCTGACCTCTGTGTTTCTCCCGTGAAACGACCTGGAACTTTCGCTGATCAGTTAAAGTTTCGCTTAGGAATACAATATTAGCATATTTAACAACCCTGCCATACGTGACGTAAGTTAAAATGGCTGGTACCGGACAAATATCGCTCATAAGCACGCGAAAACTAACAACTTAATCTGCACGCGTACGGGATATGCTAGCCATTCTGCCCTCGAAGCTATATCTTCTGCTTGGGCACGCGTTTGGTAGCATCAAAACTCGTCTCAGGGATCCAGCTTCAGTCGTCGTATGTGGCACTGGTGCTCTGCATCGAGAGATGTGGCCCAAGGCCAGAACAGAAAGCTTTTGCAAGGCTGGCTTTTTTTTTTTCATCCTGAAAAGTGAACAAACATATAGAGGTAGCCGCGGAGAAGGAATTTCATGTACGAGGTCTGTTAGAAAAGTATCCGACTTTATTTTTTTTTGCGAACACCTGATGGATATGAAACAAGCGCGCTTGCATAAGCCGACCTTGAACCTTCGTGCGCATACACGAATTTTTTCCCGCCTGCCGATAGCGTCAATCACTGGGACGCAGCGTTTGAGTGAGACAGTGTGCAGTGCTCTCGTCGGTTTTTTGTTGCAAGGAGAATCTCGGAGCTACAGGAGCAGCGCTACTGCTTCAAATTTTGCCAGAAACTGCGCGACAGCCAAGTGGAAACCATTCGGAATATTCAGACGGCCTTCGGTGAGGATGCTATGAGCAGCACACAGATTAAGCAGTGGTACAATTGGTTTAAAGTCGGCCGCACATCAGTGAAGAACGAGCCACGCTCCGGTCGGCCATCAACATGCCGAAATGACCAGGCCATATCCGAAGTGGACGCTGTGGTGATGCGGGACCGTCGTGTGACTATCCGAGAAATTGCGGAAGAGGTCGACATCAGCAATTTTGCTGCACATTCCATTATCACCGAAGATTTGGCCATGGCGAGAGTTGCGGTGAAATTCGTGTCGAAGCTGCTCACGGTGCAGCAAAAGCAGCTTCGTGTTGAAGTCTCCCAGGAAATTCTGAATTCCACAAACAGTCACCCCGACTTCATCAACACCATAATCACTGTTGAAGAGTGTTGTGTGTGCGGGTACGACCCGGAAACTAAATCCCAGTCATCACAGTGGAAGCATTCCACGCTACCAAGACTAAAGAAAGCCTGCCAAGTGCGCAGCAATGTCAAAGTCAGGCTGACTGCTTTATTTGACTCTTTTTGGGCGGCACACCACGAGTACGCACCCCACAGGGTCAAACAATGATCAAAGAGTACTACAGGGATGTCCTCCGTCGCCTACGTGGTGCTGTGCGGCGCAAGAGACCGGAGTTGAGGTCACCAGGAAATTGGCGCATCCATCACGACAATGCTCCTGCACATTCCTCGCACTTGATTCAGACTTCTTTGGTGAAAAACCAGACTCCTGTAGTTCAGAAGACTCCCTAATCTCCTGATATGGCCCCCTACGACTTCTGGCTGTTTCCCAACATCGAGAGGCCATTGAAAGGAGCGCGATTTCAGAGAAGAGAGGACATAATGGCTGCAACGACAGCTGAGATAAACCACATTCCGAAAGGGTCCTTTTCGGAATACTTCCAAAATTGGCAGCACCACTGGAAGAAGTGTGTGGAGTCCCAAGGAGACCACTTTTAAGATTATTAGGTTTCCAACGCTCCAGTTGTGCCAGTTTTTTTTCTTCGCCCAAAGGTCGGATACTTTTCTAACAGACCTCGTATGTATGCCATTAGTTCAAAAGCTATACAGCGACGTCTGCCTTATCACTGCCGCTCTTCGCACTCTTCCTTCTCGGTACCACAGCGCAGATCTGTGAAATATGAACCGCGCTTTAGAGCATCGAAGAAACTTACGAGATGCCTCGAGGGTTCGGCAGAGCGCCATGGTAAGAGAAAAAAATGCGAACGATATTAAGGCCAGAGTGCCCATCTCTATACTAGCTGGAAAGAAACTTTGCTTCTCTTGCATCAGAAGAAGAGAAATAAAGAAGGCTAAAAGAGAACTCTAAACTCGTGTCTACTGCCATCAACCGAGGCTATTCTTTTTTGAAATTTCATTTTTTTAATGTTTTTTTTATTTGCTCAAACTTCCATTTCAGCTCGTACGGCTGGAGAGCTCGAGATTGGTGCGGATGGAATAGCCGAATAACTTCTAGTCAGAAATGTGAGAAATCTGATTTTAATTTCGACGTGAAAGTCGCATTTCTCAAACAAACCACAAATAAAAAAAATAAAATTTGCGTGACGATGCGCAGGTCACGCTAATGAAGAATGGGGTTGGTAAATGTATCAAGTAGGAAATACGCGATAATGACGTGAAGCTGACCGCGGAAAGCGATAAGAAGTTAACAACTAATGTCTGTTATCTTTGCTGTCGTGTAGAGATGGCCCTTAAACGACCTTGCTGTGTTTTGGCGAATGAGAACATCGCACAGTTTCCCAAGGCACGTTATCAGGAGGCATAACAGAACAAAACAACAATTTTTTATCTAGCACACGTTCAATCACTCAAGCCTGCCGTAGGATAGCTGAGGCAAGGTCCCATTATGTCAGGACCCACGCGTCAGGACCTTTGTTAAGCCGTTCCCGTGACCATCAGAACATTACCTATTTGCCACGCAAAGGATATCCTAATAGTTCGCCCAAAAAATGTTTCCGGCTGTATGAAGCACATATTGTAAAAAAGAAATAAAAGTATGGAAAAATATATCCCACGTCCTGCATCAGCTCCACTTAGCATGCAAGAAACATCAAATTAAAAAGTGTGTGCCTTAAACAAGGCTGCTTGAAATGAAAAAAAGATTTTCACGTGGTTGTGCTGAAATAAGGGCTGAGGGAGTGTTTGAAAAAATAGCAGAATGCCCTTACTCTAAACCAAAGTCAAAAAGTGTTGCAAATGTGAGCCAGGGAACAGCAGAACTCCTAGAACGCCTCTTTCGCTGCCGGAGAGTCAGAACTTCTCCGCGCAGTTCTTTCAACGACCAGTTTGTGATATTGTTACGTGCTTAGCACGCACGGGGGTTTATTCACAGAGGGCATCGGTCGGAGCAGGATGGAAGCAGGAAGCCTACCAGCGTCCTTCAGCTCTTTTTCTTCCTTTCTCGTCAGTCCGTCTTCTGCTTCTTCCGTCGAGGTTCTGTGGAAGCACGTGACAATATTATAGCACCTTCGGAGGTGCTGGAAAATTTTTTCCCGCATGCAGCACATCAGCAATATGCCCCTAACGCGATGCAAAATCTAGCATTGGGCGGAGAAGCAGAAAAAACGAGGCGGCGGCGACTCAAAAGAAAGAGCAACCTCTTTAAGCAGAAGAAAGTTTAAAACGCACCTATTTACAAGGCGTTGCTCAAGGAATTCAATTTTTCGGTGTGTCACAGTATAAAACAGGGCGCGCCGGGTCTCTCTACATTTTCCCTCGCGCTATGTTGAACAAAAAAAATGAAAAAGCGAAGGAAACAGAAAATTAAAGAAAAGACTCGGGCATTTTTGAAGTGCGCACGTTGTTAAGCCTGTAAAAAAAAAATGACAGCCGTGAGATTCAGGCAGTTATGCTTTTGGATGCGCTGAATGTCCTAGTTTAGAGGCGAAAAGAAGTTTCAAAAAAAAAATTGCAAAAATAACGGTTTTTGCATGTGAGCAGAATTTTGAGCAATCAATGCGGGCGCCTCGTACTGTTGAGAGAAAAAAAAAAGAAGGTGCATCTTAAGGCTACAGGCAGAGCTGTTTTCAGAGCATAGGTTGCGTGTTCTGAAGAGCGGAACTTTAGCCTCTGCGCAACTTGTATAGCGCATGTTCCATCGGCGCTACCCTTGCAACTGCGCAATTGTTGCTCGCTGCGCCGGAGCCCCTCAGGCGACCGACCGCATTTTAATCCAGTTTCGCCACCTCCTTATGGCCAAACTTCCGTACCTAGTTCCTGCCCAGTTTTACTTCTCACCTCATTTGTGGGCTGTTCCAGATAAAATCCAATTACGTGCAAGATAAAAAAATGGCTGAGGCTTAACTTGGTTAAGCCTGGAGAATGCGAAGCATCATCGTGTCGCGTAATTTCGAGGCGCACAACCACAGCGACGGCGCGAGGTGGGCCCCCGTTTCTCCACTGTCGTGACGTCATCGTGTCACGTGGTGTGACGTCATGTATCACGTGATTTGGAGGCGCACAACCACAGCGACGGCGCGAGGTGGGCCCCCGTTTCTCCACTGCCGTGACGTCATCGTGTCACGTGGTGTGACGTCATGTATCACGTGATTTGGAGGCGCACAACCACAGCGACGGCGCGAGGTGGGCCCCGTTTCTCCACTCCCGTGACGTCATCGTGTCACGTGGTGTGGCATGGCATCATCGTGTCACGTGGTGTGACGTCATGTATCACGTGATTTGGAGGCGCATAACCACGGTGAAGGGCTGAAATGGTAGCTAAAGTAGTATGCTTCGCATAAAATAATAAAGGACTACCAATGTAAACCATCACCACGACGTCTCAAAAGCAGGAGTTTTGTACGTATGTTGAACAAGGATTTTGGGTTGAGCGTTATAAGCGGGTGTTATAAAAGATTAATCCTACGCGACGGAACAAGGACACGTTCCTCCCATCCTTGTTCCGTCGCGCAGGATGATTCTTTTGTACAAAGCTTAGTCCACCGTCCGGACGCCCGGTAACGAGGAACAAAAGAAATTGCAATATAGAAAAAGAGCCGCTGCCATAATTAGCTATAAAGCGAGAAATCATTGTCCGGTATGTCCAGTCTCGGGATAGAACAAAACCGATCTGTGGCGTACGTATCATGCGGTGGCGCTGCTGTCACCGGCTGGATGTAAATGCCGAGCCCTTTAGAACGGCTTGTAAACTAAATATTTCAAATCAGTGCACCTTTTTCTTTTTGTCTCTTCATGAAGCGACAACCGAAAGTGCGCGATTCGGGTTTGATCATCTGAAAAAAACATGTGCCCACTTCTCAGTTTTCTTGTTATTAGTGAGTCTCTTGAGAGATGCATTCAGCTGAGAAAAAAAAAACTAATTTTCCTGTTTACCACAATACTTAAGAGAGAGCGTTAGTGTCACAGTGCGTTTCACGGAGCGGGTAAATGGAAGTCATTGATGATAACTCCCGTGCGCACCTTTTCCCATGCAATTGGTCCCCTTTATGTAAACGATGGGTAGCGCCCCGTCTCCCTCACCCTCGATAAGAAGCCTCGTTCATCGCCCTCCGATCCCAGCACGTGGGTGCCCTAGAAACGTCCTAATGGTCTCTGCGGAAGCAGATGCGCTGCGTGACCCTAATGGCTCTATCTTGCGCTCGATTACGTGGCGCCGTGCGTTTCTCCCCAAAGAGGGCGTTTAGGGAAGAAGTGGCCTGGAACATTTAAGTCTCTGCACAGTTCAAGTGGCGAGCTGCGGCGCGTGGGAGACGCCGAGAAGCAGCGCCATGCTTGCCTTTTGTCGTAATGAAGATCAAAAGGGAGCGCCTTCAACCGCGGCGTCCCTTTTAAGCACACTCCGTGGGGAACATTGGGGAACTATCAGGATTGTTTTTCGGAACCTTTTATTTTCCTTTCCCTTCATGTAGGCGCGGTGCACTTTGGGCAGCCGGTTCTTGAGTACTTCTTTCTTTCTATCTTTCTTTCTTTCTTTCTTTCCTTCTTTCTCTCTTCCTCTCTTTCTTTCTTTCCTTCTTTCTCTCTTCCTCGCTTTCTTTCTTCCTCTCTTTCTTTCTTCCTTCCTTTCTTCCTTCCTTCCTTTCTTTCTTTCCTTCTTTCTTTCTTTCTTCATTTCTTTCCTTATTTCCTTCTTTCTTCCTTTCGTTCCTTCCTTCTTTCTTCCTTCCTTCCTTCTTTCTTTCTCCCTTTCTTTCTTTCTTTCTTTCTTTCTTTCTTCCTTCCTTCCTTTCTTTCCTTCTTTCCTTCTTTTTTTCTTTCGTTCTTCCTTCCTTCCTTTATTTATTTCTTCTCTCTCTTTACCCTCACAAAACACGCAAGACTACGCACTATTAGAGAGCAGAATAGAAGACTTCCCGCTACTTTGTGGGAGACTTGGAAACACCCGCACAGCTATATATACACTGCCCTTCGATCAACTCTTTTGCAACTTCCGTTTTTCTTTTTCCTCTCACACTTCCTCCTTTCCCACAGGAAAGCAGTTTGGTAGAGCGCGTTAATTTGAAGGCGTTAATGCGAGCGTTAATTTGAAGACTGTACTTTTGAAGATTTCAAGCAGTATAAAAAATAGCTAAAAAGATTACTGACCCCAGCAGCATCCTCCATCGATTCATTTACACTTTTGAGGAAGTGTGGGGCATTAGGCCTAGCCACATTTGCCTTGATTTGATCGTCCTTAGGAAGTGGGCACAAGCTAGATGGCCAAAAGTTAACCCTTCTTTAACAAGGAATAAGTTTGAAAGAAGCCTTGGAGAGTTTTCATCCTTTTCAGTTACACTTTCTCGCCTCTCTAGAGCTTCTTTTTCTCAATTTTAAACACCAGATCCCTCCCCAATGTTGACCTCTATCTACGGTGTGGTGAACTCTTGGATATCTTTCGCAACTATACTATTTTGAATTCCTCAGCTCTAAAGCTATTGAAACGGAAAATATATCCGACGATAATTAGAGCATGATACAAAAGATGGGCACTGACTATCGACACTTCTCAAGACGAAAACTGAAAGCATATGATTATTGGATAAGTGGTTACATGCAGGAATATATCGCTGCAGAACTTGAGCAGTTTAAGATGACCTCACACCACAAGTTTTTTTTATTTCAAATTATTTTTCACGAAACTTTTTCTCGCAAGAATTGAACTGTCGGTAAATATTTGAGAAGAAGAGCAGCTGTAGCGATGTACAGCCAGGTTTTCTTCTACAGAGCTCGTTTTGCATGCGTGTTTTTGTTTGATTTGCTTCGCGTGCTCAGCCACTTAAAAATATTATGTCCCTCTACTCAGCCCGTCACAACGTTTTATTGATGTATTTTTTTCAGGGTATGCTTTAATTAGAAGCTTCCAAGTGTTTGCAGCAAGGTAAACATAGAACTGGGTGACAGACGTATAATGTGTTCATCGTGTACAAAATACTTTGGTTCTCTAAACCAACAAAGACTATTGTTTTATTGACCTTGCTCTAAAGGTTGTTAACACATTGCCTTGAATCTATGGCATGGGGCACGGTACGAGAGTGAGTAATGTGCAACTTGCTTCTCCGAAATTGTGCAACATCTGCTTCCCTTGTAATAACTAGACCGAGTGGTAAAGCAGTCGAAAACACATAAGTTTAGTGGTAAGAAGGAGGGAAATATACAAAGTGGTGCAGATTAGCATTCCAGGAAAAATTGTACGTGGCCTCGATTTCAGACTTTTCTCTTAGCAATAAAATGTAAGCTTATTTGCAAACCCATGAGAAGTGTTTTCCGTTAGCATTTTTGTGTCATCGCTACCCACTAGTACATCTGCGGATTAAAACTTCTACATCGATAACTAAAACATTCTTAAATAGTTTCAGACAGTCCACGACAACGTTGATTCAATCAATCGAAAGAGGACGTCAAAGGAAGCAGAAAACATTGAAACTCCGACTGCACGGAACGAGCGGAAACTTTAAATCTTTTACTTTCAACAGAAAAGGTATTTAGTGCTCAGACAATCATCGGCCAAGTGTGGGCCCAATAGCGAAAATGAACAAAGTAAAGACTTGTTCGAATTTTCCGTCAATCTTTCTTAACATTTCCAAATGTCTGCCCCCATTCAACTTTTCCTTCGTTATGTGCGATCGATTCCAATGCATACCAATGAAGCCATGATTCCATACCAATTGGCCCAATTAACCATTCTAGCACGGTTCTAAAGACCTTTTCGCAACCCCAAACCAATCCCTGCGAAAAATTTTAGTTTTGATACTTTATTTTGCTCTTGTTCTGAGCTCATTCGGGCATAAATGTTACCATCATTATGGCTGAAGTCCATTTGTCTTTTTCATTCAGAAAAGGGAAAAGCCAAATATTGCCTGAAAACTTTTCACTACGTGGTTCCGTCTGAATAAGCGGTATACGTTTTGATGCGTTCTCCTTCGTATCATTAAAAACAGAAAGAAACAATAAAACTAATGTCTTCTCACTGAGGGTTTTCGTCCATCTAAAATTTCTTGAAGGTTGTCACTTTAGATAAATCTTTCTTTGCTCAAGATTATAGGATTGGCAGGCATAAAATCTGTGATGACAACAATTTTGGCCAGAAGTTACCCCACAATTTCAAAGCCAGCTTATGGAGGAGTTTGCTGAAACTTAAGCAAACGGTTCATCCGGTGACAGATGGTAGCCGCAGCAAGAAAAAGCGAAGGCTGATCGATAGTGACCGAGAATCTCTTGGAGACTTTGCAATACAAGAAACGGCAGCAGTAAAACACGACGAATGAACGAAGAGGAAAGAAATTGATTAGTAATCACATGAACATTTGTTTTTTACCAAAGAAAGGAGCAAGCAGGGTATTATGCTTGTTAACGTTTCATGTCACCCATCCACGAGTAAACTAACTAGCTGAAGGCAACGCAAGGAATTTTACGAGAAACGAGCTGTTCATAAGTTTCCAAGGTTATTAAGCGAACACGTGTGTTGAATAAAGTGTGTGCTGCTTGCTTATTTAACATTTAACATTCTGAATGTAATTACCCCGTCCCCTTTTCTGTTTGCTCAGGAGAAGCCATACCACGAACTATACATCAAAGCAAGCGTGACTGAAGCGGAGCGAAAAACATGTGTTTTGAAAATGACACCAGCACGAAAAGAAAACAAAGAGAGACCTTCTTGGAAGCTTATGGTGTAAATTAAAATTTCCAGCAGTCATCTGCGCCCGCCGTAACGCTTTCCTGAAGAACTTTCTGGAACAATAAAGTTATCAGCGCCTGCTAGAATGGCGGTGAAAAGAATGCTTGCAGACCGGGGACTGGTGTAACCGTGTTCTATTTTAGATGCTTTAGAAATTTATAAGACTTCTAAACTACATGCTTAAAGAAGAAAATGTGATAGCGGTTAGGGTGCCTGCTATGGCGTCTACAGTTAGCGTCGGTCTTTATTCCATTTTCCTGCGAAAATTGAACCAGTTATTTGCCCTTATATGGTATGAATGAGTCATCACCTTAACGAATGTGTGAGTACATTTCATTGAATGACTATATGGGCCCTTATCATTCGGTGATCATATAGACCCAGGTTGCTCTTTGCGGGCTCCCGTGAGGCTTATGCGCAGAGTCACACTGGGTGCGTAGCACCTGCATTGAATATGGCAAGACTGGGCCGCGGTTTACTCAGGATACTGCGGGCAGGTTTCCACCTGTGATGGCGGGCCGGTTGTAACGCCATCGCAAGGCAATGTGACCTTGTAATCCACAAGTGACCTTGCAATCCGCATTAATCCGCAAGTTTTTTTGTGAGACGACAACCTAAATTATGTAGCATTAAAAAAAGAAAGCCTGAAAGGATCATTTTTTCCTCTTCACTCTCCCTTGGTGCACTCTAAGCCCCGGCTGTCTAGAAGAGACCACTCATGGTGAAGGACGTGTCTGCAATAATGCGCCCTGGTTCAATAGTGCGTTTTCCGCAGGATTATTTTTCGTCTTTTGGCTTGGCCATATTTGCTTCAGTCGTGTCCCTCCGGCCATGTCTGGAGGCAGCTCGCGTGCTCCTCTGTCTCTCGGCGCGCACTATGTCACAACGCTCTCGCAAGCGGCGCTCATCCAAAAGGCGTACCTTCTCGCTTTATCCGTCTCCTTCTGTACGACACGGCACTCCTGTCTCTCCTTATCCTTCCTTACAAACAGCACCGAAAAAGGTACCTGGAAGGCTGATACTCTCAAATAGCACCACCGGAAAGTGCCACTCAACGTCTTTCGGGGCTTAGGCAAGCCGTGGACGTCGAGTCACTCTTCTTCTTTTTTTTTTTTTTGGCAGCACCTCCTACTTCTTGAAAGACTTGCTCCAAGCTAACCGTCATCGATGTTAGCATCTTAGTTGTGGTCGCTATTCTCATACAATGGCATGGCCACTCTATCTGTAACATAAAATCTCTTCTTCCTTGCTGAAGAGATGTCGCTGTTCTTTGCTTACCTAGAAAGAAAGGCCACACGTGGTACAAAAGTGTAGCGGGGACATTCACAGCGGCACAATACTTTATATATTCATAACTCTCGAAATGAGCTCCAAAGTCGCTTACACGAATGTTTTTCTCGGTTTTTTGCATTTTTCAATCAGTTGAAGTGAAACCCACAGCATGTCAGCTTCATCATCATCATTTATTAGCCCTTGAGGACACCTGCGAGGGGAATTACATAAGGGGAGGGGGGGGGGGGGGTGGAGTCCTCGGGGGCTTTTCAGGCTTTTGAGTCATCTAAAAATATAGCACAAAAGAACTCGGCCCATCAGCATCTGAAGTTTTAATACTGGAAGTGTTGTCCTTCTTATTGAATCACCGAAGGTTATGGCTGTTGCTGTGATCTCAGTTCTCTTTCACGTTTCGTCCACTTGTGCCCTGGGAAATATTTGAACACGTTCATAAAGATATTAAGCGTGACGATAGGCACGTGTTGTACCAACATGCCAACAATAAGAACCGAAAGACAGGCAGCACACCACATTTCTCTTTGTATTTTTTGAGGCGAGTGTTGACCAGTGAGCGAGCCCTAGAGAAGCTAAAGGACATAAAAAAAAGAGTGCTTCCTTAACGCCCTCAAACAATTTTTCTTGTGCAGAATCGCGCTAACAACTGTTCCCTCAAAGAATGAGACAAAACTTTTCTCAGCAGCAGGAAAAACGAAGAGATATATTTTGCCGACTTTATAGCTTCATGTTTGGACACTATGACTGCTTTGATACGTCGAAAACCCCCTCCCCCCACCCCTCCTTCCTTTGAGACAAATACCTTTTAAGCCTTTGCTTCGTTCCTCCATCACTGCGACATATCGAGCTTTGCATGCACATTTGGTCGCATTGGAAATGCGCATATTTCAGATATGCGCAAGCCTGAGTGGGTGCAAGTATGACGAAAGCAAATGGATTCCTTTTACTTCAGGCCAACGCTGCAACTTCTATTTCCTGCTTCACATTCCTACTGCGCCATACAGCCCTCCTCCTTCCTCTCTCGAACACAGAGATCCTTTATTCACTATTCAAAGATTCTTGCTCTCTAAAATTACTTTTGTTCATTTTT
Source organism: Amblyomma mixtum (assembly GCF_055824585.1). NCBI lineage: Eukaryota > Metazoa > Arthropoda > Arachnida > Ixodida > Ixodidae > Amblyomma > Amblyomma mixtum. The sequence continues at coordinate 76,927,821 of NC_143013.1, forward strand.
TGTTGGCTGTCTGGCTGCATCACTTCAGTCAGAGCTTGTCTTCAGCGCGCCTTCGAGTTTACTTGGCTTTACCATTGCGATCGGTAATGCGGCATCGTATCAGCCATTTCTGATCTTGCTCAGATTCGCTTCTTGAACATCGAATGCTCTTCATGCGCTCGTCCTGCATCGTGGCCATGTATTCTTTATGCCTTTTTTTCCTTTCTTTCCTTCGCGTGTGGGCCTCTGCGTGCTCTTTTTCTTACGTTCCCTTCGTTTTTTGAAGGCCCTCATTCCTCTCAAGTCCGCGGGAGTTCGCTAAGACCATTTACAAAGCTGTGACCTCTTTCCAAGAGTAGACGCTGAGTCCACTTTTTTTTTAGAATTTTACATGCCTTCTGGGGATGGCGAAGAGAGTCGAAATAGTCGCCGTCTCCTTGAAGCTAAATGATCCGGAACTGCTGGAAAAGAAGAATGCAAGGACGCACTGACCTCAGCAATGATGGAGAATTCCCGCCTACGCTGCTCCACCAGTGCCTGATTAGGGTGCCCGCAGTAACTTATGTACCGCTCTATTTATACTATACTCTTGAGGCTTTTTGCAAATGATTAGACGTTTCGCCTTGACTCATTTACATGATGAGGATGAGTTTTTATGGCGCAAGGGCATCTGTGGTCAAAGAGCGCCATTGCACATGGTTTTTCTATTGCTCACAATGGGGTCAAGTGCCCATTCCTCAAGAATTTCACCCGAAAGAAGCCTAGCACTAGGCATGGGAAAACTTGTACCCATTGTATCACAGGTGGGGATCAAATTCTGCACCTCCCGTGTGCGAGGCGGAAACGAGTAGGCCGTAGCAGCGGTCGTTACTCATTTACAGAAGGTCTAAGAGCTTTATGGGGTTTTAAGGCGAAAGCTTTTAATGCTTCATACTGTCATTAGCAGACGCGTCGGCAGCCGTGTCGACACAGGCGTCGGCAGCCGTGTCGGCAGATTTGCCCGCCTTTCGGCGTACCACTGCTTAAAAAAGAAACTGCGCCGATGGTGGGAATCAAACCAGGGTCTTTGGCATTTGAAGCGGAGACGCTACCACTCCGCCACGAAGGCTCAAGGTTCGAGCATAAATAAAGGCGCATCTAGTGAATGCATGGGTTTCGTAAATAAAATAAAAGGAAGAAAGTCAAGAAAAGGAAGTATAAGAAAATAAACAAAAATAAAAAACAAAATGAAAATAAGATATGGAAATAAAATAAGAACAATAAAAAGAAAAGAAGCAAGAAAAAATATGGAATATAAAAAGTAAATATCAAAATAAAAAGTAAATAAAAACAAACAGTGCGCCAGGAAACGCTTTCGCCTTGCAGCAGTTTAGAGAGCCAAAGTGCCCCCTGAATTTTTTCACGCCTCAACGATGCTGATATAACATCGAATCGTTTATTCTTAGCTGCTATTGGCCTCTCTTTGACAATAATCGCATGGACCTGCACCACATGACCACTATTTTCTCGGTGTGTTCTACGGAAAGGATCGGAAGGAGCAAGGAAATAAGGACGAAACTGCATGACAAGACGTGGATTTCGGCCCGCTGCCCAAAATTTATATTTTTTCCCTGAGTGAGCCAAGCAGAGGAGTTCAGAAACTCCCCTCTAAAATTTTCTTCAGCATCTAAGGACATAAGCCCTACAACACAGCAAAAAAAAAAAAAAAAACTCGAAACCAAGGGGCTGTTTCTAAGCAATAACGCCCAGCATACAAGCCACTAGAACGGTTTAGGAAAACTGGCTTAGTTAGATTGCGTATGATCGAGAAGTCTAGAGGACTTTAGGAAGACGAGAAAAGGCAGTGTAATTTTTATTGAGATAAAGTAATCATCAGAGCTATCAGTGTGGCAACAGATGCATGAATTCCGAAGTAGGCGCGCGGAGACAAGCCTTGATGTCTCCAGAAATTATAAAAACGTATTATCTATCTCTCTCATGTTCTCTGTGTTCATTAGAACTGCTTTTTGCTTTTATTTACAAAACTACAGAACTAATTAAGTATTCTTCCTGGCGTTCGCTGCGTTCCTTTGGCCGTTTATTAGGCAGTAGTCTTTCACGCTGTATATTATTGAAGCCCTCGCAAGGTTTGCGATTGACGCCGCGAAAATCGTCATGTCAGTTTACTAACATGACTTCGCAGGAGGTCCAACCCATTACTCGCTGTCTAATAGCTGTCCTCTACAAGTCAAAAGTTTTTTTTACTTCTCTCTTGCAAAATTTTTACAAGGTGCGTTTCTTTTTTCTCGATCCTCTGAATCTCTTATCTATCATCGCCTCGTTTCATGTAATGGTGCCGGTACGCTAAGAAATACTATGCCGCTGCGACGCTAAGGTATCCACGCGGCAGTAATAGCCATTTAGAAGCTCGTGAATTTGGGCTAAATGGTGCATTATTTGAGACTGAAATGGCAATAGCGCTACAGCCAGATGTACAAAAGAAAGACTGACGGAGAACATGCGTTAACTTCATCTGAGCTTATTTACTGCAAAGCCAGCAAATATATAGAAAATTGAATGCATGCGCAAAAAAAAAAAAAACCGGTACAACAAGGCAACAACAAAACCGTTCAAGATATGACATCTGAGTTTTGAAAAGGCGGACCGAAGTATCACTTCGCACGATTACACACGAAGCATTCCACGCAGTGCTGCGAAGGGGGATTATTAGGTAGTGCAAGTGATACTTCGGTCCGCCTTTTCAAGACTGAGATATCATATTTTTTTTTAAGGAACGAAACAGCGCAACTAAAACGAAGGACCAAGAAAAAGAGAGACACGAACACGCGCTGCAGCGCGTGTTCGTGTCTCTCTTTTTCTTGGTCCTTCGTTTTAGTTGCGCTGTTTCGTTCCTTAAAGATGCAATACCAACTCGCCCACTATGCTATGCTGCTACAAGATATCATATCTTGAACGGTTTTGTTGTTGCCTTGTTGTACCGTTTTTTTTTTGGCTCATGAATTAAGTTGTGTATATATTTGCTTCCTTTGCAGTAAATAAACTCAGGTGAAGTTAGCGCATGTCCTGCGTCAGTCTTTCTTGTGTACGTCTACCGGTAGCGCTATTGCCATTTCAGTCTCAAATTAGTAACCATGGATGCAACACTTGACTTTTAGTATGTTCCCATTCCATTTAGGAAAGTTCTTCGTACATTTTATAGCTCAAACCATGTGCGTACCACATGTATTACGCCTTACGCGCGCTCTCTGTCATGCGGATGTCAAATCTGTCTACCATATGCTGTCTGATGCCAGTGCATGTTAGTGGGAGAACCTCTGGTGGTCAAAATTCATCTGAAGCCCTCCACTACCGCAGCTTTTCCTTTCCTGTTAATTTAATCCCATTCGTCGTACCTCCCCTCACTATGCATTTGGGTGTCCATTGTGAGTGAGATCTTCATTGCTCATTGCCGATCCTCATAACCAATAAAGATTATTATTGTTCTGCAATTTTTGTTTTTATGCTGGTGCCTACCGGTATGATGGAACGTAATAACGCACACTAAATTCTGCAGAAGCGCCGTCATTATTTTACTCGAATTCACAAGCCATCCAAGGACAACTTACATTAAATTACTAGTCGCTAATAGTAGACGGAGGAGGTAGAGAAACGTTTAATTACAAAAAAAACAAAGATTTTGACTGAGCTGATGTTTGGAACCCTCAGTCCAGGACACCAATGGTCTTGACCAACGAGCAGACCAGTTGAATGAGAGCTCGTTGGCTCTCCAAGGTGGCAATGGTCAACTGTATGTACCTTCCACTGATCGCGTGACTTTTCCGGTGTCCGTAAATGTTGCGGTTTAGAATGCCGCCTTTAACTTATATGGAAGAGTGTGGAACCAGTGCTGCACCTAGGGCAGGCGTTCTGGTATTATGAGGGATGCATTTCTGGGTATCTTATAAGGTTTGGCAAACACTTCAGTGAATTGGACGCCAAGCTTAGGTTTCTTATGAGGTGAGGCGCCTGTGTGGTGGTGGATGAATCCGGCGGCCGAGTCACTGGGTCTAAAGGCGTTCTGAAGAGGTGGGTAGTAGAGGGAAAAGGTGGGGGGTAGGCAGCTCCGCTCGGTTGGCAAGATCGCGAGCTAAAGCGTTAAACTTCTCGTTCCCCTCGAGGCCTACGTTCCCTGGAGCCCACGTAATGCGATGATGTTCGGTGAGGCTGGAGCCCAATATGATCGGCGCTCGACCGGGTGGTCATACTATCGCGTAATCGCGGCAGGATTATTGCGAGCCGGTGACGATGGGTCATGATTGCTTTATGTTTATCTCTTTTAGGATCGTTCAAATTTACTTCACTATTATTCAGTGATTCAGAAGATAAAGCCATTTCGCTGGCAACGATTCAAATATCACTCATAAAGCAATCGTTCAATAATAAACAATTAGCATATATTTCATTTACTTAAAACCGTTTACAAGCACAGTACTCTCGAACAACTCCGGACCCAAGAAACCTTTTCAGAGCCTCATGCCAAAGCATTGATGCTCTGTATATTACATGCCAAATGTGAGAGGGTTCACTTCCATGCCAGCATTTCTCCTGCTCCTGCTACTTCGTCACTCATGCTGACTCAACACGGTGCTCTCTAAAGCTATAGCGCCGATTGCCTGTTTGTCATGCTAGGTCTCTGCGTGATGTTGCAGCATTCACGGCAAGCCCATTTCAATATTCACGACTACCCTTGGCGCTGAGGTTCGACAAAATTTCTCTTTTTCTAATTACGTGCTCTGGAGAAGTTGCTTTGCCTGCATGCTTTCGAAAGCGCTGGTATCTACCCACGATGCAGCCAGATTTTGTCATGCCACAGCAGCTGTGGCGGTAATCGCATTTTCGAAATTCGAAAAATTCTTATGGGTATCACTGATGACCGGCTACAAATCTCTGAAATTGCAATTGAGCGCCTAATTCTACTAGTTTAAAAGTTAATTATCAAAAATGTCTTAACCAGCTTACTACTCAGGACGCTTAACCGGTTTTCTGGTGTCCGCCTTGTTACCAGTGTAGACCTTATTACCGCGAGATAGGTGCCGGTAAACATGGTTCTCTTCCTGTCACGCATGCACGCTGTACGAACCGTTATACCGAGATTTCGCCAGGTAAAAAAAGAAGGGATGAACAAGAGAAACGCGATTCCGCCGTCCGAACTTATTAGTGCAGTGTCTGGCTTGTGTTCTTAGAGCTCCGGATTTTCTAGCATTTCCTTTCGGCGTTCCATCACTCCTTTCCATCCCTTTTTTCTTTGTTCTCTGACCATGCGCGAGAACACTCCTCTTGAGAGGCAATTTTCTTCGCGCCAAAGTACGTAACCCCGGTGGTCTGCGCTTTTCTCTAACCACGTTGCGCGTCACGATTTAGAACTCAAAACACTGTTTCCGTCTAATTTCCTCCAGCAACACGACTGGTAGGCTGTCAATGCCTTTTTGGAAAAGCAAGTTATCATATTCTACGCATTTCTTTTCTCGTTTTCCTTTTGCTCCCTTTTCCGCAACAAGCATGCTCTCCTGCTGGAACACTGTCAAATTTTAGCTTCGTTGCTGTTTCTAGCCCTCGAAGAGCTAAGTGCGTTTCGGGCATATTTCCTTCTCCTTTCTCTGTGTAAAAAGAATCAAATTCCTCAAGAATGTGTGCCGCAGCGCATGTTTAATGTCATCGCCAATAAAAACAATGCGCCTTAGGAAAAAAAGTTATTTTCGGAAGAGGGTGTCAGCTGCCAGCATTAGTCTTCCATTAGGGTATTTATTGCTCTGCATGGCTTAGCAAAACCAGCACTGCATGGTGAAGTTGGAAGAATCGAAATCACTTGATGTGAAGGATGGATGACGCCACCATGGAGTTGGCCAGAAGCGCCAAGTGAACATGTGCTTCAAGGAGCGCCAAAAAGTGTTACGACACCTCTTCATCTCAAAATGCTGCGAAAATGAACAAAAAACTAACACCCGCCGCGGTGGCTCAGTGGTTACGGCGCTCGGCTGCTGACCCGAAGGACGCGGGTTCGGTCCCGACCACGGCGGCCAAACTTCAATGAAGGCGAAATCCTAGAGGCCCGTGTGCTGTGCGATGTCAGTGCACGTTAAAGAACTCCAGGTGGTCGAAATTTCCGGAGGCCTTCACTACGGCGTCCCTCATAGCCTGGGTTTCTTCGGGACGTTAAACCACAATAAACCAATAAATCAAACTAAAAAACAAACGGCTGGCTTTAGACCGAGCTATAAGTTGCAATTCCTAATAATCATCTACAAAACAACCAATTCTAAGAAGCCTACAAATTGCAAAACAAGTTAAGCACCCGATGCTTCGTGACATATCTATTCTGCAAAAGCAACCCATATACTCCGCTGTACGGGACACGAGGCACCTGAGGCGGTGAGATGGGAAGGGGCGTGGTCAACGTGAACCTTGCACTAGGCGAGAGGCTGTGGACTATCGTATCGCTACAGAGCTGAAGCATGTCAGTGCACAAGCTAACAGAGACTGCTAAAAAGGAAGAAAACACATACGATGTCTGCGCGATTCAAGAATGTCGTGTGCCGTCCATCCCATTCCTGTCGTTTAATGCGACCAGTCCAATCATGAAGAATTTACTCGATACTGTTCCCCCCAGGCTTATAACTTGGTCCGTGGCGAACAAGGGAGCGACGCTCTTTGCGGCGTCGCCTCGGCGGTCAGAACTTGTGACACTGTTTGCCGCCGGGAGCCCTTCTTGCTGTATAATAAATCGGCGCTGGAGCAGCAGCGCGCAAAAGCAGTGCCCTGGAAGCTTAACTGGCTTCATGGGTGATAGCTTCGCCTTAACAGGCCTGCGAGACATTCGCTGTTCGGTCTCCGACGCTCTTTGTTAAGTCGGGGTCGCCAGACAGTGCTGTGGTCAAATGGTTGCAGACGGCAGGCGGCTGGTGATTTTTAAGCGGGTATTGCTCTCCACTTATGAGAGAGAGGAGAGAGACCGGACTAAGGATGACTTAGCAGGAAATAATCAAGGAAGCGATTACGAATAAAAATGAAATACGATTGAAATTTGAATTGGAATGGAAGAGATTTGAATAGAATCAGAATTAGTTAAGAATAAGAGATGGAATAGATTGGTGAGTGAAAAACAATGGAACCATAATTGGAAAACAATCTGAATTTGAATAGAATCACAACTGAAATAGATTGCCGTGTGCAAGATTAATGCTGTACCGTTTCTTTTGCGTAAATTCAGTTCATCACCCCTAAATTAAAGATGGTGAGTAGCATTTTATGCTATCGTATTACATTAAATGTCGGCGCAGGTGTTTGCCTTTTTTTCAGCCTTCGTTAATTGACTAAGCATTTATCGGCGGCAACCGGTAGGCGGCGACGCGGTAGGAGCGCTGAAAGAGAGGCAAGCGCCAAAGATTTCCAGCTAAGCTAGTTTTCAACCTTTGTAACATAATTATGAACCAAGATATGTTCTCTCGAAGCACGGGCGACCTCAGTCGGCTCACTGGGCACCTATCAACTGCCAGTTTGCGCGGCCTCTCTCACTAAAGGTCTGAAAATTGTCCGGTCCATCACGCACATGTTTGGCACGGAAGTGAAAGAACAGCATCCGTCACCAGAGGTTAAGCCACGCCATGTGATTCATAACTTTCCAGCCCGTACAGTTTCCACGTTAAACCGCAGTTACAGAGGAAGCACTCTCCAAGGAAAATAGCTTGCCCCCTAACAAATCCGTCCCAAAGTCCAATTAGGCGAAGGCTGAGAGTGCAGAGGGTATGCAAGAACGTTCAAGCCTGCAAGGAAACCGGGACCTTGAATAAACCAAGCTACGCAGCTTGGCCGAAAGCGTTATACGCTTCCTGAGTATTTCACGCAGCGTGCCTTCATTTCGTTCTAAATGCATCGGGGACAGGGCAGTGCGAGGGAGGAAATTCGGAGGCCGAGAGCGCGGAAAGTGCATTAAGTATGAACGAAGTTGCCGGATGAGTAGAAGACTCATGAAGTCTCTTAGGCATCTGGAGATTCAAGCACGTGCGGGGCGCGCTGGGAGACGCGGTCCTAAGCACGTCTCGTTGGACGCTGCAGCCGGTGGTACGCTACAGTCCGTGCTACCGGGCCGGCAGCTTAGATTCTCGCGTGGACGCTGTGAGGTCGTGCGTCGTTCCTTCTTCTGGCCTGACGCACACGCCTCCCTCACACCCTCCTCCTATTGTTATCCAGGGAGTGAACGACGCTAACGAGAACCGCCAACTTTGTGTGCCCTAGTTTATGCTTCGTGATTCTTCCCCGAACGCTCCGTCCTTGAACGCCTGTTTTTATTAAGCTATCTTCCCCATACTTGCCTGTGAGACTTCCATGCAGGCGTCTTGGAATCGTTGATTCGCATGGCCGAAACTCCCGCGCATTTGTCGGCCTTTTTCTCTTCACTTGGTTTTTCGTTATTACGTTCTTCATGTATATTCTGGCTAACACACTGCTTTGTTTTGCGGAAACTGTGGCGCATAGAACCTAATAAGCACACGCGATAAAAAAATAGCGCCTGTGCGGGAACAAGCAGAGCATCCCGTCGTTGTTCATGAGATGTCAGCGCAGCCACACCTGAGCTCCACTTTGGCAGGCAAAGTTCATTATACAGGGCAGCGATGGTTGGCTTTTCCCGGCTCTCGCCTCACTATAGTGGTGCCGTCCTTCTCTCTATTTTTGTTTACGGTAACAAATAAATTCCTGGTAAATCCTATTTCGAACATTTACTCCACAAACGAAGAATCTATCGAACATTATTCGTGCATAACACTCTGTCTTGATGCCAAACGAACCACCGCTCCCAAGAAACAGTAAAGAGAGAGAAATAAAAGGAAACTTTAGCTGAAACGATCGCGAGTAAAGCGTGATCGACGATGAGGAACGCAGAGCCATTGAGACTGGGGATAAAGGAAGTGGAGATATCTTCCTTCTACATGTGCAGTCACGATACGTATTCAGGTCTCCATTGCCGAGCTCTCTTCATGAAAAGCAGCGTGCACAAGGGGGCGGTTATGTGTTCCCTGCTACTCCTCCGTGGGGATCCCCATACATTCTTCTTGTTTTTCCTCACAGCGTCTTTGTAAATGGCCGCGCACGACTATGCGCAGAAAGAAGAGAGCTGCAGAGCAGTACAACGCGAGAGAGCATGCGATGAATCGATGTGCCAGCATTGTTCTTTATACCTTTCTTTACCGTCCTCCTCTTTTTTTTTTTCCCGACAAAAGAAGTCATGTCGAGTACATTGATGCTCACAAAAAGCTCGAAGCACTTAAGCGATACTTTGCTATTCGTAAAGCCTGTCGCATCGGCTGGCAGGTCACTTTCACCCAGTAAAAGCCAAAACAGTAGTAAGGGCACAGCGTAGCTTTAGCCAGAGGCAAACGGTGAAGAGAATAGAAATAAGATTGAATTGAAATAGAATATTTTCGCTATACTGCTCTCAATTTCAGCAGTCAGGGCTGCCAGAGTGTAGCAACAGACAGCGATTACCTTTTGTTAACATGCACCTCAGCCTTCATAGTATTATATCCATAAAAGAAAAGATCGTATCAGTTCACACGCAGTGCGTATCGCCAAAAGGCGTTGGGCTGGTTTGTAAGGCGATGAATACTCCGTGTCCGCGTATATAATTTAAATGGCAGCCATATCGTGTTATCCGTTAATGCACGTCATGTAGCCTCCATACTGTTGCATGCATTAGTGAGACATGATGCAGGTACCGCTTGTTTCTCTTCCCATGGTGTTCTTCTTCTGTTCTTTGAGGGTAAAATCTTGTATGAATGAGTGGGAGTCTGTGAGGCAGCGATGGAGGGTGCGTGCAAGGCGTGAATAAGTGAGCCAGTCAGTGACTAATGAGTGACAGAGCGTGCGAAGGAATGAGCGTGTGAGTGGTTACCAAAGAAAACTGGGCAAAATGGCAAAGATTCATGATAGACTATGCGCTGTAGACAAACATGGGCACGAAGGAGAGAATAAGGCATCACAAGCGCAGACCGAAAATATAGTAACCACTTGGACATTTTCAACTAGCGTTTTCGAAATATTGAGTGAGTGAGAGGATGTTTGAGGATTTGCCGAGTTCCTGACCTGTTGTTCATTAAAGAGGGCCCACTCTCAGTCACTTCACTCTGTACAAAGCCAGTAGTCTGCACTTTGATATAGTGCCACCAGTCAGTATGCACCCTCGTTTCGCTGTGCTCTTAACCAGGGACTTTTTCGCCGGAATTTTCGGCCACTGCTTAATCATTGTCCAAGAAGCACAGTTGTAAGCATAAACATTGTTACATTCACAACTACACCTTAAAGATATTTTCGTAGTACCAGAACATCTCACTCTGCGATAAGCGTCACGCTCACTCCAGCCTGCTGTTTTGCACTGAGTGCTGTGCAGTACAAACGACGTTGGTCCTACTTAGTTTCTCTAACAGCGGTAGTGTATAACTGCAGTTAGAAAAAAAATTTCCAGCTATACACTAGAGTGGAAATATACTTTGTCAAATAATCTGTGATCGAACAAAAACGATCTTTCATTTCGGATATCGTGCGGGCTTGCGGCAAAAGCGACTGAGATTAGCGTCGGGCCGAGCGAAACGGGACGTCCGCCTTCCCCGGGTCGATGACACCAAATGTATCCAGAGAGCGTCACACAGGAGGCTGAGATTTGCAAATGCAACTTTTTCGAACGAGCATCAGGAGCAGAGTGCCCAGGGGAAAAAGGCAAGCATGTGGAACAAAGGCGCTTCCTCCAAGTGACTTTTTATTTTCCTTTACTCCTTTCTCTTCTTTGTTTATTTACAGGACTTTCGTTTCGCCGAACGCTTCCTCGAACGAACGCTCTCGCGAAATTATTCACGCTGGCAGCGGATGAACAGGCGACAGGCCTGGGTAGCGAGCAGCCCCTAACTCTGCGAGCGCTCTTTTCTGTGGCTACTCTGACTGCGTCGCCTCCCAATATATCACCTCTCGCAGCCACACACCACCAGGAAACAAGACAAACTATTCTCCGTATAATTAACGCCCTGTCACCAATTTAGCGCTCAATCTCAAGATCCCTGCGTTCGATTTGACTCAAACCAGGCTGACTAGACGAGCGGGGGGTCTATAGATAGCAGCGGCTCAATAAGTGAGTGTTGCAGTATTAACCGACGTGAGCTAGATATCTTTTCTTGCGGCTTGCCGAGAAGGAGATAAGGAGCTGCTCAGGAAGGCTGAGAACGTTGTCATCATGAGATGAAGCGGTTGCGCAAATTCTGCAGGAGCTCTCAAGAGAATTTTATTGGACCCCATGGTTACACGATAAGGGACCACAGTCCCTCAAAAAATACAAGAGTACAGTTCGCGACTAGTGTGGCTCGATTACGGAAAAGCGATCACTCAAGACACGACGGTGACTCCTGCGCTAGGACTCGCCAGCAGAGCGTGTCATCGACCTGGCGTTTATCCCTGCGTTCGATGTCTCTGTCGGCCTGTAGCCGCTGAGTGCTACTTCTTTCGAGCTTGAATCTGAACCTAAAGGTTACCAAAGTTTCTTTGAAAAATCTGGAAGAGTGCAGGACTCAGCGCCTATCGCGGAGCAGGATGGCCCCTATTATAGTAGGTCTGAACGTTGTATGAGCAGTTACGTTTAATATTTTTATAGTTCACCTTTATGTGGCCGTCGACAAGGCTAATTTAGAGGGCGATGTAGTGATCGTTAGGCATGTGCATAGCGTTATGCTCGGGGGAATATACTGCAAAATTCAAAATGAACCCAACTGTGTTGAAGCTGGTGTAGATTAAACTTCCACGTATTAACAGCATTGTAAATGTACTTTGCAAATTATGTATCGTACAATAGAAAACATATTTTTGTCCGTAAATTTCACCGTGATTTAAAAATCGCTAAAATCACCGCAGCACGTCTAGCATGTAGACAAATTGGTACTTATAACCACAGAATCTTATAGGTCCTACGACGATTTATATTCAAATGTGTCATATATGTCAAGCGACCAAACTTCTCAGAAAAGCATCAAATAATTATCAGCGCTCAGAACGAGTTTCAGATTAATAAGTAGGTGAAGCAGGCAGTGACCAATATAAATATTAATGAAATATATTGAGCTCAAGCACCTCACAGTTGGAATGTTTCTAGATATCAGAAAAGCGTTTGATACAGCACAGCATGACAAATTGCCCAAAAATCTATAGATATGTGGAATACGACGGGTGGCAGGAAGGTTGATTACAAAGTACATTTTTAACCGTTCTCTATGCGTATCTGTCAGCCATATACGATCTAGCAGAATGACAGTTCCACATCGTGTCCCTCAATGCTTTATCTTACGACCACTTCTATTCGTGGTGTGCATTAGTAATGTCACTAAAATACCCGTTTTTCTTGAATGAGTAATAGGCAGATTATCATAATACTTTCTTTAAAACTCAGGCAAATGATTCTCTGGAAAAAGCACTTCACGTATTCCTTTCGAGTTTGCCTTAATGGCTGTGAATGAGTGGTTCAGAACTTACCACTGGCAAAGCTAAATACATAATTTCAAGCCAAACAAAGAAATTAAATTCTCAGGAATTCTCAACATTAGTTGTTTGCGGCAAATGAGAAGCATTGCCAAGTGACAAAGCCATACGGGAAAGAAACACAGAGAATAAGAAATGCAAGTAGATAATATTAGATATCGGAAGCCATGTTTTACCAGTTTATGTTAAATTCATCTTTTCTTGCTTCAACCAAAAGTTTCTTCGACTTGAACGCAGCCATCCTTACGCTATTCACGCCTCCTGATGGCTGCCCTCAGCTCTAGTAGTGCAAAGCTGGTCTATTTCTTTGACCTTCTGCGGAATCAACACATCAGAAGATTTCCTCGTGCCAGCATCCAATTAATTCTCGCAACTCTTCTCAGATTTCGTCAGCGCTTTTGTATGTGGTGTGCTTTAGAAAACATCTTGAGAACTTGTCGTAACAGCCTCCTCAATCACTGTCCTGCGGAAGCCTCTCGTTCAAAAACGCGCTCTACTCTACTCTACTCGACCTAAACGCTACCTGGAACCGCTACAGCAGTCTCTTCCTTCGTGTACAGAATCTAGGCTATTCTCCATCACCTTCTGAATGGGGAAGTAGACTTATCTTTGGAATAAAAGATAGCACAAAAATACGAGACAGCTCTTCTACGCCCAAACAGGTACTTGTGAAACTTCAGCCCAAATACCACGGCGGCAGCCTCTTTTTCAATGTGAGCATAGCCTTGCTCTGCTTTGCTCAGCTCCCTCGACGCATATGCGATTGGCTTTTTTCTATACCAATCTTATGAAACATTTTGACAGCGAAAGTGCTCAAAAAAACAAAGACGACAGAAAAGGAGAGACATACAAAACGCTTATTTTCAACTGATTTTATTTCATGCGAAAAACAATTTCATACTCATGGTAATCACCGGCGCATGCTTACAAGACCATTACCAACGAGTGACAGCTGGCACGTTCTTTCAGAAAACCGGCGTGGCCGATGTAAAATAGGACATCTCTTTTTCTGACAACAAAATTTATGGAGCGCTTACGCAATCATCGCCCGCTCGTGCTATCTCAAGAGCTTCCACAATCTCTCGCGTTATTTGACATTTATTTTTTAAAAAGTACTTTACAACTGTGAAAAATGGGATGGCAGCCTTCCTAGCTTTTCTTGATTTTGTCCTTGCACTTCAGACAATGGATACTGAAATGCCCGTCTTTTTTGTTTTCCACGTTGTAATTATGCTCTCGTAATCTCTCATCTAGGCATCTTCCTGTCTGCCCTACACAATATTTGCCACATGTTAAGGGCACCTTGTACACGACGCCTTCTGCGCATCTTACAAACGGCTTTTGGTGCCTTATTGTGCAAGCAGCCTTTCCATGGTTTCCGGAAGTGCTTCTCCTGCACAGGGCGCTCAACTTATTCGGGACTGAAAACAAAACGTTTAGGCTTACCTTGTTGCCAATTTTTCTCAGGTTGTGTGATAGCCTCTGCTTATATGGAATAACAGCCAATTTTCTTTTCTCAGTTCTCTAATCCATCTCTTGCTGGGTCGTAGTTTTGCTTTTTTTCTTTCTGACAAATCTTTTAGCCACTGGTACCAGCAAGTTAAGCGTATAACCCGCGTCTTGTAACCTTTTAGACTGCAGAAACAGGCTTTCCTCAGTCACACGAGGGCATGACTTTTTTAGATAGTTGAGAAACCCTAAACGAGCTGTGTTTCGTTTTATGATCTTAGAATGCACAGAAGTGAAAGTCCTTCCCTAGGATGATAAATCCAGCATGTATGATCTTCTAAAAACTTTAGCTTTATGTCAAGAAAACGTATGCTACTGTTTTCAGGCAGCTCACGTGTGACGAGCAGTGGAGATAAGCAGCCTGAAAAATGATCTAAAATACGTCCCACGGCCTCATCGAGATTGATAAAAGTGGTGTCTAAAAATATTAAAAAATCGTCCACAAAACGAAAGTCCTTAACCACTCCTAGTGCTTAAAACCGAAGGAGCCTCGTCCCAAGTTTGAATAATTTTTTTGAAAGGACTCGCGAAACTTCGAGTGATTGTGGGTTTCCTGCTCCAAACAGAAGTGTATTATTTGGCTCAGACGTTCATGACAACACAATTGGGTATTGAGAGGGTTTCTTTTTAAGGTCAAAAGGTGTTGTCAGTTGATGACGAAAGGTTCAAAGCAGTTACCATTTGAACGGCGGCAAAGTGGGATATATACGCCTATGAATCCTTGTTCCCATGTCCGCACTTCGGTTCGGCTTTTGCTCTCGACAAGCATCGGATATTGCCTCTTTATTAAAACTGATGTTTCCCAATGGGTTAGATTTATCGCGAACACGTGCGCATTTCATCAGAATTTATTCTGCGAGGCGTTCGAAACCAAGACTGCAGGTGGTCGGTTCTTTTCCCCAGCTACAAGCGATCTATCGTACAGCCACAGTTTGCTTTTTGTTCTTCCCCTCTCTCGTCTTGCATGCCATGGGTGCTTGCTTAGATTAAGGCTGTCGGCAGCGGCAGCTTTTAGGAACCTGCATTTACATCCAATATTTCTGTAAGTTAAAAGCAGATCCTTGCTATTCTTGCATCCAAAGTACATCGAAAGTTAAATATGCAAAGGTATGGTAAACTGGTATACTGAGGTTTAACGTCCCAAAGCGACTCAGGCTATGAAGGAGGCGGTGGTGGAGGGCTCCGGTAATTTCCACCATCTGGGGTTCTTTAACGTGCACCGACATCGCACAGCACACGGGACTCTAGAATTTCGCCTCCATCGACATTCGAACGCCGCGGCCGGGATCGAACCCGCGTCTTTGAGGTCAGCAGCCGAACGCTCTAACCAATCAGCCACCGCGGTGGTGTAATATGCAAAGGTATAATTCAAAGTACTTCTGCGCAAATAAATCGCAGTTTTTGATAGAGGCCACTGCTTTGAAGGTTTTCTGAGCATTATCTTCCCGCTGAAGGCTTGAGCTATAATGAGGCACGACATGTGCAGGGAATTTCACGGTGCCTGTACGCCCTAGACACACAATTTTGAACTTCGCGAACTAAGCGAGATGTCGGCTTTCTGTTAGCACACATACATTCATTTTCCTGCCTAGTCCCATACGAAAAACTTTTGAAGTTGGTCCTGAAAGGCATCTGCTTATACTGTCTGCTACATTTTCGTTACCTTAGATAAAACAAAGATGCACATGAAAAGAGGAGCGCCTGCAACCTATCCTAAATGTTCTGTTTATCTCACCCTCTGTCCCTTACCACCGTCCACGTCTCAATACAGGTTTCTGAAAATTATGACTGCAAATTATTTCACGCGTTCCTAAAGATTTCCGTGTCCGGTCTGGCTAGCGGATACAGACACAGAAACGAGCTTCCATTATCTACGAGAGCGCAAGAATTTAGAGCTAGCTGAGCGTCTTGTGTTGTGTTTTGTTTTGCCGGGGACCCTGACTGCTTTTGGAGCGCAGGTTTTATGCGCCCGTTCCTGCGTTGCGCGTCGTCGACGTCGTCGGCGTAGTCGGCGTGACTGGTTTTCCAAGCAGCAGAGCTGCCTGGAAGTTGGCTGCCACGGTAAGCTCCTGGAGGGTGGCTAGCAACGTAAAACGCCAACTGCCAGCCGTGACGAGCTGTGCTAAAATTTGGCATTACTAGCTTTCGCTATCCTCTGTCAATTTTTTTTACGAACACTGTTGTTAGTTGCGGGGGAAAAGGATCGCAAAATGTGGGTGAAATAAAAAGAGACTTTACAGAAGCAGATCATACGCGTGTCTGAACTATATGAGCAGGAAGTTCGTTTTATTTATTTTATTATGAGGCTCACGTCACCAGTGTGCGGGCTCCCAATTCTGGTTCAACGCTCGCGTCCATCGCCCCTAGCCGCACTGTGGCGGACTCGTTTTTTTTTTTCTCGAGCTGGATGGTAGGCTACAACCTTCAACATGCATAGCTGAGCCTCCGCAACGGACCAGCGTGCCTACTCTCATTTCTCTTTTCTATCTTCAAGGTCTTCCTTCTTCGCGCTTTCTTTTTCTCCTGACCTTTCGCGGGTACCACAACTTTTGCTCCTTTTCCCTGCCCACTGGTCATGCTGGTCATTCGCTCCTCCGAAAAGCATACATGCAGAGCCTCGCGTTTTTGCTTCCCGCTTGGCATCAGTTCACCCTGCCTTCCGCCAAAGCTCTCAGCTGAAATGACAAACGCAGGGCTCCGAGTATTCATCACCTCGATTCGGACAGCAGCATCTTTTTCGTCTTGCCGCGCAAATTTTTCCCTAATGGCTGCTTCTTTTCTAACCATGTTATTCCCTCTATCTGTGGTTTGCAGCTTGCTTTCTGGGACGCAGCGAGCGAAAGGTTTGAGAAATGGACCACCTGACAGGAGAAATCGTCGCCGGGGGGGGGGGGGGGGGGCGGGGGCGGGGGGGTGCGTTCCGCTAGGACAAGGAGACTCGATTTTTCATTGCCATCTAGTTCTCCCAAGCTTCTTTCTGCGGAACGGCCCCTGAGGTTGCTTTCTTACTTCCGGTGAGCTTAATGCTGTAACTGGTGCGCGCAATTTATTTTCTCTCTTCATAGTATGAGTGATGTAGGATCCTTCAAGATGAATAAACTTTGTTCTATCTTTCTCAGTTTTACTCCTAAATATGAGTTCAGAAAACTTTTCCTGTGGGCACTAGTGGCTGTTCTCTGGAAAGCAAAATAGGCAGTTTTTCATACTTTTAGTTTCCGGGTAGTGCTTACTGCGAGCCCTAGCAGAGCTGGTTACAGTGATCTTACTTATATATAGCTTCCCACAGTTACTTTACTCTCGCAATTTCTTTGGAACGGTATGCATGGGACAAAACAAGAAGCACCTCCAACGCTCGACAAGGCCTTCCATCATTCCTGGGATACCTTTCAGAACCTATCCCTTAATAATGATGCGAGATATTGACGTTACTACGCATACGGCGCCGCTTAATTGGTTCGCTTGATGCTTCGCCCACTTTCTTTTTTTTCTGTTTCAGAACACAAAATTTATCAAATCAAATTTAGTAATTAGCAGTGATCCCAGTCTACAGATTATGCTTCATGATGACCAGGGAACACTTCACTTCAGGCGCGTTTCGCGTTAGAGAATATATTATTCTCTTAAAGCTCAACTTCTGCAGTATCGGAAGTTTCTTGCCTACGTACCTGCCACATGCCTTCCCTTATTTACCTTATACCATGTACGAAATTCTCCCAGCACAAGTGAAGTGTTCGTGAAATCACTAAATACTTCGGCCAGTGCTCATAAGCATTCTCCTCAATGAACCTATTTTTCTCCACCACCACCTTTATCTAATGTTTCATTCTGATGTATTTAGGACAGTATAAAATTCTGAACCTTGTCCTGCACTTCTTGAGAAATTTTCGAGCAATTATTGCTTTGGGCCGATCAGTAATGATAACAGAACGTAAACGATCACTGCTGAAGTTTTATCATTCGTCGGTAAATGTGCTTACGCAGCTTCAAAAGGGTGCAAAATCGTATTTTATGTCATTTGTAAGCAATTTTTGGCGGAATGGCGGAAATACCTTTATCATATGTCTTTATGTATGTTTTACAAATTCATGAGTGACGTCATTCGTGCTTGTTTTATTAAACCAGAGTCAAAAATCTGCCATGGTTAGCTTTAGCGCATCAACACCATAGAAGCAAAGGTCTTCCAGCAAAGTATCATGAATTTGAAGCTCAACAAACGCCTTTTTTTCCAAATTAAGGCGAAAGAGTGAATCCAATCTTTACCGAAAGGACAACGAAGCGTGACGGTCAAGCCTTTTTAACTTCGTTATAAAGCCCTTCAAGGACAATTTTTTTCGAAGATGGTAGCAAAATCGTTATTTAGAAGCCGTGCTCTCATCTGTCGGAGTACCCAAAAAATTCAAGGGGCACTTTGACGATGTAAAGTGCTCGAGGCCTGAGCCTTTCCACGCATGTTTGGATGCACGGCCGTAGGCACACACGAGGCGGCTATGGGCAATTTGGATTGGCTAGTCATGAGTAATTGGTCATGACCCATGACTAACTAGTCATTACCAACTAGTTGTTGACTAACTAATCATGATTTATTAATAACTAACTAATCATGACTGGTTAATGACTAAACAGTCGTTACTAAATAGTTGACTAGTAATGACTAACCAACCATAACTAATCAGTCATTACTAACTAGTCATGACTGGTTAATTACTAGTTAGTCATGACTTGTGACTAGTAATGAATAATTATTACTTTCACTTCAGATATAACGGACGGACACACGGACAGAGTCATGACCGCGAGTATGAGCCAAGGCTTTCCCCTTAAAAGATGTTTTGCATGAACCTTACTCGATTTATAACGGTCACAGAGTGCCAGAAAACACACATGCTGGGCTTGTCATGAGAAAGCAATTACAGTCGCCTTATGGTGAACCTTGCTCGTCCAAGTTCGCTAGGGTGTCAAATGCACCGTAATGTGCAAGGTGTCTCATCATTTCTTCCGGTCGTACACCTTCCATGCTTCACACTATAGTCACTACAGGAGTAATACTTTGCGCACTGTTGTATAATCTAAGCTGTACCACTCTGACGCCCAGTTTTGGCAGACCACATTTAAAACCACAGTTGCCGCCGCGGTGGCCCAGTGGTTATGGTGCTCGGCTGCTGACCCGAAAGACGCGGGTTCGATCCCGGCCGCGGCGGCTAGAATTTCTTTGGAGGAGAAATTCTAGAGACCCGTGTACTGTGCGATGTCAGTGCACGTTAAAGAACCCCAGGTGGTCGAAATTTCCGGAGCCTTCCACTACGGCGTCTCTGATAGCCTTAGTCGCTTTGGGACGTTAAACCCCATAAACCAACCAAAACCACAGTTAATTTTCGTATTCCGCCTTGGAGAAATAAGCAAGTGTAGAAAAAATTTCATACCCATTCCATCGTAGTGCCGCAGTACCCGACTTTGAAGAAACTTGCGCTTGCACAGCTTCATTCAATCCAAATATCGAGGTGCCGTATCGGCAGGTCATGATATCGGCTGGGATAGGGCTTCTATCATCGCCAAAGAAAAGAACTGGCTTTCGCACCAGTATCTTGAGTCCTTGGTGATTCAGACTAAAAAAGACTTAATCGTAGCGCCGGCAATCTCGCGCCAACATACCCAAGATGCCTGGGACGATTATTGGAGCGTATTCAAGCGTCGTCTTCTAGAATGAAATTCAGTGAACAAGGCTTCTGTATGGAAGCCAAAATGTTTTGTTTTGATCGAAACCTTTGGTCGGCGTGTTTTTTTTTCTGTTGAAATGAATTATCGAGGTAAAAAGACGGAATAAAATTGATAGTAAAAAGCGTGAAAATACGGATTAGCCGGCTGATTGTCGAAGCTAGGAGGTGGCATCCGTTCAAGACAGAGTCTTCAAACGAGCGTGAGACAAGCGCAGCGAAACGCCGTTCTGGGCAAAGAGGAGCCGATGTGACAAATGAACGACATTGGAAGCAGTGCTCTTTCACCCGCTCCCAGTGCTCCACTTGGTTCCTGTACGGCCATTAGCGTTTCTTTCGTGCCGGCAACTACCTCTCTGCTTTCCTTACAGCAGTGAATGGAAGAAGACATGCCGTTCGAGATGGCAGTTGTGTTCTCGATTGAAGTGTAGGAACCGAGCTGTTCGCATGACCACCATCATTACCCAGCGGCAAAACGCGCAGTGAATGTTCTCGAGTCAATAATTATCCCGTCGTAGACTGCAGTTACAGAGGACAGACAACAGGCAGAGAGAGAATTACTCCCTACAGGCGCTGTCGGTCCTAGCACTTTAGTTCCGTTGACACTATGTTGCCAAAGTACCAACATCATGAAACAAAAAGCCATCTATCCTTCAAGACGAAAGCGAAAAAAATAGACACATTTTTTGAACACTGACATTATTAACAAGCAGCCTATGTATAAGTATTTGGGTGGGACTTTTTCATCTGACTGTTCCTGGAATGCCCACGTGAGCAACGTTGTTTCAAAGGCTGCCAGAGAGCGAAATTTTATTCCGCGAAATCTGAAACGCTGCCCTTGTTTCTTTAAAAACACTGCATATAATTCGCATATTTCACCGATCCTGCAGTATGCGTGTTGTATTTGGGACGCCTACCAGAAAACCTCGATTGATCCAATCAAGAGATTACAGAATTGAGCAGGGAGGTTCGTTCTGGGTCGGTACAAGTGAGGGGAGAGCTGCACTAAAATGAAAAGGGAGTTGAAATTGGATTTGAAAGCGCTCTCGTCGGCCCGCCGTAAATGGCGCATGATATTACTATTTACAGTTTATAAAAACATGCCCAGAATTATTTAAGATACTTATTTTCCACAACCACACTACATATCTAAATGAGCCGACCATGACTTTAAAATTCAACAATACTGTACTAGAACGAACCAATTCATTTTTTGCACGAACTCGATTCCACGAAAGTGGAATCGATTGCCCTATAACCAAGTGTGCTCTACTAATGAAGATTTGTTTTGGTCCAAGTTGTAATCCCACCTGCTTATGCGCCCTTCGGCAAAGCGGGGTATCTCTGAATAAAGAAAGAAACCTACTCTCTGTACATGGGAAAGGCCGTACTCAGTTTTTCGCCTGGGTCCCTTACATCCTACCGCTGCTATCAGGTGTGGTATTACTAATAAAATAACTAACAAGGAATGACGATGAATGGCCCTGCATAAAGCAAATGCTCGAAGGCAATGCTAATGACAAATGGGCTATCGTATGCACATATTTTCTCCTTAGGGCGGCCTCGTGACACAACGCTGGCTGGGCGGATTTGTGGTGTCCGACTGGGCAGTCAATAAAAGCGAGTATCAAATACGCTACAAGCGTTTCCTATATCCCTCGGCTTTTTTTTTTCTTGGACGAAGTCGTGTCGGCGGTGGCAATCAATAGTTCTCTACGACGGAACCCAAACTCAGTGTTCGGCAAAATATTGCCGACTTCCAGCGCGCTCAGTGGTATCAGGATGAGCTAAGCTGCGCGCATCTGGCCACTTTCAGGCACAGTATTTCTGCATGGAAAGCGAAACTGATGTCTTGGTTGTTTTTTTTTCCGCCAAATGTTCAAAAAAGCAGTGATTATTTTCCCGCGTTCTCGCAAGGACGTCTTTTAACCATAAGAAGGCGCTTCCCTTTCAGGGAGGAAAATTTCGTCGCTGCCATTATTCTGGGTACCGTCTAACTCGTCAAGCCCGGGGAATGAGGCAACCCACGATAAAGCGCAATTATCTATCGGCCGATCTGTGAATGATAACTCGGACGTCGGAATGACAAACGACGGCCTTAATACCTATCTCGAGATCACTCAGCAATACATGCTAGAAAGATTAATCTTCCCACCTCAGCATAAGAACCTAACCAAGGAACAGGAGGTACTGTGGAGACAACTCCAAACTAAAACATCTTCTAACTCCGCTGTCCTAAGCCATCTGTACCAGGATAAATTTAAACCGGAGTGCAGCAGATGCGGCGGCAAAGCCACCGTAGACCACATCTTCTGGGACTGTCTGACAGATCCCCCACCAATATCGCTTAATTAAGAAGCTCGCGCACCCGAGCCGGTGGGAGACATTGCTGCACAGTTCTGACCTGGAAACACAAGTACAGGTGGTGACAACAACCCAAGAGGTCGCCGCCAGTCTCCACTGACGGCCACCTAGCAAGATCAACTAATCCACTTGTTACTCAAGCCAATAAGAAGTTTTCCAATCTAAATCGCCACCATGAAATTATTTCCCGGTGCTCTATGGCGCCTTGTGAAGGGCCTTCCCACTACTGCCTAACGTGCTTTAAAATCGCTACAACGTCTAACGAGAACATTTATCGAGGGCTGGCACAAACGCCACGCCTTTCGACGAGCAACGTAGCTAACCAACTGGAAAGCCACTCAGCCGACATTCTACACTATTTCTGCGACACCGCCACTGTATTGCTAAATTAAGCCTCTCTAATGTTGGCATAAACTTGAAATTTCCTTAACATTGTGCAATTCGTGACTGAACTCAACGCCCCGTGGTCGCTGAAGCGTACAGAGATAAATTCTTGCAACACACAGGGGCAACAACTTCGCTTTGTAGCGCTCTCTGGGTCCCATTTACGGTTTCTGATAGTTTTCGACACCACAGATCAAGAGCCTGTTACGTGTTGTACTGGTGTTTGTCAGAAAATTTTCAATGAATTTGCGCCCTACTCATGGCATACCAAAATGGTAATTTACGAGCGTTTATATGAATTCGAGGACGTTAAAGGAGGGCTGCGGGCCGTGAATCGTTGGTGACAACGCAAGACAGACGACAAAGAGAAATATTTCGAGTCTTGGGACTGTTTCTTTCTTTTTCAAAGTGGTGTATGAAAAATTCTATGAAAAGCGCTAAAAGACAAAAACGATAAAAAAAAGAGATTGGGGCTCAACTGAGCTGAGCAGGATACATAGAGCGAAAGGTCCGTCAGCAAGCGCTGCAAATAAGCGAGTGCATATCACGTGAGGCATCACATGCCTCAAGTGCTAGAGCGAACGTCCAGAGAGGCGGTCGACGCAGCGGCGGACGTGACTTCCGTGTGCAAAAACAAATCACGTGACACATCACATGCCACAAATGGCGAGGAGGAGTGGCCGAGCAGCAGCCAGCGCAGCGGCAGACATGACTGCCATGCGCGCAGCTGTGGCGTCGGCGAGTCGCATGGCATGACATCATACCCACGTGCGGTGAGCCTCCCGTTAGAGGTCAAGTCAAGAGCCAGTTGACCTTCACGCCCAGCATGGGAGGAGTAGAGCTTTTCGCTCTAAAAATAAAGAAGGGCACCCTAACCTATTCATAGCACCCAAATTTGTGACGTCACCCATGAGATCCCAGGTGGAATTACTCTGCCAGAAAAAAAATCGAATTTGTTGGTGCAGCTGTGAGTTGTTTTGTTACAAACTAAAATTAGCTTTACTCGCCCAGCAATTCAGCAAAACACTGCGAGGGAGGAGTCTTTTTGACTGCACTAAGAAACAAAATAAGGCGCTCAGCAGTGGAAATTATTATTCCTTTATGGTCTGCGGCCAACATGTGTTCATAACCGAACTTGTTTCGGCGCGGCCTATAAGCTCAAAAGTGGCCCACAAGTCCAAACCATCAATACACGCGGAATTGATCAGTGCAAGAAAGGTGAGGCTCAGGACACGTTCAACCACGGAGGATAATAAAAAGAAAAAAAACAAGAGCTGAGGTTCATTATAGTGGGCATCTCGTTTTCGTGTCACGGTATCTCGTGTAAATAAAAACAAACGCCCTGCTTCACATCCCAGCTCCAAACTTGATTTCAAGGGAAGGCGCTTGTTTCTCCCTCAGATTGGAACCCAGCTCGGCGGCAGCTTCCTTTAGAAATGAAGTCAGCCCTAAACAAGCGAAAACAACAAAGAGACGTGACCGTGTAAACCAAGGTCACTGTATAACTGAGTTTTGAACCTAAAACATGCTGCTGCTTCTGGTAAGTCATTGTCGGCAATCCATCCAGTGTTCTTGCGTACCGTTATCTACTATTGCGTTTTTATTTACAAAATTCGCAGTTGGACTCAGCTTTATTGCAGCCTCAAAGAGCGACAAGCACGAAGAAGTTCATATTCTATTAAAACGGAAGAAAACTGCAGGGGAAAATATTGTCGCGGTCTATCGAAACAGCTCACCAATGTCGCTTCTCGAAATCACTGTATGCACTCCTGTGTTCCGTTCTGATGTTAATTCACTATTCCTAGGAAGGTGCTCTACAATATCAATCCAAGTGCCTCGCAGAGCCAACCAAGCGCGCATCCAGCCAAGCTGACGGGTTTTCATTGCTGTGGATTGGGTTTTATTTACTTCATGTCGAAAGAAATGCATTCCAAATAAAAAAAATTATTGCGGGAAACTGTGATGAAAACTAGTGGAAAGCGCCTAACAAAGCGACACGCAAAGCGCCTAGACCAGGTTTTTGTTGTTTTAATGCGAAAACATAATGGTGTTGGCAGGGAGACATGAGCATTTGTTTTATGCAGTCGCCAATAGCATGTGTGTAGGCAACAACTGTACCTGGAAGCTAAGCGAGATGGGTGCATCAGGGGTCTTTAAAAACCAAAGCCGCCTATATTTTATGTCATCCTTACGCCCACATGACAAAGAAACACAAGCATAATTTACTTGCGCGCTTAAAAATGAAGTCTGCTTGTGTTAGGTAAAACGTACAACGCCCTGATGAATACAAGAGCTATTTTTTCACATTCTAGAAACGCCGAAAACGATAAAGATTGTAATTTTGGGCAGAGAACGAAGAGAACGATGATATGACACACCTTCAGAATCTGACGGATTATCAGTGGTTTTCTGTGGGAAGTGACCCGTCACGGAAATCGTTGCGGTGTTTTTATTTGAAGTTTCCTGCATTCGTGGAGCTGTGCCCTACACTATATATGGTGGCGCCCGCGTGCTGTGCGATATCAATTCAGTAAAGGTCCACTGAGATGCTTGCTCCGGCTTTCCTTTATTCGTAGATAATGTTACCTGATGGCACGCCGATGAAGACGGGACATGAAGGATGGTGATGACATGTCCTTTAATGGCGGTGACAACCTGGCGCGAGCCCTCCCGCCCGCACCACTGCACAGTTCGTCGTCCTCTAGTCCGCCACAATATTATTTATTTGCATGAGTTTCGTTCTGCCATAAAACAAGGTATGAGGCGGGATTTTATAATCAGTACCCCAATCACGTGCATGACCTCGGTTTGCGAACGTTCAGCTCCTCATTCCTCCCATACGACATTTTATCTCCATAGATTGATGTTCTGAACTAGATTCGGTGCTGTGAACTATGAAAAGCACTAGAATCACCGACAAGGAGCAGCGCTAATCCCTTCACTTTTTTTGTTCGAGAGGAAGGACTTGATCCGAAAGAGGCAGATATACTTGCATGTAAATATGCGCTACTATTATCCAAGCTGTCCAGTACGAAACCTAACACACTTTTTGTCTTTTAGTGTGATGAGTGTTTTGTCGGCGTGGCCGCCAGGAACGCCATGCCGGAGCACGCTGGGGAACGCAGCGTCGGCGACCTGAAGACAGAGAGACACGGACGCAGACGCTGACCGACGTTTTGAGCGCACCGTTTATGCAGAGCGCGGCGCCGTAAAGAGGCTATATAAGCGCCGCTAACACATCGCCCCGTGAGATGAGTAATCTGTGGTTTCGAAACCGAAACCACGATACAACAATGAGCAATTGCTAAATCGTTGGAACACTCTTGTAGGAGCACTGTCAGTTATGTACTTGGCGGTCCTAGTGTTTTTCCGCAATACAAGTTGGCGAAACACCAAAGCCAAATAAAGTTCACGTATTAATAAAGTTTGCAGCAAACACTTTTTTTTAGCGATTCATTTTTTCCGGCTTTTAAGATATGACTCCTCAGCCCGCCTAAGACATCATAGAAGTCGAATGGCAGCCTGGACGGCACAGGCGGACAGCCGCTAGAGATAAACTGGAAAAAGAAGAAAACTACATAGCCGCGGTCACACAACCAACTCCTCTCAACCCTCTTGTTTCTTTGGTTTCTTTTCACTATATCTCGGGCACAGCAATAAAAAGACGTCAAGCGAAACTAAAAACAAATATATTTTTGAATTAGGAACGCGCTGCCTTATGCAGAGTAACGAAGTCGAACCTTGTGCCGGCTTCCTTAGAAGGGTCGGGGCTAGATGCCACTGGCTTTTGTTTAGTGGTGATGACTTTGTGATGTGGTGCACCATCTTTGGTTTCCTGCAACAAAGGGTGCCGTTGCAGACAAGGCGTCCATGCCCCTGCCATCGTCCCTCCTTTGTCCGTTCCACACCTCCGATTAGGGTCAATGCCCGCCTGGGAATAAGTTATAGTTTTTGCGACTGCAGTATCGCCGACGCGGTAGGCCAATGAGTGACAACACTGCAGTGGCTCAGAATTAATTTTAGGGCTATCTTGCCGCTTGCAGAGCTTGCTAAAGCAGCCGTAGAAAATTTCGAAATCAGGCAAAGATAAAACGATAATGCGTGCTACATTTGTTGTTTGCGAAAGTTTCGATAGCTTTATCAACACATCAGAAAAGACAGCAAGAACCGTTCAAGGAGAAAGAAACATATGCAAGGTGGCATGTGTCGCTTTTTGTCTTTATGTGGCCGTAATCCGCCTCCTGTGCGAGGTCATGCTCACAAAGTGGACCTTCTATTTCTCATATGACAACTCAGAAATTGCTCCACGCAGTTTTCGTAAACAAAAAAAATCTCAAAAAAATTAATAGACTATCAATGCGATTCATGCCGCAGAGTAGCCGTCAGTATTCGTGTTCCGACGTGACGGTAGTGGGTGGCGTGATCTAGATCTCTATGAATCAATGTGTGATACGCCATACCCTCTTCACTCTCCCGTTCCCTCGGCTCTGATTGGTCATCGCGGTTTCCTTCTCGCCACCTATCACTTTCCACCCTCTCTACCGCTTTCCTCTCTCACTTTCCCCTCCCCCTCCAAGTTGTCCCCTTAAACTGAAGAGATGGATTATCCTCTCTCCACTTTGCCTCTGTACAGAGGCTTCGCACGTTAACATCAGAGACATTTTGCAATAATTGTCATTCTGACGCTAATGCGGTGAAAATCACAAGTCAGAGGCCACAACAGCACTATCGCGAAGCGTGCGTAGGTGGAGATCGAGCATTGGAAAACATTGAGAATCAGCTGGGCGAGCTCAAAACAAGTGAACGTAATATTGGTAACCGTAAGAGTTCCCGCAAGTCACATTGCTAGCAACAGTTTTCAACGCCTAGGAGAGGTATATGACATCGCCTTCTTCCTCCAGCCATTTCTTTCTACCTGCTTAAGTTTCGGTTTAGAGTTTTTAAACTTAGAGATTATTACATGATTAATGTGCCAGCATTCAAGTGGGCATGGCTACACGTCACAAAAACTTTGAGTTAAAGGCTTCAGTTTGTATTCATGACAGCTTCAGAAAATCTGTGCTCCTCGATAGGCCTTAATGAATAACATAAAAAAATATTAGATTAAGTAAATAACTATCAGGGTATAATTAAATGCCCACCGTGACATGACAGAACGAATGAAATCAATCGGTAATAAACTGCACAGTAGAAGCATCCGTGCCGTAAGGAATATATTGCAGACGGCAAGAAAGGCCCTGCGACGGCAGGGAGGCGGCCCTGGAGGCGGCCCTGCATCGGAGGCGGCCCTGCGATGGCAGAGGCGCAGCAAATCAGTGCTAGGGAGTGTTGCGTTCCGAAAAAGAAAACAAATCCCTGAACTTGAACCATAAGTATTTCTGCTTCCACGTTCTCGTCGGAGGCGGCTTTTTGTGCATGGCGCAGAGAGGCCGCTTTGAATGCGCATTCCTGTTCAAGTCTTGCTTTGTATGCTTTCGTTCTTAGCCACGGTTTGTTAAACCATCGGCGGAGAGGTAGGGGAGTCAAAAAATTCACCGGGAAAGGGAGACATTCTAGAATATTTACAATTGGGCCATTTGATTCGTTTGACGGGGGGAAATAAATCTCGTATGTGCACTGGACCGTCAGTTCATGGAAAATTATAGTGTCTTCGGAGACGAAGGTAATTTTGCAAAGTGCGAACTGACCGCAAGCCAATGAAGGCAGTCTCTGGGAAGTGCACTCTGTCTTCGCTTTCAAATCTTCATGCCGGCCGACATTTGCGCTTGTTGCAAAGCAGAAGGTATCGCTCTGCATTTGGCGGGATCACTTTAACGCGCTCCCTATAAAAGGAACTTTTTGCATATGAAGCGGCCCTACGCTTTTCTGTGCAGCCTGCTTAAAAAACCGGAAACATCGACCCACATGGCCCTAACAACTTAACTGTCAGCAGTAGCCGCAACCAGCGTCAGTGGTCGAGCTCAGCTGCAGAGATTTATGAGCAGGCGGTAAAAACACGGCCACAAAGAATAGAATTGTGCTGTCATGGCCCTTCGAGATAGCTCTTAACAGTCGAATGACTGGAAAAGAGGATTATTTATTTGTGCAACCAAGGAATTCGCGAGAAGTCCTTGCGAAAAACCGCCATCTGTTCACGCATAGAAAACAAACGCGGCATAGTCGAATTTCAGCCACTTTCAGGTCACGTTTTTGGTTTGGGGACAAACACCCAATATAGTAACGTATAGTAATATAAAATTAAAATTACGGGTGCTTTAAGCATCTCAACAACACATGACGAATAATTTAGACCCCTTCTGCGTGTAAACCTCTAAAATAAAAAAGGAAAAAAAAGTTTGCGCTCTTGTTGAAGCAATAAGAAAATGCGCAGCGTGGGTTTGCATTCCCAAATGCAGGATAGCTCTCGTCTACTTGTTCAGTCTTTTGAATGACGTCTCTTTTATGGCGAAGCTCCAAACTTTCTATGGTCTGGTGCCAGTGCATTGTGTAATTCAGAGCAGTGAAGCCGGATGTTTATTGGTCTAGCTGGTTTATGTGCCGTTTGGAACCGCACTGGATGCAATAGATAGGACTTTTACGCGTATGTTTCCGGAACGGAAAAAGAAGGCAGTAGAATTCATTGAAATTATTATTAGCGTACCCTTCTTGTTCGTTAAGAGCACCAACATTAACAGCACTTGAAATTTTCGTTGCTCGCTGGACATATTTGATTCAATATTAAAGAGTGCTATGCATCTGCAAGACTCTTCCATGAGTATGGTATTTTCACATTTAGTTGTCGGCATCCTTCTCAAAACATAAAGCTGTAGCATAAAGAAAACAAAACTGACAGAACTTGCCCTAAAATACAGACGCACAGACGCCAGGCCGTTAGCGTAAAGCTCAATGTCAGCAGAAGCCGCCTTGGGCGTGCAGAGAGCGGATACACCGAATATAGAGATGGGTTTTAGTGGTTGCTTAGGTTGCAGAGTTCGTTTTCTTCTTCTTTGTCTTCTTTTCTTTTTTCTTTATGGCTTATAGTTTAGGGGGTTTATGTCCCAAAACGACTCAGGCTATGGGGGACGCGTTAGAACTGCATTGAAGTTGTTGCGAGAACCTTTGCTTTTCCAGCTTCACTCGAAGTCGGCCCGTACTTAATCTCCAGGTTTTTTACGTTTTTGTGGAGAGACCTCTGTTTTCTGTTCATTCGAAGAAAGCTGTATCATTGAAGTTTACAACGGCCTGTGGCGCCGTCCTTGTACTGACGTGTCTGTAAAAGTCATACAGTTTAGGATGTTACCCCGCTTGAATGACGTGGCCATAATTTGAGAGTCGAGAGATCACCATTGCTATCGCCATTTTCCAGTGGATTAGAAATAGCCCTCGGTATCCGCTTGACCTTGATTAGTTCTCTTGTTACGTCCAGATTTGTGGTCTATAAGTCGTCCTTTGAACGCTCGGAAAAAGGTAGCGAGCCATTTACATTGTCTCTTCTGACCCCTTTGTAAAGGGCGACACGTATAACGTTGCAATAATAGGCGCTTAAGAGAAAAGCTCCGAATTAAATGGCGTCAGTGTGAGTGTAGAAGGTTGTAAGAAAAAGCTGGGAAGCTCGAATCCTGGTGACCGGCATCGCTGACACGAACTTCCGGCCATGACAGGCAGCAGATGGGCACCCGCAACAACATACCATTTGGTTGATTCCATTGTTCGAGGGCCGGCTTTGAAAGGCATTTTCTAGTTTGTTATTTAGTTTTATCAGTCTATGTGTTTTCGTGCAGTGTCAGGGGCTGTAATTTTGAGCTCTAAGGATCTGTTACAGAGATGCCAGAGTATTTGTATTCGTTAATCACCTTCCTTGATGGCCGTGGTGACCCTTGACCACGAGCCAATGGCCAACATTCATGCGACAATTAAGAGTGAGAGGAGTGGATAACGTATCCCGCCCACGCTAGCTGATCATTTGGTTAGTGCTGAACGGCCAACACAGAAGGGCCAGTATAGGCCTGAAGGGCATTTTCGAGCCGACGAAAAAAAGTCCTCGGTTTGAGCCGAAAAGACAAAACCGCCCCAGTATGTGTCCTGCGTAAGAGCCTTTCTCTGTTCAGATTCTATTTTCTTACTGCGCGAGCAAATTTAACAAGGGACACCCACACCGTAAGCAACGAAAAACCCGTTGGTGGGGCTTATGGTTACCGACGGATCCGCGACTACTTGATAGCAAATTCGAAGCGTTGCTTTAATGCTTTCTATAAGTCCTCATTTCGCCTCTTGAATTATCGATGCGCAGAACTATTTCCACCCAAGTCTAGCATCATTTTAACACGCTAGGAGTAAAAGCGACATTCCACAAGATGGTACCGGTGTGTTAAGAATCGGTGTGTGAAGCCCTAACCATTGAAAAGCGTCACCCAACCACCTCCACCTGCCACCCACCGGCATGGACCATGCGAAGCCGAGGCCGCAGGGAAGGAGTGCGAGGATCCCCCCTACAGTGTTACTAAACTACAGCGTACCAGTTAAATTCACCCTCCGACCACCTCAGCCCCCCAGAAGACCTCCCCTCTAAACGCTCTCCACCCAATGGCGTGGATCATGTGAAGCCGAAGCGCAAGCAAAGTCAGCAAAGTCGTCCAACGAGCCCATCACCCATCTCGACTCTCCACACTTTAAACATAAAGAGTAAAAATGGAGTGAACTGTCCTCTAGCCAACACCTTTTTATGAAAGAGTGTGTGCTATAACACAGCTTATTCCCTTTTTACTCCCATATAGGCGTATTCGTGTTTACAGTGCAGAAATATCTACCCATCAGAAGGCCACGCAGCAGCGGAAAGAAAATGCTCTGGCGAAATGGAATTAACCACTCCATTTTCATCGGGGGAGAAAACAAAAGTAGACCTTAGGTATTTGCACGCAACCCGTTTCTGTCAATACAACTGGCCTTAGAAATCAATGCAAATTTTAGATTTCAAGTTTGGCGTATGCACAACCACTTGATGCGCCGGAAATGCAGGAAAGTTTGTACAGAGGGAGCTATAGTCAGCTACAACTCACGAGCGAAGCGGCAAATGTCCCTCAATGGAGGCGCTCAAGCCAATGGTGTCGCTTGATTTTCATGACACCGCGTTCGAGACAAGGATGTCTGCGGAGGTAACCCAATCTTTAAAAGTTTCTGCTATCAGACATTTTGTTGTGTCCCCTTATTGCTTTTGTGTGTGTGCGCCCCCGCATCCTCCTCCTAACGACCGCTTGCCCCTCGTCGCACGCTGTCGCCGGATGCCCCCCCACGGTGCGCCCCCGCACCCTCCTCCTGTTCTGGGAAGCCACTCCCTGCCGTGGACGCTTCTCCACTCCCTCCTTTCTTCGGGCGGCCAGTTCGGCTCCTGCCTCGGTCGACGCTGGTCGCACCCTCATCGGCTTTAAATAAACGAAGTCTTAAAGTACCGTGTGCGTCTTTCGCTGCATTCAACACAGCGACCGGACACGACAGTGGCGACGAGAAAGTGGATTCGACCCGCGCTACGCAACGCTATTGACAAGCCATGGCTACGCGAGGGTTTCCCAATCAGATACCAGAGTTCAACGGCTCATCGTGGTCATCGTGGGTTGGACGCCTTCAGTTCTACTTTGAAGCTAACAACATCACAGACCCAGCCTTGAAGAGGGCCAACCTGCTGACGCTGTGCGGGGAGCAGACCTACGATACTGTCTGCGCCCTTATTCAGCCAAGCACACCAGCGGCAGTGTCTTACGACGACATCGTAAAAGCGCTGCAAAAGCACTACGACCCAAGGCCATCCGAGGTCTACAGCCGGGCTCGCTTCCAACGACGAGATCAACTGGGAGGAGAAACTGTGAGCGCCTACGTAGCCGCGCTCAAGAAGCTCGCTGCCGACTGCAATTTTGGAACGCTGTCGACAACAGCTACCGGGCAGGAGGGAGACGCAGCTTCTTCTGCTAACACCACCATGCTTCCCTTGGACGTGATGTTACGCGACAGATTTGTGTGCGGACTGAGTGACGAGTCACTGCAGCAGCGCCTGTTCGCTGAGAAGGACCTCACATTCAGCAAAGCTTACGACATCGCCGTTCGAGCGGAGAGCGCCGGTCACCAGCAGAGAGGGATTCGCCGGAACACCGAGCCGGTACACCAGACAAGCAACCAGGTGCGCAAGCCTTCTGTTGTTGTAAAATCGGTCAAAAAGGCACAACGCTGCTGGCGGTGTGACGACCAACACAACCCCCAGGGATGTCGATTCCAGTCAGCCACGTGTAATTTTTGCCACAAGCGAGGGCATATCGAAAGAGCATGCATTACGAAACGGAGACTTGCCAAGATAAAGTCACCTTCCCAGCCTAATCACAGCGTCAACGCCTCAGAGAATGCGCCGCTATCTGATCTCCATGGAACAACATCAGCAACACCATCTGTGTTGTACGACCTGAACACCATGAATCTCGGCACGCGACCGAAGATTTTTACAGAAGTAAGCGTACATCACCAGCTGATTAAGTTCGAGGTGGACTCCGGCGCAGCCTGTACTCTGATCAGTGAGGACACGTTCCGAACTTCATGGCCATCTGACGCACCCGCCCTGCAACAAGACGACACGCACCTGCGAACGTGGTCAGGACAGAATCTGCCACTATTGGGCTCTGCCAACGTGCAGGTTAACTACAACGGCCAGACCCATACGCTACCTCTGCTTGTTGTGAAGGGCACAGGATCAAGCCTTCTAGGGAGAAATTGGTTTTCTCCACTAGGCGTGATGATATGCGGCAAACATCAAAACGCCGATGCGCTAAGCCGTCTGCCACTAGACGCAACTGTTGACGAACCATTTCCACCAGGAGACGTTCTGATGTTCGAAGCACTGCCAGAACCTCCGCTTACAGCAGGCACAGTTGCAGCATCTACGCAGAAGTGCGCAGCTCTCCGGCTAGTTTACACAGCTGTTCAACAAGGCAACGTGCATAAACTCAAAGGGGACAACTTCGACGCTTACCGCAGGCGAGCTACAGAGTTGAGCACCCATCGCGGCTGCATCATATTTGGGTCCCGAGTTGTGATGCCGAGAGAACTACGCGCACAAGCTATGTCTCTCATCCACGCCGGACATCGGGGCATCGTTGCAATGAAAAAGTGTGCCAGAAGCTACATGTGGTGGCCTGGCATTGACAACGACATCGAAACAGTGGTGCGAGAATGCAAGCTTTGCCAGAGCAGCCGGAGCGCCCCGCCGAAAGCTCCTGTCCCAGAATGGGAAAAGCCAGACACACCATGGCACACACTGCACATTGATTTTGCAGGACCAATTGAGGGCTGCACTTTCCTTGTGGTCGTAGATGCCTACACAAAGTGGCTTGAGATAAGGCAAATGGGACAGACGACTTCGGCAGCAGTCATTGACAACCTCCGATCACTATTTGCAACGTTCGGCCTGCCGCGCAAGGTAGTGTCGGACAACGGAACACCGTTTGTGTCTGCGGAGATCCTCAAGTTTTATCGCGACAACGGGATCTCATCAGTTACATCGGCCCCCTACCACCCAGCGACAAACGGACAAGCCGAGCGCTACGTAGCCGAGCTAAAACGCGCCCTTGAAAGAGATCAGACAGGCTCGCTGCAGCGCCGCCTTGCGCGCTTTCTCTTCAAGCAGCACACGACGGTTCAGAGCACAACAGGCGAGACCCCCTCGAAAATGATGTTCGAGCGTGAAATGCGAACCCAGCTCACAGCCATCCTCCCCGAGCCAAAGGCAGAGACGTTCCGGGAAGAAAAAGCAATTCCGCGCTGCGGCACGCTTAATGAGGGGCAGCGCGTCCTCGCCCGACAGTTTCTGAAAAAGCCACGCTGGGAGGAAGCTACAATTGTCAGACGCATAGGCCTGCGCTCTTGGCTCGTCAACATACATGGCACAGTAGCACGCCGACATCTCAACCAGCTGCGTAGATTTACGACGCCGTCTGAGAGCTGTCCGCCAGCGGAGAGAACACGTGCACCATTTTCCCACATAGCCTGGCACCTCTTCCCGGAAGAAGAGACTTCGCCCAGGACAGACCCAGGAGACACAGCGAACAACAGCCAGCCTACAAGTGTTTCTCCCCCGAGCGCACAAAGCCAGCGCGCCTCCACGCGTGAGCGCCGACCCCCTGCACGATACCAGGCAACTTTCTAAGGGGGAAGGAAGTGTTGTGTCCCCTTATTGATTTTGTGTGTGTGCGCCCCCGCATCCTCCTCCTAACGACCGCTTGCCCCTCGTCGCACGCTGTCGCCGGATGCCCCCCCACGGTGCGCCCCCGCACCCTCCTCCTGTTCTGGGAAGCCACTCCCTGCCGTGGACGCTTCTCCACTCCCTCCTTTCTTCGGGCGGCCAGTTCGGCTCCTGCCTCGGTCGACGCTGGTCGCACCCTCATCGGCTTTAAATAAACGAAGTCTTAAAGTACCGTGTGCGTCTTTCGCTGCATTCAACACAGCGACCGGACACGACACATTTTTAAAATTCTTGTCTTTCATCAGCTAGTTAGTAAAAATAACTTTAGGCCCTTTACACCACCGTTCTTATCCACCTTGTTTTCAAACTCTGCTCAAGCCAATTTTTTCATATCTTGTTCTTGGCGCATGATAGCCTTAGCTGCTTATGCGCCAATAAACCCAACACAACACATGACACCGCGTTCATTCCCCTTTGAGCTTCTGGCGTAAGAAATCAGGGGTTGGCAGATGAAAGGGGGTCAACTGCGGCTTAGTCGGGTTAACCTTGGTGTCATGCAGATCGCTCGCCGCCATTACCTGGAGGGCCTCCTTTGAGGGGCAGTTGGCCCTTCGTTCTTGAGTTGTATCCACTATAGTGGATGCAGGGGCCTGTTTCCAGCGTCTTTCATGCCGCCTGTTAGGTTCCTTCAACACATTTTTTGTTTTTTCGGGCTGTTAATTTTGGACACGTATCATTAACTCGCCCGCCTAGCTGTTTTGTTATAAAGGACAGCATTTTTTATAAGAACAATAAAAAACTGCGCAAAAATGACGGGACTGAAAGGAACAAGCACACGGGACGAGTGCGGAGTAACAACTGGGTTATTTCACCAACGCCTCCTTCCTTCAACAACAAAGCGCATGCGCACCAGCAACACAAAGACAAAAACCACAATAATCTCGTCAACCGGAAAAATTCCAACTGCATGTCGTACAAGTGCATGGACGCCTCACTAACAAATTTTTCAGGCCCAATTCTCGCGATTTTTAAGGCGTCTAGAATTTCTCATTCTTTGTTTTCCCTCGTGAGTCGGACAGCCTTAGTCCTGCCGAAGAGCGGAGTGCATTCCCGGTCATCATGCTGGCAGGCGTTACAAAGCTTAGGTAGATGCTGCCCCCGTGGGTCAGCTAGTGGTTACTGGTTGGTATCCACGTACTCGTGAAAACATTCGTGTATCAAACCGTTCAAAAGGTTTGCGTTTGCAGCAGCCGAGATGACGACGACAGCGAGACTGTCAGAGCGCCTCAGAACAGTTTCCCAGCAGATGCACTTCATCTTCGTCGGAAGATTGTGCAGATTGTGAAGAGCAAGTGAGAAGGGCAAGTGAGATCAGATGAAAAGACGAACACTTTGACCTCTTTCCCATAATGCATGGCCTGCGTTCACGGTGCAGAAAGATGCAAAATTATTCGCTTATTATCAAACCAAGGCCAATCAATAGAAGTAAAGGGTTAATAAACAGCTGGACGGTTTCTTGAAACTAAAAATCTATGCCAAATAATCTTTGGGGTGTGGTACTGCAGCAAATGTGTAATAAGAAGCTCGCGGGAACGTGTCTCCTTTCCGAAAAGAAGACGTAAACGAAGCGGCATCGGAGGTCTCGTGATTCCAGAAGGCCCACCCAGGTGCGCATTTTTCTGAAAGAGCCGGGAAAAACGTAATCGTGAAGCCTGAAAAGCAAGACCAGGAAGCATTTCATATCATCGGAAAGACAAAGAACCAAGGGACCAGTAACCTGAAGCTGACAAACTGTTCAAGAGCCATCATGGTGCTCGACAGGCCAGTAGATACGTCGACCAGTTCCTCATTGAAAGGTGCTCCGTGAAAGACAAGGATTTTCGGCTTGCTAAGGAAGAAGAAAAACTTGCGTACGATATATTCTTGACTTATACAGAACAAAGGAGCTCGAAAAAGTCGCGCTCAATGGGCGACGACAAACCGGCAGTGACCACTCAGCCTCTGCAGCCGCCTGCACTGGACAAAGGCTTGGGGCCGGGAAACCAGGCTAACGTCAGCGTAGCACCTGCCATGAAGCGCGGTGACCTTCGGCCTGATTTTGCCAGCACTCAACAGCCGAGGGAAATGCAACCTACTGGAAGTTGGCAGGCCGTCGCCACCACACAACCACGTGACTACCGACAACCAGCGAAGAGCACGCAGGCTTCTATCAATGCACTCGTACCTTCCTACGAGCCCCTTCCAAGCCCCTTAGGAGCAAGCAGCAATCCACAAGCTCCCCAATACCAACGCCTGCCTGCCTACCACGAGCCCTTTATGCCTCCAGCACCGCATAACACACTGGCCGATACTGGCCCTTCGGCCACTGTCTACCGGCCACTCCAAAGCACCTTAGGCGGAGTAATCAATCCACAAGTTCCCCAATATCAAGACTTCCGTGTCAACCAAGAGGCCTTCCGGCCTCCAGCATCGATTTACACGCAGGCTGCTCCAAGAGCACCGGCATCTGCCTACCAGCTGCTCCCCAGCCAATTTGATGCAGTAAGCAATCCTCAAGCTCCCCATTTTCAACAACTGCCTCTATTCCCAGATGGCCTTAGAGCCCCAGCATTGAGTAGCATGCAGGTTCCTATCGCCACACCGGAGACATCCTACTCGCAGGCCCTAAGCTACCTTGGCGCAGCCAGCAACCCACAAGCTCCCCAGTATCAATTCCTGCCTGCTTACCAAACGGGTTTCAGGACTCTGGCACCGAATGACGTGCAAATTCCTACCGGTACAACGCTGAATGTCTACCTGCTGCCACCGACTGACTTAACCGCAGTGAGCAATCCACAAGCTTCCCTGAATCCATACGCATCTGCCTACCAAGAGGCCTTTGGCCTTCCCCAGAGCATGACGGACATGCAGAGACCTACCTACGCACGACCTGCTACATATCCAGACTTTTGGGAGTATCCCCAAGGTGCAAGCTATCCTGAAGCTTCTGTATATCAGCAGCCCCAAGCTTACCTACCGGATCCCTTTCACCAGCCGCAACCGGCGTTCACTCAAGCTTTCGATTCCGCGTATGCTCCCCCATATCCGCCTTCCTGGGACGCAACGCGCACTGTCTTTTGCGACGCTGCAACGGAAGGCCCATTCCAGCAATCGCCTTGGAGTATGCCACCGTATTATGATGTGCCACCATCGAGCCCTGTTGCCCCATGGCCATACGAGGGACAATACTGGCAGCAGGACAATCAGCGTCCTAGGTACGTCTCTGTATATTGATCAATTGCCGTAAATTCATGCATGCTGAGGCGCAAGTTATACGAAAACGTTTAAGGTTACTTAGGGAAAGTTACAGCCGCATACCTATTGTAATTAAGTTTATATAAAATTACCTTAAAGGATAGGTGTTCGCATTAATTAGTGGCCAAAAAGAAGAAAGGAATTGCCGGCCGCTGTGAAAGCTTCGCCCAGCACTGACACCTTTACAACGACCTGCGGGGGTGATGACGGTGGAACAATTCATTTAGGAGAGAGGCAGGATAACATCGAGGAACAAGCAGACAATATGAAAAGAGAAATGCCACATCAAAGGACAAATTTGCACGTACTATGTGGTGCTAAAATAAGTTGCCCACTGCTGTTCAGATGCAGCACAGCAGTTCACTGCCCGGCAGCAGATATGCTGTTCTGTAGCATAGTGTAGTGTGTAGTGTAGTCTAATGTAATGTAGTGTAGTGTAGTGTAGTGCAGTGTAGTGTAGTATTGTGTAGTGCAGTGTAGTGTAGTGTATGGTAGTGTAGTGTAGGCTCCCCTTAAAAGTCTAGTTTGGCTAAGCACCTTAAACCAGCCAGACCAGCGCGCCCAACTGGTCTAAAAAAATACATGCGCTCATTGAGACGTTTAAACCCGATGCATGAAACCACGTTGCGCGAGTAGCTTCATGCTTATGCGAATCGAGCACATACTGGGGAAGCTCAGCGGCCGCTTTGCGTATCACGGCAATCACTAGGGCGTGCTCGAGCGGTTGCGTTCCCTCCATGACGAATACATCGGCGCCGAGGAGTGTGCCGAAAGCTTCCTTCTCGTGGACGTACTCGTGTACGTGAGATGATGTAGGTTTTCCAGACACCTGGTGAAGATAGCACCCGCCGCCCTCTGTCGAAATGAGGCGTTCAGTGGAGACATTGAGGTAGTCCTTTAACTGGTCGGTGATGACTTCACCGGTCACCTGCCGCAAGCAGCAGTTCATTATGCTGCTCTCTTTTTGGTTGCCTGTGATGTCAGACCGCACGTCCAATGTGGTGGGTCAGAGGGTATTCACGCCATAGCTTACAGTGCAGCACTCACGTGTGAATGGCTGTGTTCCATCAGGAATTGAGCAGTGTCGCCGTCCGGTGCCGGTGCAGATGGTCGATATGCTGGATCGCGCATGGAGTTGGCTCTAAACGCCAGCATCGGATTGCGTCACAGAGTAATAAGAACTCTGAAAGAGATTGAGGAGTGTGTACAATATTCTTTGGTACTGCATATCTAGCGCCGTCCTCTGCGTTACTGCACCCTGCTTAGCGGCAAAGCGCAAAATACAGCGCACCACTACGTGACATGCATAGCTGACGTGAATCCAGCTGTGAGATGCCCTAACCAGCTTGTCAACGCTGAACTTGCTTACGGTTGTCGTGGTTCTTGCTTTCGCTCTCATGATCTTGGTTTCCATGCGGCAGATCAAGTTTCGTTGTTCTACGTTCGTGCCAGTGTATTGCGCAGAACGTTGACATGGCAGGGACGCCTTGACCAGTGCGAGCGGCGTGGACCATAGTTGATTTAACACTCAATTCTCATTGTTCTCATTTCCCTGTACCACGCTGACTAATCCTCTTATCTGAGTTTTTCAGGTCCATCCAGCGCCAACCCCCCGTCGCAGCCCCTTCAAAGCCTTTGTTCATTACACACCCCGTGGATATAAGTTTTTCCATTATTACAGCTTTCAGCTTAACGAATCAAGATTCACCTCCCTCCCCTTCCTGACACACATCCCCTCTCACACTACTTTCCTTCCCCACCCTCGGGGCCTTCCTCCTCGGAGCGAAGGCCCTATTTAATCCCTCCCAATGATGAACGCTTTGCCCAGACGAAGACAAGTCCTCTTGTCGAAACGTTGGCTCAAGCAACCTGAGGTTTTCCCCTCCCTTGTTCATTTTGTGATCGCAAAGGACCATCTACCACACTCTCTCTCTACCATGGACTCAATCCTAAATGCAATCAAAGAGTGACGTATGTGGTTGTCACACACTGGTGTCGCTGCATCGATTAAGCGTTTCGACGGACTCCTCCTAATTGTTAGCGCAGCATCAGAATTTAGCTAGTCAATTCCAAGCTTCATTCCTGTATTGAGGATGTAGCTAACTTCATAATGTGCCAGTATATATATTCTTCTCAAATGACACCGCTTTTTAGACCGTTGTGGCTAGCGAGCTTCGTTTTAGTCCGCTCTTTACTTTTCCAATCTGCGCAGTCCTCTCCTTCCGGACGGCGCGTCGATGCGAGGCGGGCCACAAGGCTGCGGTCGACAGTGCTGCAGCAGGTTCTGCAGGCAGGCGGACTCTGCCTGGCGGGATCAACAACAGCGCTTCCCCTGGACATCGCCGTGGCACGCCGATCCCCCGCGGCTTAGGCACTGCTTGAGCGACATTGTGCACGGTTCAGCTCGCGGCCACCCTTGGTGCACCGCGGGTCATTGCATCGCTCCACCCTGCGAAGCACACTCATGCAGTGCGCAACCCCTGCACCGGCATGTGTGGTCTTCTGGTGGCAGTCGCCTTTACAGGAGCCGTTCTTGGTACGTGTCTTTAAATGTTTATCTTCTTGTAATTCACGACATTTCATCGCGACGCATTGCACAAATAGTGATGCCTGTTCTGAAAAATCTTTTAAACGGTATCGAGTGTGAGGAGCTCTTGTTATTTACTTTAAAAAATAGATCTCCTTCTGATAAAACATTTTCGTGAACGCTCGGTTATGTAGCATTTTGCCTTGGAACGCACCGAAAAAAGGTTAACGTGTAAACGAGGTCCAACTTTCACGCCATCTTCTCGGCAATCGGGCTTGCCAGCGTTCATGTCTAAAAGAGTCTAGGAAAGTAATTTTATATTTATGCATAAAAACGGTTTATTATGGGAGCATTGCCGTGAAGCGAGCGTCATTTAAATTACTTGTAAATGCATGTAGGTACTCCATTCAATATTTGTAGACAGTGCTAACTCTATTCAATTGCACATGCCTTGAGGCGTATATCTTTAAAAAATTGTCTGAAGCTCTGGAGCAATAGCAGCTTCGACAGAACACTCTTTTTATTGCCTTTCAACATGTATTTTAGAATTACTCATGTGTATTGCATGCCAAAAGTTTTAGATTTCCTCTGGGCGAGTATTTAGGTCAGCGGTCACGCACTTTTCTCCAGCAGGCTTAGAGACGGTATTGGCTCCTTTACGGCAATCGGTTGCGCCGTTGCCGAGAAGTCGACAACTTTTAGGCTCTGCCCTCTGACCCGAGTTGCATTTCGGATTCTGAACATGCTTTCTGGCTCTGGAATCGGCCAACCTCGCACACCGGTCGCTGCACTACTGCTCTCAGAACTAATGCAAGCGGTCAACGCATTGAAATACCGATAAAATATTACAACATACCCGCGCGATAATGACCGAATGTAAGGCGTTACTCAAATAGGCTGGTGGCTCCGAGTCTGTGTGGGTTTTAAGTCTTGTCGGAACGCGCATAATTTTTTTTTTCGGTCTATGAAAGCTCGCTGCTTCATTTCATGTTCCTTCAAACCATGTGGCTTCCTCCTAACAGCATTAATGTTCGTTGCGTATTCGCGGTTTTCATATTGAAACAATGCACTTGGAAACGCCCACTTTGCAAACAATAAAACTTTGTAACACTTAGGCTGGGCTCCATTCTACGTCCCGTCTTTGCTGCTATTCGCCTGAGGCGCGTGATGTAGGCTGTACGCCCGTTTTCTTCTTTGTTTGCCACCACGAACGCCACGAAGCGCTGTTGTTTTGCAGTTAGTACGGTTCCACTGTATACAGATAAGAGAGGGACATTCTTGGACCTTTCTAGCAACCTGCTCGCTTTCACAGTTACGTCGTATTTTCCTCTTCTTGTGTCTGTGATTGGCCCAATGCGCCAGCGTTACGGACTACTCGGCTAGCTGAGACTTTTATTTTACGAAGCGAAATAGCCGCAGCACAACCGCATGCGCCAGACACGGCCGCGTTGTAGACGAGTGTAGCGACGATTGTATGAATGTTTACCAACTGTGTAAACAAAGATGTGGAGAAAAATCTCATAATCGCAGGTGGAAAAGGGCTTCAACAAGCTTCGACTGCTAATTCAGGCTCTTGCTAGCAGCAATGCTTAAGAAGTTTTGAGGGAGAAAAAAAAGCGGCAGGAAATGGGAAATGCCTGCACTTTCTCAGTATGAACTTACGTTACCAATCAACGCCGACTCCTCTGCGGAGAAGTGCCGGTCATTTGGCGATTGCTGTGAAATAAAACAAAAAGATTGAAGAGCGCTGCTTTCCTGGCGATGCGATTTTCTTATATTTGATATTTCTTCAAGTACGAAAAATTTTCGATTCTATCCAGGCCTTTGATTGGGCACGGACACGAAGGTTACCACCCGGTTTGCGAGGACCCTTACTTGTTCTCTCAGGACGTGGCCTCAACGGGGGAGTGCCATCATGAGTCCAGCAGGTGAGCTGGTAGGAGAAAAGGAGAGACATATGCTTAACATCAGACCATGTTACTCTAGAATGAAGCAGGCTTGCATAGCCAAAAAAATGCTATGCTTCGATGGCGTGTACCAAGTTTACGGTAACACAAGTACCTCTCAATGATACGCAGTGCATTTTATCTGCACGTGTTTGTGTGTTTGCGTGCGTGTGTGTGTGTCCGCGTACACATGCATTTGAACTTTGCCCTTTGACTAAGCACAGAAAAATGCCGACCTACACTTGAACTGTAGCTTGACTACTTAAGCTGATAAGAATATCTCATAAAGTACATATCAGTGAACTGATCTGCAAGCGGGAAAAGGTAATCTGCCGCTGGAGACCCAGCGCGTACAACAAAAAGACCGCAGCAAGTGTTGGTTACACCTCTGCTATACAGGGTAGTTTTTTTTAAGCTTTACAAATTTCTATTTTGGCTGTGTCGTTACGGTCTATTTAGCTATATTGTACATCAGGGCGGACTTTATGTACCTGATATAGATAAATATTAGGCTATTAATTTACATAAATAAAGTAAAATACTTTAAGTTTGGTCTTAGGGGGAAATGTTGTATTGCGAAATTGGTGGCTGTCAATCTCGAAGGTGAGCCCTGGTTTAAATATTCTTGATCGGCAGTGTGGTTCGAAATGTCGGATGTCAAAAATAAACATTTGAAAGCATGTAGAGTTGACTTTCTCGCATCACCTAATAATAAAATGGCGTCACTGCATTCGGTACCATCGCCGAAATCAAGGTAACTTCTATATCATCAAACACACCAACTTCACCTGCATTTGCGGATATGAAGAGCGAGACATGCTATTTTTTTAAAATCTGCATTGTTTGAAAGCAACCTGTATGAGCTGTCGAAGGCGTATTTTGTCGTTCGATATTTTAAAACACATTGCAGGCTTAGAGAATTAAAAAAACACAGTTGACCTTCAGATTTGATTGCCATCACTTTCACCTTGTCCCCTAAAATGAAAAATCAAAAAGTTTATTAGTTAATTTTAGTTATTTGTTATCTGAAAAGGTATAATTTAGTGCTGTGCACATCGCGGAGAAGCCAGCAATGTCGCGGTTACAACGTGTCCCACGGACGTCATCGTCACAGTGCGAGATTTGTGATGATGTCATTGCAGGAGCCCCTGCTGTATGTCTTTTCCTGCATGTAGCCACT
The DNA here is from genome assembly GCF_055824585.1 of Amblyomma mixtum. NCBI lineage: Eukaryota > Metazoa > Arthropoda > Arachnida > Ixodida > Ixodidae > Amblyomma > Amblyomma mixtum. The sequence goes on from NC_143013.1 coordinate 76,971,457, forward strand.
AACGTGCGGCTGCTGGCTGTGCAATTATATATGCCGACGCCAACTGAGTCACTTGACACAAACTTCACCGATAAGGCGATAAACACACGTATAAAAAAAACTTCATTCAGTAGCCCAGGTACCCCGTATGTAAAGTCTATATTCCAAACGCTATGGTGGAAAGGATAGTTTTATACACTGTTACGTTCAGATATTAGTTGACAACGTTATGGCTAGAAGAAGCGTACAAGATCGAGGTTGCCCCTGCGATACAGTATAAATGCCAAATAAACTATGTTGAATCCTCGCTTCTTTTTATTTTTCCTCTTTCGCAAACGAAATAATATAAAAGCTCAAAGGCATTGCAGGGATTTGCAAAAATATCTCACCTTGCACAGCTTCACAAACTGTTTTCTGTAGAATTCAGAACAACGGTGGTTATTTTAAAATATTCAGAACCTTTATACTCGCATGAGACAACAAAGTTACTCCTTATCTACGATTTCGGCGTGGTGGGGACTCAGAGCGCCCGTTTCTGACTATGCTTTGACTATGTTTTTAAAAACATGGGAGGTGACGAAGAGCTGCTTTCCAGAGTGTCTCTGAAACCTCGCGTATTGAGCTCAAGGAAATTGGTTAGTTGTTTGATTCATACAACATAATTAAAGAGCTTCTTCAATCTTGAATGACTGCTGCATAGAATGCATCATGAAGGACTGAGTATCTCCGCTTTTAGAGCACTTATATTATTAGTATCGCTATGGGAGTACTGTCCATAGACTGCCGGGAAAGGAAATGAGGCGGAACTTAAGTGTACCTTCCATTTTTTGGTAAGCCGGTAAGCCAAGTTCTACAAATTTTATTCCTTTACGGACGAAGTACTACTTACGTAGGCCACCGTTGTTGTTAGAGATGCTAGAATGAACTTTGAAAATGACGGGTAGCTGGTATCATTTTATTTAATATTCATACATTTCCATTTGTCTCGATGTGCAGGGTAACATACGAGCCGTCGGTTGAGTCCTATACGACTAAAACCACCGACGTCTGCTCGTGAGTAAAAATAAATATTTGCTTTTTGGTGCCTGCCTCTTTCCCAAAAATAAAACCAAAGTTATATTTGCAGAAAACAAGAGCCAGAAGACTGAAAAAAAACGACCAGGAAAATAAGCCTGACTTTCGGGAGAAGTGCCATGAATAAAATATCGGTCTTCCTATCTTCGTACCTGTCGTACGTTAGACTGAAGCACATATTTGAAGTGATGAAACTGAAGGCCATACACCGACTGAGTCTGAAATCATTCACTATCCTCCTAGCATTCCTCGTGAAGTCGCGTCCAGCTTAAGGCAGATAATCTCTTCAGATGTGCACTTACAAGCGTCAAAAAAACTTTCAAACTGTGGTGATGTACTTGGTATTCGTGTAAACGTTCGCGGTGTGTGGAGATGCAGCTGCGGAGGTACCTGCTCATTATGGGAACACGCACATTTATGCATGTGTTCATCAACGGATACAACCAATTGGAGTGTCTTCAGTTTTCCCTAAATAAGTAAGAATAGCCTATTAAACACTGAAGTACTGAATTCAAGACCGGGGTGTCGAACCGGAACAGAACCTGAACCGAAAACCGGTACCGAACCCGAATTTTCACCCGGAACCGGAATCAAACCCATATTTTTTCGCCATCTTGGAACTGAACGCGAACCAGAATGATTCAAAGATATCGTTCCGAACCGTGTCGGGACTCGATTCAGCCCCACTTTTTTTGCAACACGGCACACTTTTTCTTTTCACACAAAAGGAGATGGTCTAGCGCGTAGGTTTACTCATCCGAAGCTGTCTGCACACTCTCACACATAAACACAGATATGTACGCACACACACTCACACTCACACACGCATACACACATGCACACGCACACACTCTCACACGCGCAAACACACACATACACAGATGCACATGCGCACACACAAACAAACACACAGAGTTACAGATGCACACATGCGCACACACACAAACACACACACACAGTCACAGATGGACACATGCGCGCACACACACACACACACGCACTCAGACACTGACATTCAAACACACACACATGTACACGCACGCAAGCATGCACGTACACACACTCATGCACACACACACGCTCACACTCACACGCACACATGCACGCACACATGCACATACACATGCACGCACACATGCACACACACATGCACACATGTACGCGCACGCACGCACACACACACACACACACACACACGCGCGCAGTGCGGTGATTTTTGGGAAATGAGGCTGTAATGCTAACGCAGTAAAAAGAACAACTAGAAGAGTATGCATACTCCGAGTTGGATACGTACGAGTCGTGGCGCAACAGAAAAAAACTGCGCTTAGAGGTGCTACTCGGCCATCTTCGGGGCCTCTTTTTATCGTTGTTGCATGGAATATTAGGAACCTCTCGAGCCCTCCTCGTGCCTTGCTTGATCTCGTAGAATTCAGTGATCTTGGCACAAGTCCTCACGCCACCATGACTCCCTTACACCGCCCACACATGATGATAATGATGAAAACTTTATTTGGAAGAAGGGAGTTTTGGACACGTCGGTCCTTGGGCCCCCACACGGCCCCACTGCACTCAAACGTTCATGTCTCGGAGGCTCATGACGCTGGTAGCCCGGCATGTGGCGATGGTTTGCTTGGCCGGGTCCTCGAAGCGCAGTAGGGTCTCCCAAGCCTCCCAAGTGGTAAGGTGCTCCAGGCCCCGCGGGGAGGATCCGCCGGGCAGAGGAAAAGAATATGGTTGAAAGTGGCTTTGGGGTGGTGGCAGAGGGTACAGGAAGGGTTCGTGTGGACTGGGTGATATCGCGAGCGTATATAAGGGGAGGGCAAAGTGCGTGTTTGGAGCCGCCTCAAAAGTGTCTAATGGTAATTGTCGAGGGAGGGATGAGGTCGGGGGCAGAGCCGACGCTCAGCTTTGCAGGCCTGCGTCATTTCACTGAATGAGTGCATGCGTTCCCGCGAGAACCCCAGGTCGGAGGTGGTGGTGGTGGTGAAAACATTACCAATGAACAGGAGGTATGTTTGGATCAGCCCGTAAGGGACCGATCCTTACAAACACTAGGTGGAGGTCCCTAGTATGGGACCCCAGTGGCGGTTTCCGCCGCCCGGGCGCGCCCGACTAAGGCTTGTTGGGCCTGTAAGTCGTGGCAGCCGAGCAGGGTCGCCTCCCAGTCCTCCCGGGTTGGGTTGGGGATGGGGGGAATAGCGGGGTTGGAGGGGCAGGCCCACACCATGTGATAGGTGTCAGAAGACACTGCACTACAGTGTGGGCAGCTGCCGCTAAAGGAGGGGTCAAAATGTTTTAGCGCTGCCGGGCACAGCAAAGTATTGGTGAGAAGGCGGAGAAGGAGCCGCTCATCCGCCTTCTTCAGGCCTTTACATGGGCTAGGGTAAAGGCGATGACAATTTTGATAATATGTTGTAATATCTTTGAATGTATAGACCGGATTAAAATCGGGTTCCTGATCGGATGGGGAGGATTAAACAGCCCGGTGAGAGAGCGCGCGGGCGGCTTCGTCTGCTGCCTCGTTTCCTGCCAACCCCTGATGAGCAGGGGCCCATATGAGGTAACGGTGTGCGGGGTCCGTATCCCGTATGCAATTTTGGTATATTCGATAGGCTAGGAAGTGAGTGCAGCCTTGTTCGACGTTCCGACAGGCCCCTCGCGAGTCGGTGATTATGTATTTTGAATTGGAATGTGAGGCTGCGAGAGCAATCGCGACCTCTTCTGCTTGTGTTGCACTGCGGGCTCTGAAAGTTAGGCTGTTAACTGTGTTGCTGTTGTGAACTACCGCGGCCGTGTACCATCCCCCGTGGTGAGGGCCGGAGGCGTCCACGTAGTATACACCTGTTTTGTTGCCATAATATCGGGCTAGCGCTTCCGCTCGTGCCAGGCGCCGACCATTATGGTCTTCATGTGACATGTTTGCTGGAAGAGGCCGCACGTGGAGGGCACGTCTCCACAGTTCCGGGATGCGAAACCTGTCTTCCATTGGAGGGGTGTGTTGGATATGGAGTCGAGCAAGAAGGCGGCGACCCGACTCCGTTAGCGACAAGCGCGTGTACTGGTTTGTAAGGAGCGCCTCCCGGAGCTCCCGGAAAGTATTCACCACCGCAAGAGCCATAAGCCGGCTGTTTGAAGTAGTGATAGGGAGGTCAAGGGCACGTTTAACAATTTTGCGAAGGATGACCTCAAGGGCGTCCTCCTCTTGTTTCCGTAGGTGGAGATAAGGAGTCGAATAGAGAATTCGGCTAGTTACGAAGGCGTTTGCCAGCCGCAAGGCATCCTTACTTCGTAACCCTCCGCGTTTGTTGGAAACCCGGCGGACCATGCGGCCCACCTGGTCCCCCACCTTACGGAGTTTGGCCAATGTAGTGTCTGGCCGCCTGTGTTTGTGGATGTAGAGTCCTAGTACCCGTATCTCATCACTTTCGCGTTTGGGACCACTCTCAAGAGAGAGAGATATTTTAGTTGTGCACTTCTGTGAGGGGCGGAGGTGCACAAATTCCTATTTTTGAAAGGAACATTGAAGACCGCAGCGGCGTCGCCGCTGTGGTCTTCAATGTCTACTATCGTCGCCGCTGTTTGCAGGCTGGTTTCAATGTCTCCTGTGCTGCCCTGCGTCGCCGCTGCGGTCTTCAATGTCTACTATCGTCGCCGCTGTTTGCAGGCTGGTTTCAATGTCTCCTGTGCTGCCCTGCGTGGCCCACAGAGTGATGTCATCGGCGTACAGGGCGTGCTGCACGCCGGCGACACCACTCAGCTGGGCCGGCAGGTGCATCATGGACAGATTGAAGAGCAGCGGGGAAAGTACCGCGCCTTGGGGGAGGCCGCCGGTGTCCGGTTGAGAGAAGCTCGGGCTAACAGCGTTGGCGGCCTCGTTTCCGGGATTCCCGGAGTGGGCAGGCACCCATATCAGCTCCACATGGCGGGGCGGGTGCGCGGCGAGGGAGTCCAGTATGCAAAATGCAGGGACGTGAACTCTCCCGCGAGGAAAATTTAGTATGGCAGTTTTATAATCTGACAATATATATCGAGCCTCCGTGCGTGTGATGACCAGGGCAATGGCGGCCTCTTCGGCCTCCTCGGAAGTGGCAGCGGGGGATATGTGAAGGGTGGCAATCGGTTGGTGGGAGAGGTTTGTGATGGCGACAACCGTGTCTTCGCCTGTGCATGCAGCATTCACCCAAACGGCAAATGGTTCCGCGCCATAGTGTTTGTGGAGCGCCCGAGCGCGAGCTCTGCGTCGAGGTTCGTGGTAGGTGGGGCGCATGTTTTTGGGGAGAGGTTTGATAAATAGTTCGCGGTGAATATGGCGGGAGACCTGGAGCTGTGTGGGATCCGTGAATGGTAGGCGTATACCGAGGGTGTGTAGGATGTGTCTCCCGGTGGTGGTTCTCGCGAGACGTATGTATTGTGTCTGTCGGTGGGCCTCGATAAGCTCTAATTCCGGAACCAGTCAGGAGGTAGGACTTGCACGGCATATTCTGCCTGCGTTAAAGAGCACTATTCTCTGAACAATGACCTCGTTGAACACTGCGGTTCTGCCTGTTCATCCATCATGCGGGTTTTCCACACAGTAGGGGGTCCTCTAAACAAGAAGAGTTCACACGGAATTCTGGAGTCTTCTATCGCAGACAGAAATGTTATAGTGAGGTCCATGATCTCAATGTCTTTTTTAAGAGACTGCTGAAAAATGTCTAAAGAAAAACACAGCATCAGGAAAAAAATCATTTTATTGCTCAATGATTTCTCGTTGCTCGCACAGGTAGCAATCCACTAACCACGGCACAAACGCCTCCTTGGCGCGAAGGTACAGTCGGGGACAAAGTCTCTGGACCACGCGTTCCTCAAACGAAGACGATAGCTGTACTCTTAGCCGGCGGCTGGAGACCACACTTCGGGAGATTAAAAAAAGTTTTCACTTTCATCTCCACTAGTGTGGTCTCCAGCTGCCGGCTAATAGCAGAGCTGCCGGTTTCGTTTGAGGAACGCGTGGTCCAGAGACTTTTGGCTCCGACTCTAAGGCCTAACGCGTAAGGTCCATGTTTGAAGCGGGAAAATGGTTTTGCGGCTGATTAAAACTTCAAATTTTGACGGTAGCACTTCACCCGTATCTAATAAGCAAGTATTTGTTACTTCTGCGGCTGTTATAAGTGGGCTGGTCTACATCCGCTGAATTCGCTTTAATGCGCAGGTATCAAGAAAGGCTAGGTAAGACTGCAGATATATGGGTAGAGGAAGTAATGAGCGATTACAACATTTCTCATCTACCTTGTGGAGAGATCGTACAGGTATCCCAAGGAAAAATGAAGAGTGAAAAAAACAAATGTATCAGCACAAAGTTCTCTCACGGCCATGTCCAGAAAAGATAGATTAGCACTTGGTCGCCTTTTAAGTACAGCTGCCAGAGAGCGGTGGATTGTAGCTTTGAAAATAAATGCCCTGAAACAAGTTGGTGGAGCCACCGCGGTGTCTCAGCGGTTATGGTGCTCGGCTGCTGACCCAAAAGACGCGGGTTCGATCCCGGCCGCGGCGGCTAGAATTTCTTTGGAGGAGAAATTCTAGAGGCCCGTGTACGTGCGATGTCAGTGCACGTTAAAGAACCCCAGGTGGTCGAAATTTCCGGAGCCCTCCACTACGGCGTCTCTCATAGCCTTAGTCGCTTTGGGACGTTAAACCCCATAAACCAAACCAAACAAGTTGGTGGACAAAAGGTGCACGACAGATTCACCAGGCTCTATCAAGGGCGCAAAAGTTTCTATGGACACACAGGGTTCTTTTATAGCGCCTCAGAAAAAGGTACCAAATTATTTGTATAGTGCAAGTAAGTATACCTTCTGGACTTGCTGCACTTAAAAAGAACACTGCATCGCAACATCTGAACGAAGATGTTGGCAATTTGTGTCCGTGCAGAAACGAAGCGCTCTCAACCCATCCAAGCGTGTTTTTTTATCGTACTCTTTTTATCAGAACACAAGAGATCGATGTCAACATAATAATCCAAAGTTGTAATTTTAAGCGGAAAGCCACCATTAGGTGTATTTTTGAAGATTCTGTCCAGTAGGAGCTCGAGATATATCATGCGAGTCACAAAGGCGAAATCGAAGAGGTGATTTAAATAAAATATGTTTGGTAAGCTCTGGATGTTAGGGAGAGCCAGTACTCCAACGAGGCTATCGTTCGGTGACAGAGGCAGATGGACGGTAGAGGTGTTGTCGCAAATTCTCGTACCATGTAGGAAAGGGGGAGGGGGGCTGACTGGCAAGTCGGTTTCGGGGCGACGGAAAAGTATCTGTCTGTATTAGGTGCGAATACATGACAGCTTATTTTCTCACAAGTGCGCGGGAACGTAGAGACCGCGTGCGGCAGCCATGTCGGCGCCCGCGTATGTGCACTGCGTACGAGAAATTCCCGACAGACTCGAGCTCAGGGGAGACCAATTACTCGCGCAACGGGGCCTCCGAAACTCTTCAAGCTGGAAGGTGTATACGCGAAGTATACTATACTCCGTCTCACAAGCTGTTTGCAGCACTACGAAAGGTAGAACTCTCTCGTCCAATCAGGATGGCGCGCACTACATTAGTGTGTTCCTACGCGCCTGTGGTTCGATCCACCTGATGATCTTTCTACCTATAGCAGGTGGCGCTTGATGTCTTTTTATTCTTTTTTTGGTTTGTTTTTGGACAGGCGGACGCCCGTTCCAAAGGGACTAGACCCACTTTGTTTTTTGTCGCAACCTGTTCTCATCAGTTCCTCTGTTGTCGCGCCGCAGTAAATTTCAGTAATCGTGTCATGTGCATATAAATTTATTTACTCCAGCGTGCCGAGGCAGCCGAGTGTCGATGGTGGCAAAATGCAAAACAAGCCCATGTGCTGCGCGAGAGGCAACGCACGTTAAACGGCCCGCGTTCAACAACACTCGGCCCGCGTTCAACGTCTCCGTTGTCCACTTGTAAAGCGTTCGCTCGCTCACCTGCGTGAGTTTTGCCGTCCTCTTGATGAGCGCATTTGTACTCCAACTGCCCCCGCACTCGACGCGAAGCGCTTCAAGAACATTTAAAGCCACCTGCTTCGCCCGCTTGGGGAAACAGCGCACTGTGGGTGTAGAGCACACAGGAGACACAACAGACTCGACCGACGCCATGTTGGAAAGTGGCGACGCATCACTACCTCGCAGCAGGCCTCCGCAGAGCTGTGTCCGTACGGGTTTTGTCTGGTAATTTCACCAGTGATTGAAACACTCCCTACCATTTAAATATACCTGTCCAAATCATGTTTTTAGTTGCAATGCTTATTGTTTTGATTAATAGTCATACACACCTCAAATATTCGAGGGACTATTTTCTGCGTTTCTGCAGCCCTGATTGGACGAGAGAGCTCTACCTTCCGTAGTGCTGCAAACATCTTGTGAGACGAAGTATAGCTTTTCGCCTTATACCTCATAAGACGGATTATAGCGTACACATAGCCGACTCTCATTAATTTCGAGTTCATTTCATATTTGACTCTTGCCGTAAATTTGTCTTTTTGCCGCGGGCAATCATTAAACTGGGTGAAGTGAGAACATCTCGCATTAAACAAATTTTTGCATTTTTTATTTTATATGCCGATGCGCCAGAAAAAGTAAATAGCATAACAAGGTTGATTGAAGCCCATCTACGTTCTAAATTGTTTTGTCCTGAACCCGTTTGAACCGGTTCAATACAGTCTGAATCGGTTCGATCCGGAACGGAATGTCGCTTTGAAACCGGACGCGGAACTGAACCAGAAAGGCCTGAGCCCGAACCAGAACCAAACCCGAAAAAATTCCGGTTCGCCACCCTGTTCAAGACCCATACTTTCATTTCGAAGTTGAAGACAGTCATAAAAAAAGAGCTCATTGTGAACTAATCATTCGTATTTATATTATGGATTAGTTTTATGAGTTCGAAAAAAAATGCCAGGTAAATACTTAAAAAAAAACATCAGGACACGTATGCTCCGCATTTTAGGCTGCGACGCGTCAGTGTTAATGGCTTCCTAGAGCTGTTTCTCTTTACGCAGTGTGACTGGTCTTTATTCACATTCACATATTTGTCATAATCGCAACTCAGTTCCCACATTCTTGTCTTCGAACTCTTCCACAGTCCAGTTTACGCATGTAATGCTGCTCTAATCAGTAACTCGAGGCGGTCGAATTTCGATGAAGGCGAAATTCTAGTGGCCCATGTACTGTGCGATGTCAGTGCGTGTTAAAGAACCGCAGTTGGTCGAAATTTCTGAAGCCCTGCACTACGGCGTCCCTCACAGCCTGAGTCGCTTTGGGACGTAAAATCCCAATAAACCAAACCAAACCAGACCAAACTTATCAACAGGTATCTAGTTCACTCAACAACTTACCAAATTTCATTGCTTCAGATTCTGCCAACGCGGCACACACATCATCGCACTTGTGCATGAGCCAAGTCAATGTGTCTACGTGGCCTACTTCGCAGCATGCCTGGCTGGTGACATAAAGGTCGTGGGTTCGAATCCCGGGAACCGGGTGGGCCGCATGGCCCGCCGGGTTTCCAAAAAACGCGGGGGGTTACGAAGTAAGGATGCCTTGCGGCTGGCAAACGCCTTTGTAACCAGTCGAATTCTGTATTCAACTCCCTATCTTCACCTATGGAAACAAGAGGAGGATGCGCTTGAGGTGACCCTTCGTAAAATTATTAAGTGTGCCCTTGGCCACCCAATCACTACTTCAAACAGCAGGCTTATGGCCCTTGGGGTGGTGAATTCTTTCCTGGAGCTCCGGGAGGCGCACCCTACAAACCAGTACACGCGCTTGTCGCTAACGGAGTCGGGTCGCCGCCTACTTGCTCGACTCCATATCCAACACACCTCTTCAATGCAAGGCACGTTTCGCATCCCAGAACTATGGAGACGTGCCCTCCAGGTGCGGCCTCTTCTAGCAAACATGTCACACGAAGACCATAACGGTCGGCGCCTGGCACGAGCGGAAGTCCTAGCCCGACATTATGGCAACAAAAGAGGTCTCTACTATGTGGACGCCTCCGGCTTTCACCACGGGGGATGGTACAGGGCCGCGGTAGTTCACAACAGCAAGACAGTTAAGGGCCTCACCTTCAGAGCGCGCAGTGCACCACAAGCTAAAGAGGTCGCAATTGCTCTCGCTGCCTCCCATTCCGATTCAAAATACATAATCACCGACTCGCGAGGTGTCTGCCGGAACGTCGAACAAGGCTGCACTCCCTTCCTAGCCTTTCGAATCTGCCAAAATTGCATACGGGATACGGAACCCGCACACCGTTACCTTATATGGGCCCCTATTCATCAGGGGTTGGCAGGAAACGAGGCAGCAGACGCAGCCGCCCGCGCTCTCACCGGGCTGTTTTCTCCTGCCCACCCGATCAGGAACCCGATCCTAATCCAATCTATACCTTCAAAGATATTGCAACCTACTATCAAGACAGTCGTCGCTTTTACCCTCGCCCGTGTAAAGGCCTGAAGAAGGCGGATGAGCGGTTCCTTCTTCGCCTTCTCACGAATACATTGCTGTGCCCGGCAGCACTAAAACATTTTTACCCCTCATTTAACGGCAGCTGCCCACATTGTAGTGCGGTGTCTTCAGACACCTATCACATGGTGTGGGCCTGCCCCTCCAACCCGGATATTCCCCCCATCCCCAACCGAACCCGGGAGGACTGGGAGGTGACCCTGCTCGGCTGCCACGACTTACAGGCCCAACAAGCCTTAGTCGGGCGCGCCCGGGCGGTGGCCACCAGCCCCGGGGTCCCATACTAGGGACCTCCACCTAGTACTTGTAAGGATCGGTCCCTTACGGGCTGATCGAAACATACCTCCTGTCCCTTCTTAATAAATGTTTTAACCACCACCACCCACCGCCGCGGTGTCTCAGTAGTTACGGCGCTCGGCTGTTGACCCGAAAGACGCGAGTTCGATCCCGCCCGCGGCGGCCGAATTTCGGTGAAGGCGAAATTCTAGAGTCCCGTGTGCTGTACAATGTCACTGCATGTTAAAGAACCTCAGGTGGTCTAAATTTCCGCAGCCCTTCACTACGATGTCCCTCATAGCCTTAGTTGCTTTGTGACGTTAAACTCCCGTAAACCAAAGCATTAAATCATGAAGAATGGAGATGAAATGATGTATGTAACGAAGTTTTCTACGCGACGTTCCGCAGGCCGACGTTAAGCTGTTAAAAGTAATACCTTTTGTCAGCGGCAGGAAAAAAGTGTGAAATACAGCAGTGTACTTACGTATGGTTCGGCGGTATCATCGAGTATTTCCGTCCGTTTACGTAACGAGCCGCATTTAATGGGACGTGAAAGCAGCGCACCGACAGCGCTTCAATGAAGGGAATTCCAAGGCAAATCCTGCCAGGCGTTACTGAATCCATAGAAACTCCAGAGGAGTATGTTCTCTTTAATCGCCATATTTATTTACAACATTACAGAACACAGATTTCTACTCTGCATTAGAGCGTGCATTCTCGCGGAAAGCTCATGGAAAATAAGGCTACTTGAAAGGTTTCTGTAGGCACGTGTGCCGCCCGTGCTCCTAATGCTTATGCGCATGGTTGCTTTCGCAAGCATTTGACGGGCTTTGCGAATCGGTGCTAAAAAAACACGTACCCTCCGTCTGCATATTTACAAGCTGCGCTGTCGGCATGCAGGAGTAAAGGCGTTATCGTTGACGTGGCTAGACTGTTTAAAAGTAGCCTTAATTTTCGTCATTGCTTTCTGCATAAACGAAGGCATATGTCCTTGAGCGTGGCTTGCGTTGATTTCTCTCTGTTGCACCATTCACGCGCTTACGGAGTTTCCAATGAGCTTTGGACAGTTGTGTCAGAGGTTGTATCTAGGCGCATGTGTGCGGTGTAGAAAAAAAATATTAAAGTTTAGATTTTATTTGGGCTCAAGGCACGGCATATCTCCGCTCACTATAGCTGAGATGTACAGAGCGGCTGCCAATAGTTACTGATTTAACGCAGTATTTGACTACACGCAATAAGTTGTTGAAATATTTAATGCTGCTGGCAGTATTAACCGTTCTTTTGCTTTCTTTCCATGCGCTTTCTTGACCTTAAAGGTAGAGCCAGCCCTACAAACGCGCCCAATTTTCCGCATGAATTTGACTCGACAAACAAGAAGGACTATAATTAAGTTAAAAATGCACTTCGTATGGCTTAGGTTATCACCTCAAACTTTGAATTTGTTTAACTTATGTTTGCCCGCGCTTAACAAGACGCCTTGTTCAGTGCTTTCAGGAACGGAAGGAACGCGTGTATTTTTGTTCAGAAAATAATGGCACCTTTCCGCAGGAACAATTATCAGACAGGCAAATATCAGTATTGCCACAGTGCAAATATACCTACCGAAAATTAATCTCGTCACCAAGTTATGTACCATTCTTTTTCACGAAATAAGTGTTGCCTGCATTATTTTATAGAGCCAAGCTATACATACATGGTTCCTTTTGTTTGTTGCACAGAATTTTATGTCTGGTGTTTTCCATCTCCCATCCTACAAAAAAGAATTTTTTTTAAAATCCAACCTCAATGCAAGCAACGTTCTCATGACCAGGCAACTATTCCAGCACAAAGTCGGACGGCCATGTCCTGAAATACTGGGATGAAAATTCTTCAGGAAAACTTGTTTTCTCTCGTGTGTGGCAGAAAACGCTCCTCACTTCTACAAAAAAAATTATCAGCTCCTCGATTTCATGTATCAAAATCTAACCGTCCTCGTATGCGTACACTTATGAGCCTATGTAAATTTTCTTATTTTCGCTTTGTCCATAAAAAATTTAAAGCTGGCCGATGTCCACACGCCCATGGGTCCATTTTTCAGATAGATCGAGACATTGTACAGCAACATTCAGTTGTCTTCATTACCGGCTATTACTTTGATTTATTCACCTTTAAGACGGAGTTCTCAAAGTTTTGTGTTCTTTTCCCGTTATTGAAAAGCACGAGGGACTACCTGCTTGTTGCGCTTGAATCAGTGTCGTGGGTTTGACTTGTCGCTGATAAATGCCTCTTGTACTGTACTGTACTGTATTCCGTGTACTGTGACTGTCGTATCGCATCGTGGAAACTTCAGAACACCGCTGACTTCATCAAGCCTCGTATGGAGTTTAATTGCTTCTTCTCCGAACACAATCTATGTGAGCGTGTAGGAACAAATAGTTTCGTTGCCAGGCATTCCAACCGCGTGCGCGCGTGCTAAAGGAACGCCAGCGAGCGCTATGATGCGGGCGTTGCGCGTCAAGACTCCCGCCGCCACGCTTGTTCGGGCAAGATGATTAACCCGCAGCTTGTAAGGAGAGCCGAAGGAGAAGCGGCCCTGCAAGCTCGGCTTTGTGCCCAAGAACGCGAAAGAAAGCAGCATATCCGCTAAAACTTAGCATGAAACTGCGTGCATCGTCTCCACTGAAAAAAAAAAAACGATGGCGACATAGTGTTGGATCGAACGTATTGTGAGACGGGATCTGTGTGGAGGCTGTTGGTATCCAGCCGATCGCTTCTTGTGGGGACGATATGCGCGGGAAAAGCGCTTGAGTCCCCGCAGTGTATACATGTATTAAAAGCATTAGCTTCAATTCGCGTCACTGACTGTGAACGAGGTTTTCACTTTCTTCACGTAGGAGTGCAAAAATGGGGACACAATAATGTGGGAATGCTCAACCTGGGCACCGCAAACAAAGGAACGCCTATTCCTAACCTTTCCCAAGTGTTAAATGGGGGCGCGGTTGCTTGCTTTCGCTTTTCTCCCGTGGGAAAGAAGGAGAATATGCTGACACGCCATTAGTGCTAAGCCATTAATATTCCCAGGAGGTGGAAACCCTGGAAGAAAATATTTTCCTTCGCTGGTGATGAAAGGAAAGGCTGGCACGTGGCGGTTGGCTAATTAATGAGTCCTGCTTGCCATGCAGGAGCAAAGCTATTTTTCTTGTTTTCGTAGCGTAGACAGCACTGCGAGGCGCATTAGAACCCAGCTATCGCCAGCGCCCCGTGGAAAGGCTACCTATGACGCGCTTGCAGTCGTGCGTAACTTCTGAGGGAGAGCCTGCTGCACAGGCCGACGGAAAAATAACCCCTTTTTGGTATTCATGTATTCCATCACACGCGTGTCCGCGGATTGAAAGAGTGCTAAAAAACCCAACGTCAGGAAGAAAAAAAGTTGGGTGCGTCTAATTAGACACCATTTCATGCTTTTTTTCTTTTGCTACGTCACCACACTGATGGCATAAGAGCTAGGGAAGAATAACCTGACACTTTTTTTATTCCCATTCAGTTCTTCGCGTAATATCTAATCATGAAATAAACAATTCAAATTCTAAACAATTCAAATTCAAATTCTGCAAACAACAGAGCAATAACGCGAAAATTAAAATGTTGTATATCGCGCCGCGGTTAATTTCGCTTTTTTCTTGTTTATTATCTTTTACTCATACGCAAGAACATGACCACTGAATAGTTTGTCGTCCATTTCGCGGATGTACTGCAAAAAGAAAAAAAATCCTTACGTGCTAAATGCCCTTCCACAATTTTCACTTCGGCATCACATAGTCTAGACGCCTTCTGGGCTGATGTCGCGTGTTTATCTTGCCTTGAGCACATTAAGAACAGTCACCACTGATAATTAAAATGCCATTCTTTTTTCTTGCGCGTAGAAGTACCTATACTCGAAAACTGACTTGGATGAGAATTGGCAATGCATGATTGTAGACTAAACACACAAAGGAGAATTCTAGAGCTAAAAATTGATGCGTATAAAGCGAAAGTGATGTCAACAACCTGTAAAAGAAACAATACTTGGTCAGGAAACAAACGTGAGCTAGAATGGGCACATCAAGGTTTCCCTTTTCTGATTGGAAACGACACTTCCTTTGTGACTGTAGTGTCGAATGACTAAGTCACTCTGCTTTTAATTACCTGTGACTAATTTGAAATTTCCCACTGTGCTGAGCAGCCCTGTAAAGGGGTAAAAGGCTTGGCGCCCGCGGGTGCATGTCGAACTAGTGTACCCGTACAAGTTTGTGCATAATCCTGCCCTTTGGGATTGGCGTCCTGTCACGGTGAACTGAGTATTTGGAACCTATATTTGCCGCCGTCGAGCTTGATTTGTTAAGCCTAGATTGCAAAACACGTCTTGCCTTTTTACCATGCCCAAAGTTTACACATAGGCTATTAACGGTTAATTCTTTTTGTATAGACAAAAGGTTCTTTGTTGGGATATTCTGGAACGAGTCTCAGTGTGACTATTTCACCGCAAGGGAGGTCAGCCCTTTGAGCATCACTCTGTTTTCACGTTTTATGACTAATTTGAACACTGTATAAAAGAATGCAAAGTGCTCAGCAGTCCTAAAGGTTTCCCTCCTTTCTTTGAAGTATCCTCTATGACTCGTGGTGTAGCAATGTTGCACTGATATCAGGTTGTTTTCTCGGACATATTAAATGTGTTCAAATAAAGCAGTGATGGCGTAATTTTAATAGGAAGAATACATCACTGATGACTACTCAAAATTTTATGATCTCACCAGCTATTGTTCTCAATGCAAGGTGAATTTTGCAATCCATTCCTGCGCATTCCTGTCCCGTTCGCAAACTGTCACACCAGAACACAGTTGTTTTCTCTGTCATGTCATGAGCAATCGGCGTATATGGGCGCATATTCTTCGAAAGGTCTTATTCACTGTTTGCTGATAATATGAGCATCGTGTGCTCTATATGGGCACAATTAGGCAGCTGTGGCCGACTGCATTTTCCGCAAACTTCATTCTCCTTGTAGAAACCATTATAGTTTAAGTTGTACACTTCAGCAACAGAAGATGGATTCTTCATCGAGGCAGAAGATGGCACCAACATCGCGTAAGCTAAACAGGTCCTTCTAAATGCAGGCGGAAGCAAACTACCGCCTCAAATATGACGCAATTGTTACGAAGTAACAAGAAACCTCGGATAACAACGGAATATGTAGCTAATTTTTTGTTTGGTGACTGCACTGCTCATCTCGTTATGCATTCGGTCGAATTCCCGTTCTTAAGTGTACAGAAACTCCTTGAATTCTGCAGCATGTTCTACCACTGGTGCGCTAACGATATTCAGCATATTTTACCATACTCCTGCCAATAAGCTTGAGTTCTGTTGCTAGATTATGATTTTTCTGTTGCTGTTGCTGTTGCTGTTGCATGTGTGTCTTCGTGTTCATCTTTATTCGCTCGCTTCATGGTTGAGGTGAAAATATGCGCGCACGTTTTTACGAATCTCGCTATACCACCCAAGGATTCAGTTCTTCGAAATATAACATAGCCATTCACTGTGAGCAGGGCACTCTTCGCTGATTACCCTTCGTCTTGTTCATTTCCCAACAGAGACTGCGTACGTGGTTCCGCCTCTTTCTACATGCGTCCCCATTCCTCGCACTTCGCAATGCTATTTCTAACGAGGAGCACCATAGGAGAAACCGGGTCACCCTTCCCTCTTTGCACTGCCACGCGTGCTAGAACGTCGGCTTCCGCGGTAGTTTATTATTAACGATTCTGCGAGCGTTCCCCACTTCTTCCCTTTCCGCATTCGAACGACAGCAAGATGTTCGATCCTTGCTTTACATCTCCTCTTCGCTGGTTCTACAATGAAAAGCGTAAAAAGGCAACACTCAACAAGTGAAAGAAAGCACCGTATAAAACGCTAACAACTTTGCAGAAAAACTTCGCCCGAAAACTGTTGTCGGCTGATTACTACATCCATTTGTGAGAGGGGATCGGTATGCCCAGAGTGCCAACCGAGAAGAGTGAGCAAAACGAAAGACGCTCTGCGGGAGTCGTAATCTCATCAAGCCTTCGAATCGAGCACTGAACCAGCAGAAGTCTTGCATCTTTAATGCACGGAACGCAGCCGCTTGCTAGCTTTTCCCGTTTGATCCTTTCAGAATGAACGAGTCTTATATGCAAAAGGGATGGACGCCCAAGTAGAGATGTAGAGCTTCGGGCTTGTTGCTTGGAGCATTTGTGACGTTTGTATTTCCTGCATTCCTTGTTTAATTTAATTCACGTGCTGTCCGCTTATTTCATAGACACTTTTAAGTATTTAGTCACACTATCTTTTGGACTTCAGAGCGCTTACGGGTATAATAAAAGCCTCTAAAAACCACAGTTATAGTAAACACAACAACAGATCCACATGAAGCAGTGACGTCACTCGTTTTCGAGGATTTCCAGTTACTAAAGCCCTGAGTGGAGCCGCCGCGGTGGCTCAGTGGTTACGGTGCACGGCTACTGACCCTAAAGACGCGGGTTCGATCCCGACCGCGGCGGTCGAATTTCAATGGAGGCGAAATTCTAGAGGCCCGTGTACTGTGCGATGTCAGTGCACGTTAAAAAACCCCAGGTGGCCGAAATTTCCGCATCACTTCACTATGGTGTCTCTCATAGCCTGACTTGCTTTAGGACGTTAAACCCCATAAACCAAACCAATACCCTGAGTGCACTCAACGACACTTCAGTTCGTTTTCAAGTTCAAGAACGCAGCGGTGGGCGAAGAAAGTTTAGGTTGGCATTAAAACTTCGTTCTAAGATGGAAGAAGCGTAGTTTGTTGGGCCAGTTGGGGCTAGGTAAAAGGACAACCAGCGGAAAGGAAGCGTTCACAAGCAGAAGAAGTACGCAGGACAACGCTGGAAAACCTGTTCTAAGACTTCGACGTCGTGCAACGTGATTCTTTCGCAATATTTCTCTTATCTCTGCACAAAGGCTAGGCGCTACCAGCTACCAGCTACTGAACCAGAAACCATTGATGGACTGTGGTACATCGCTGCTATTCACTGCTATTATTAGGTGTGGTTGCTCGTTCGCATCCCTGAAAGCACAACGGTGATATTCAGCAGCCTGTTCTTGCAATAATGTGAATCGCGAAATGCGGGCCAAGCCAACGTGCTTATTCTAGTAATTATTCCAACCCGTTTTAAATACTGACGCATTATTGCTGCTAGTTATCGAAGCAATCCATTTTCTTAGACAGCAACATACGTATAAGAACCAATGCTGAAAATAACAAAAATCTTACATACCAATCCGTCCGACAAAATGAACACAGTCCTCAAATTCCTTATTATCATTTTGATTTGTTGCTTGTGCGCCGCCGTTTTGTCACTTATCTATGAACGAGTGGTCCCCAGAACTCGAGTCTGAGACTGAGACATCAGGAAAAGTCAAATTGCAGCGCTGTGCGGAAATCCTTGAATTCAGTATTACTTAACCCACATTGCATCTTCAGTATTCTGTACATATGAACTATTAATTAGCGTATTGGAACAAGGATAACGTGAACAAATATGAACAGAAAGCTGACGGACGTGCCGAATAGAAATCGCGTTTCCAACTTTCCAATAAGAGATTCAAAGTTACCAGAATCGATAGCTTCAGATCCACAAGCGGAAGCAAGTTCCGGCGGGATTCATATCCAGCGAGAGGAAATACGTTCATCTATTATATGTGCTAAGAATACAGAAAGAACCACTGCCAGCATAAGTATGTTCACTTCTTCCTTTCAGCAGACTTTATTGCTTTTCTTCGAAGCAGGACCCAAACCAAGCCTTTGTCTCTGGGAACTAGCAGCGCGAGGCAAGAAGAGCAAACGCTACAGAAAATGTAGAGCGACTTGCCAAAATGCCTTACGCGCTGTAGTTTCATTCTTAAGGCCGATGATACAAATATTTTGGCCTTCGATGGTGACGTATCTAAACTGAGCGTCAACTTAAACGCTTACCTCTTGAATAATCCAGTTTGCAGCCAAAATAACCATTTGCAAATAAATCCTAACAAGACAACTTTTAGAGTTCTTTGCCGCAACAAACAACTCATTCCAGCTCTCCGGATATAACTAAACACAGATGTCATCTTAAAAGTTTCACCCTGCCAACTGGCAGCCATTCTGGTTAGCATAGTTGAGAGAGGAATCGGCCGATGTGACCGCTGTCTCTGGTTCTTAAAGTTAGCAGCAATATTTTGTTCAGCGATTCCAGAAACAAGAAATTTTGTACTCATCTAAACAAATGTGGCTCGCATCGAAACGAATGTTTAGATTAGCAGATGTTTAGAGGAAATTTTTTTCCCTCTGAAAGAGTTAGAAGGAAAGCACTAAAACCAGTAAATCAAGTGCTGTTCAACCAACTTCAAGTCAAAGCAAGAAAATTGGAATAAGAAATCCCTGAGAGGCGTATTGAGAAATCAACTCAAAGCTGAAGAAGCTTTCACACTCAAGGTGGTTTTGATCGATCGCTAAAGAAACTGTTTTGCGAAGAAACCCGCCAGTAGCTTTGCTTATGTATACCTAAGCAAAGCTTTCGACGTCTCTTCTCTCGACTTTACCTGGCTGCCGTGCAACCGGTCGAGTGACAAGTGTCGGTGGTGATGCGTAACGAACCCCGCAACGCCATTTTTTAGGCAGGTCCATCATCTCAGATTTTTTTTTCATGTGGTGGCTCGCATTTTGCTGTTGCAGCCTCAGGCCGGCGCTCAGATTCCACGGTATTTGGCCAGTTATGCGTCTCTGTTGATGATGCTTAATTGTTACGAACCTATATCAACGACCACTAAAGAAGAAAAAATCCTTGAATATGCACTTCTTGTGTGCAGCCGTGAAGGTTTTGCCTACCTAGCTTCCTCCCCGTCTCCCTTCTATCCTTTCTATTTCTTAAAGAAGGGTAGCGAACCTCAAGATGCTTGTTGTTAATGTCATTGTTATCTTGCTTTCTTGTTCACTACATTTCTTTGGCACATCGCATGCCGACCAAGAACCGTGTTCTATTGAGTTAGAAATAGCATAAAGCATGGAGAATTCAAAGGCAGTAGAAAAATGACGCAATGACTATCGATAATTCCGGTTGACCATAGTTTCACGGCACACCCAACTATGGTTACATGCTGATCATGGTTAGCTCAATTTATCGACCTCGTTTTATTCTTTTTACTCACCCAGCCTTAACCGTGCCTGGATGCGGCGAGCAGCAGTCACGCTTAACCACACGTACTCTACCCGTGTAGCAAATGTATACGGTGGGTAGCAGCTGCTCGCAGTTACACGCGAAACTCGAACCCGGCTAGCTCGCTAGTCACCGTTACGATATGTCAGCCGCCACGTTTCCAGAGGGTACCGAACGTTCGTCGCTAGCATTGTCAAAATAGCACGTGATTGATCTTAGTACCACTCTACCAATTTACTGCTAGCCTCAAGAAGAAAGGCTATTCGAGTGAAACTCGAGCCTTACGCGCACATTCCGGAAAAATAGGTTATCGATGCAACACTTTACCAAGTGATGCATGCCTTTATCGCAAGACGAATAAGACGAATACTGGAGCCTCTGAGAGAGCAGTAAGTGCTTTACTTGTGTGCGGATTAATTTAAGACACTGTTTTTGTGTGCCAAGCTATGAATGGCTAAAAGCAGTTCAAGCTGCCGCCGGGTTCAGCATCTTTCGTACAACGCTGGAACCAGCCATCCGTGGATATAACCGCCACTCATTCAAACTCGACAGAAGGCCAGCTTTTATCTTTGGCTGCTATAGCATTATGCCTTCCGAGAAACGGAGCCACGATAATGGAGCTAAACCATTGCAGCGATGTTTGGCGATGTTTGGCAGGCCACTGAACTAGGGCTGCTTGACTATAGCGGCAGCGTTGTCATTCACGCGTTCGCCCTCCCTGGACTGGACACAACAGAGTGGAAGTATTTTGGAAGTTTTTCTTCCATCCGTCACATGCGCAATCCAAATGTAAACGCACTGTCACCAAATATAAATCTTCAAGAAATACTAACCATATCAAAAATCTGCAAAGGCAGAATGTAAACAAAAATTTGCTTGGTAATTAATACTTCATCCACTCTGGAGATTGTTGTTCTCTGATCATTAAGAAATGTCGGAAACGGAAATAAATATGTTCCCCTGTGGGCCATAGATAATTGATTTTCAAGTATGTTTGAATGCATTTGCTTTGACGACACTATAGACAAAGAGCCAAAAGAACTAGAAGTGCAGAAAGTCTTATAATGCTCACGCTAATATGAAATTAAAATACCCATCTATTTTTAGCTGGTATAAACATAGAGTAGTTAAGGGTAATAGGAGTTATTTACATTTCATTTTCCTTAACGTTTAGCTTGCTTTTTATGTTAAGACGATGCAGTACCGCATAATAGAAACCTACCCATTCGGCCAATACGTTGTTGCATAGTAAGAGGTTCGCAAAAGCGGGTGGGTCACGCAAGCCGTAATCTCGATTTTTCATTGAGTGCTCCGCCCAGATGATGTTTCCTGCAAACCGTGCATTTTTAAGAGGCACTCAAGCCCTGAGCTGGAAGATGCTGCGAAGGAAAAACAAACAAACGATATGAGGCGAGGAGGGGGAGGAGGAGGGGGGGGGAGGGTAGCGTGTCTGATTTTTACCTTGCTGCGGAAGACAACGAAGAAGCCACCACGATTCACACGGAACATGAATCCGAGTAAGTGGGCGACCGCACGCTATTTCGTAGCCTGAAAGATGCCTTTTTCTCTCCCTTCTATTCTGGTAACTTCTGCTCCTTTCCCTTTCACCGTGGATTTAGTGGGCCCTCGACGAGCCTGAAGACAGCGTGAAGTTGCTGCCTGGAGAAACAATAAAAGATTTCCTCGTTTATTTTTTTCAGCCCTTTGAATAATTGTTGTGATATTTGTAAGCCTGCTTCAAAAAGTACTTAGGGAGTGCATATGCAATAGCGCGCTTTCAGGGCAGACAACAGCAGTGAGCTAAAATTCTGAGGATAGCGAAATGGCTTCATTCATAAAAGTTAATTAGAACATACTATGTGACAGCAATTTTTCACATCTCCTTGAACAGCTCTGTGTTCTTTTCAGCCAAACATCCATTGACTAAAAGAGCTGCTACAAAAAGGCACAATTGAAATACCATTTATATGCGACTAAAGCGAGCGCTTCTCCCGCAGAGGATATAGAAGAGCCACCCCCTAGCGTGTGGCCTCAGGAGGAGGAGTACGATTCTATTTGTACGTAAATTTGGTGAGCCATTTTAATACACTTTCAGGAACAAGCTACAGACTGAAACGCTGGCTGTCGAAGTCTATGTATGCTCAAAGAACGGAGCAGCAGGGCACGAATCAATCAGAAGCAGCTCCCTGGAGCATTGTTTGGAATATATTTCAAAAAACTTCAACGTGAAACTTGAACGCAAACGCTGCATAATTGGGACTTCTGAGTAACTACTAAAATACTGCCGTCGATCATTAATAAAGACTCGCGGGTATATGATCGTCTCCTTTGTCTACCGCAGTTATCCTCGTAAGTCAGCTGCCTAGTTCTCGGATTTCCGGCATCCACTTGCCCTGATCCAAATTCTGGCAGGCGCATTTCTCTTGCCACCGGCCAAGGAAGGCCTCAAATGGCTGCCCGGGGGGGAAAACCGAGGTAGGAAACTGATCCTTCACCGCGAATAAGGATGCGTTTTTTTTTGTGTGTGTGTCTCCTGCATAGCGTTCTTTTTTCAGGAGTATTTTCTCTTCTTTTTTCCCTTCACACGTGCCACGTCTTCGCTACTTTTAGACTCTGGACGGGCTGACCACGCCTTCCTCTGATAACCGCAAATCAGAGAAGTCGTTATTGCTAGCCGCTTGGCACCGCTTCGGCCTGCCTTCCTCTCGGGCTCGCAGCCCGAGTGACAAACGCCAGCCTCTGAGTATTCATCAGCTGGATACAGGCAGGATCCTTTTGCCTTCAAAGCGAACTGCTTTTTTTTTTATCTCTCCTGCGGGTGCTTCATTTTTCTCGCTGCTGTTCGCTCTATCCGTAGTTCGCGGCTTACTTCACTGGGAAGAGCCAGGGAAAGGTGGGAAAAATTGACCGCCGGGAGTGACAGAAGAGAAATCGCTGCAGCGAGGATACGTTCTGGCGGGATAAGGAGGCTATTTTTCAAAGTCTGCTATTTTTGGATACTTTTCCCCTGAAAAAAAATGAATCTACCGTAATTTTGTGCTCAAAGTGCTTTAATTTATGCGTGGGCCTTTTTTCGATTGATAGAGTCGGAAAAACTAATTTCATTTTTTTTATATTCTCTGCTACAAAAGAATACCTAACTTTTTTTTGTTGTGCGCAGCAAATATTTGTGTTAGGCAAAGGATGTTTTCTTCTATAAATTTATTTTTTGCATAGTACACATCGTAAGCCTTTCACTCATTACTGTGTAGGCACCTGCGCCGCTCATAAACACTCGCAATTTAATTATTCTGTTTACTCTTCTGAAAAATCCTGAAGACATGACCGGTGGCCGTGGTTTCAATATTGGACATAGATTTGAGCCGTATATTAGCAGCGTCTAAATGGGTGCACTTAATGTAATTATAGCTATGTTTTTCACTTTTTCAAGTGGCTTTTCTTTTAGAGTGGCCCGGAACGAATTTTTTCCTGGTGCCATGTATTGTTTTCAAAGCATGCCACCATTATTTTTACATTATCAGAAATATTACAACAATTGCGCTTTGAAAGGCAGACACTGCCGAGGCCCGCTAAATGTCTCAGTAAATCAGAGGAATGTCACCTTCGCAGGCTACAAACTGTGTCTTTCAATAACCCAGCTACGCTTCACGCCATTGAGCCCGAGTCCTTTTCGGCACAGTGCAAATTTTGTGGCCAGAAGGCAAACTTGTACCACATGGTATGGGCTTGTCAGAAAAATGACAGCATTGGCATCATAAATCAGCCAACGCGGGAGGGCTGGGAGGCGGCCCTGTCCAGCTCGGACCTCGAGGAACAACGAGCCCTCGTCGCCAGAGCACGGGCAACGGCTCTTGCCAACGGCGTCCCGGACTAGGGACCCGATCAGCCTTCCTTCCAACTAAGGCATTGTGGCTATCATAAATGTTTTCATCATCATCATCAATTGCCGTGAGCATGTTTGTCTAGTTGACGCTCAGACCAAAAGCAAGGAACTCTGCGGTTAAAGAGAGAGAATTCATCCGGCGTTGAAAAATATGCTGTCTATTGGGAAGCTAGAAAGAAAGAGAGAAACAGAAAGAAGGAAGGCAGGGAGCTTAATTAGAAGGGGGTTGGTGACCATGCACTAAGAGAGAGATACGATGGAATGCAAAAAAGAGGGAAGGGGTGAGGGATTTCAAGCAAGCATGACGCCCTTATGTAACGAAACAGTGCTTTGTAGGCTTTGAGTGCTGTGTTTCCGGGAACGAAAGGCAGAAAGAAAACGTTGCCGAAATGTGCAAAATAATAGAATTTGAACGAATAAAAATATGGGATGTCTTCTTTTGTGGTTGATATACATCTAATAATAATGCAGTAAAGCTCTGAACTTACAGAATAAGTCGAACAGACTGCAAGTGGGCTGACAAAATATCAGCAAACGCTGAAGACATATCATGGGGAATGTGAGAAGGTTTCACGGTTTGCCATCTAGTCCGATGTCCACAAAAAAGGCGAATAACAAGTTGAGTGCACGACCCTGCTTCGCAGGGCAAGCTTTGCGACCTAAAACACGCGTCATTGTTACCGGAAGTTTTGTGATAGACCGCATTGGAATTTCGTAATATGCTCGCTCATATGAGTATCCACAATATGCGGCTATAATCGGCTGAATTCTTACAATTTCACCTAAGTTGTAGCGGAAGAAGTTTGTAAGCTCGGCGTTCAGTCCAAGACGATCTGGAATCCGTCTACATTGTTGACGGATTCCAGGTCTTCGAAAAAATAGTGCGACAGGAGAGGAGGAAATTAAAATTTAATTTTAATTTTATTCAATGTTAGAATTTATCCTAAGAAATTAAAAATAAGAACACAAACCTTGACTTCAAATTGATTTTATTTTTCAGAAGCCTGCATATTTCTAGGCCGCAGCAAGACTGCATGTTACAACCTTACATGTGCGAGCAGGATCAATATCGTAGACACACGAGCTCTTTGGCACATTGGTATATGTGTAAATCGAGTGATAACACGTGTGTATCCTGTGCACCCACACATGTGTAGTATTTCGCCTTAATTATCTCCGTTGGGCTTCTTTCGCTTCTGCCTTTTGCAACACAGTTCGCAAAGGAAAGCTTATATTTCGTTCGCTCACATAATATTTAGCGAAGTTCAGAAGGGTAGCGGATCGGGCTAGTTGGTGCAGATTTGACATTTTCAGAAGCGCTAAAACAACAAGGACGCAGAGGGAACAGACAGGGACGAGCGCTACTTCCAACTGTTTATTTCGTAAAACCGCAAGTGCTTTAAACAGTTCTCGAACGCTTTTATGACACGGCAGTAAACTGCACGTGCGAGATTACACAGTATAGCTACCGAGACTAACAGAACCAAGGAGATAAGTGCACGAGTACGTTGATACCCTGAGGAAGGCAAGTTCTTTTTTTGACAATGAAATAGACGGTGAGCTTACACAAGTGCTACCCAGTGATGCTATGTTCTGTGCTTCTATAATCTCTCGGGTTAGTTGATCACGACTACGTCCGATGATGTGGCACTGATTTAACAATGGAGCACAATTGCGGCACTTAATGCAGTGAATGGCTAGGTTGCTTCCGCAGGAATTTTTAACATTGTTGTTGTGCTGGCGTAGCCGGTCATTGAGACAAGAGCCCGTTTGTCCAACATACTTTTTGCCACAAGATAGAGGGATGCAGTACACAACACAGTCTACACAGTCCACGTACGCTGTTTGGCGTTTGATACCACATAATTGTTTGACAGAAGAGTAGGGTTTCGTCATCTTGCAGAGCTTGTTTAGCTTGTTAGGGGCCGTGAATACAACTCTAACATCTGCTTTCTGCGCTACCTTTTTCAGGTTGTGTGAAACAGTGTGCACGTAAGGGAGCACAGCGAACTTATTTCTCTCACTAGACTTATTTGCGATTTCGTCACGACCGTTCAGGTTCCTCGTCCCTGTCTGTTCCCTCTGCGTCCTTGTTGTTTTAGCGCTTCTGAAAATGTCAAATATTTAGCGATCCCGACGAGATTCTCATCGCCCGTTCTCAAACTTTTGCCCATGCTCTCTTATTTGCTGATTTACATATTCTACTTTAGCCAATTTACTGTTTCCGTGTGGCAAGGGAATTGGATGCACGACACATTCATCGCATGTGAGGTACGGATTTTAATATGGTATCGTGCAACGGAGCACTTTGTTGCTATCAGTTTTTCCTACTCTGCCGAAGGTGGAAAGTTTCTTAGTGGGAGAAAACACAATGGCTGCTTTTCCCCATTGCCCGATTCATTTCAGTCAGTGCGAAGTCTTGTGGATGTATGCCAAGAACTACACATCAACAAGACCATAAAGCCAGGTTACTGAACTAGATTCGAGGTGGCGAAGAAGTCTAAGCGGAAGTCATGATTCAGTCTATCACAAAATGAAGAAAGGAGGGGAAAACCTCAGGTTGCTTGAGCCAACATTTAGACAAGGGGAATTGTCTTCGTCTGGCCCAGACGAAGACAAGTCCCCTTGTCGAAACGTTGGCTCAAGCAACCTGAAGTTTTCCCTTCCCTTGTTCATTTTGTGATCGCCAAGGACCATCTACCACACCCTCTCTCCACCATAATTCAGTCTAGGAAGTCTAGCAGTATATAGACACTGGGCTTCCGCTACAGCTGTAGAGTCAGAGAATCTCTTTGGGAGGCCGAGGCAGATCCGAAGGAAGTAGTTTCGCGCTGCTTGCAGTCATTTTCTGCCTTAAAATGTCAGCGCTCTATTTGCACAAGTACACAAACATCTCAGCTGTCGATCCGTTTAAGTTCAATTTTTTCGACCGTTCCGCACAAATTATTACTCGGCGTTTCCCACGCTTCAAACAATATCCAGCCTTTGTCCCTCTTCCAGCCCCGATTGAACTTCTTCTCTTAAACAGAGAAGTACATAAGTTCCACTTTTATACAACTCTATGCAATATTATCTACTATTGTATCTTTTAATGTCTACAGAGGACTGCTCCTCACTGCTGGCTATTAAATTATTGCAGCCGTTTCTCTTGCACAGCATTGTTTCATAATCTTATGAAATTAAAGTTACGAAATGTGAGGTTTATCGGGATTTTCTCTCAGGCACGTCTGATCGCAAAATAAAATCGGATCACCACGCCGGACCAGGCGAATTTCTATTGAAATCTCAACTTGCTCTGTCAGCCCTGCTGCATTCTCCTTGTCGCCGAAGAGAGGACATACTCAGGCGGATATTGCTCCTACTTTTGTCCGGCCTTGAGTGCAAGATTCTTTTATCGCCTAGATAAATAGTTATACACGCAGCTAAAAGAAATCTGAGTACGTGCACGACACGGATTTCAAGTTTTTTGACGTCCGTACATTCTGCCTTTTTGTTGGTCACTTTATGCCTAACATCTCTAATCTGCCTCATCAGCTCAGCTTCGCTTCCCGTGCTGCCTCGTAGTTCAGCTCTGCGGAGCGCTAGATAGATAGGAGGTAGTTGATTAGGGTCGTATATCAAGCTTCCAGCTGATCGCGCCGTTGAGGAGACACCGGACAAGAGCTCCAGGATGAGGGAGAAGGATGGTTGGACTGTTGGATGTTTGTGTGCTGGTTGTGGATTTGCAAATCTGGGAGCTAAGAAACTATGTAGTGTCGAATTCTCATTGTTTCGCATTCACTGATAGCATCGCTTAGATCTGCCGCCGCGGTGGCTCAGTGGCTATGGTGCTCGGCTGCTGGCCCGAAAGACGCGGGTTCGATCCCGGCCGCGGCGGCTGAATTTCTTTGGAGGAGAAATTCGAGGCCCGTGTGCTGTGCGATGTCAGTGCACGTTAAAGAACCCCAGGTGGTCGAAATTTCAGGAGCCCTCCACTATGGCGTCTCTCATAGCCTTAGTCGCTTTGGGACGTTAAACCCCATAAACCCAACTAAACCATAGCTTAGATCTAGCACTGCAGAGGAATGAAAAAAATTACATATAGTTGATAGTTGCAGTAAGATACCTTGAACATTGACGCCGCATATGCGCCTTTCTGCGAAGCAGTTGACTCGCACAAATGGTGATGCGTTACACATCGCGTTCTATTAGCAGCCTTATGGTCTTAACGATAAGCTTCAGTAGCCCAAATTTAGAAGCCTCTGTCGCTTTAGTATAAACTCTTGGGGGAAAAAAAAAACTGGCACATGATGACAGTAGTACTTCCACAGTTCAAGCAGTTGCACACTACTTTCGCATCGCAGACAAAATACACTTTCAATAGGTTAATTCACACCTAACACCGACCCTTAAAAACTAACTTCAGTTGCGAAAACAAATTTTATTTTAACAATAAAAACGTGATACGATGCGCAAAGCGTACGCAATAAAAAGTTTGCCGGAGAATGTCGATGCCGGCCATCCAGGCCGCAGTATCAAACAAGAGAAGACAAGTATACCGAAAAGCTGCGATCGCTGGAGGGCAGCAGATGTTGCAAATGGACGCCACTCAAAGCAGCCCCGTTTAGGGCTTGCTATATGTTTCATTTGATTCCAGAGGAACCATTAGCGTTCCGTTGGGGCCGAGAGATAGTTCCTTACTTTCCTTATGGTTCTGACAAGTGGAAGACCCATCGTACCAGAGAGCTGTTCGGATCTCGATGGCCTCGCAGGAATCGAGTAATTCTCTTGACGTGCCCCGTTTACCCCAAAGGCGGTGCGCGAAACGTAGTGTATCGGCACCTGCTGTCGTCATTAAGTAAAGTGCACTCAGGGGACGACGCATAACACGTGGCAGAAGGAGAGAACAGAAGTGCACATGATCAGGGCTGACGTATGTTCGTTCGCTTTTTTTCGTCGACAGCTGAGCGCAGTGTACTCTTATGTTCTGAAAGTATCAACTATACCAATAGCACACGTGTAAGGGCTCCCAGGACACTGTAACTTCTTCACGCAGACATATCGAGTGTCTCCCCCACAGATATAAAGGCCACGTAGCAAAGGCACTATTTTGTTTTTGTGCCTGTATTATCGTCTATTTCGCGACGGACCCTTGCTGTTTCGTGTGCCTGAAGATTTATGTAACACAGTATGCACACATAGCACGCATTTAAAGCCTTAATTTTTTTTCTTCGTAACTGGCTAGCTATCGATAAAATCAGGGTCTCGTTTTGGTTCCCAATAGCTCATGAATATAGGGCTCTTTCTGAGAAAGAAGATTGCCGCAGAAACCAACTATTTTCTTCGCCATGCGTAAACCCTTTGAGTTCTTGTAGATAATGACGTAAAGTAACGTTTTCTTTCTTTTTTACTTTATTCTATTCCCAGCACGTGGACAGCGAGACAGGCCTAAGTCGAGTAAACGTCCCCGTTTCTTGTTTTTCTGCTGCCTTTCTTTCTGGTCTTGCTAAATATAAACTCACACTTTCGAGAGCGGTTGGGGATTCTCTAATTATGTGGCTACATACGCGCAACGGCGTAAATATTGCAATTAGAAGGAAGGCAAACAAAGCACTGTGTTGTTGCTTTTCAGTTGCATTAACTCGGCTCAGCACTGTACACCGGCGAAATTTTCGGTGAGATTTTCTCCAGGCATAGACTACATTGGAAGCCACACGCTAAAATGAACTTACCTTCGTGCAATGCGTGGTCTTGTTGTGAGCTTACTAACTTCTGCGCATTTCCGCCGCTGCACTTCATGCACTTACTCCCGTACAAAGTGCAACCTTTTACTCTGCAACACATATTCGACCATTTGTTCGAACTTGGTCGTAGTACACTCTTAACCTATGAAAATTTACCGAAAAATTGCTCTCGAAAATTAAACGAAGCTCCACAAGCTTTAACTGTCTTCTGTCGAAACAGCCAGTCCGCTCATTCAGGGTAGGAAATTTGTATCTGCCGAGAAATATTAGTATTTATAATTCTTGCATTAGTTCTTCGCCTGTCTTCCTTTCTTTATTTGTCGGAATCATTAGTGTGCTCCAGAGTACCGCTGTTGAAGAGAGCCGATGAAAATCTGCAAATATTCTGGTGAGCATCATCACTCTGAGACAAAGCGGATCATCAGACATTCTAGTAAACGCTCAACTGGCTAGTTATGAATTATTTTATTTACAATGAATCATTTTCCACCGTAATCAAGCCGGAAACTTGATATTGAACAAAAAAGGCCCTCAATAAGAGGGTACCTATCAGTTCGGAATGAATACTAAGGGTCTGATCTATCGGCTGCAACATATGATACGCTGATACGGAAGAATAAGGCTAAAACGTCGAGCATGTCCTCACTCGCAATCTACTGGGTTACTCGCCCCTCTGTTTTTCTATTTATTTTTTTGTTTGCTGACGTCAGTCGGCTGCTTTATTGCTGGCTCGGATGGTCTTTACCGCTTCCACTTTCTATTATAAAAAAAACAATAAGTGTGCAAAGAAAGGACGGGACAAGTAAGAAGCACACTCGACGAGCGCTCCTCATTTGTCTAGTCTTTTTTGCGCAGCTTTTGTTTTGTTTTTATAATGTCCTACACACTAGCATCTCACTGCACTCTTCTAGATTCTATATCCTAGTCCACAATGTTCCTTAGATAGAACGGCATCGCCAGTCGTGATAAACAATTACTTTCATCCGCATCGAAGCCCAACGTTCTGCAAAATAATACTGATTTATTGCGCACACAATGGTAGTCGGCTCTAAGCTATTCTTTGAGCAACAAGTCACGCGAGAAACTGTGCTTCTTTTATATGAACCTAAACTCATCACTTTCTGTATTGTTTTGTTTTTTTCATTGTAATGCCCGAGAAGACGAAGGGGTTATCTTTCAGCCTGTGAAACGCCCTGCTTACCAGTCCTTAACGCATTCATTTTGAAGCTGGAAAACATCTTCGCGTGCACGTAACACTACATACATGATCTCAAACTCTATACGCCATACACGTCTTACCGGCTATCAAAAAACAAACAAGCAATGTACGGCGTGTCTTGAAGAGAACTGAAGCCCAAGATTCATTTCGGTCGCCGTCTTGCTCCCATGTCACGGTTCGTGAGTACCGAAACCTTAATTCCAAAGCACGTCACTGAGAAAAAGGCGACATCGAAAGTCTTCGCTTGCTTATCCGTCTCTGCGTCCCACAAAAATTCGGGCAGAGTTCAGCGGCAGCTTTCAGCCGAAATGAAGTCAGAGCGGAGAGACCGCAAAACGACAAGACAAGGTCAAATACACATAAAAATTGCATAACCGAGTTACGTACGCCCCGTAAACAAGCCGCTGATTTCGGTGGTTCGTTGTCGCCTTTGCTGTAGTTTGTATACATGAGTGGTTCCCATGTTATTAAATTGCGACTCCTTTGACGAACCGGTTGTTCTCTTTCAGGTCATCCTTTTGCTCTATACTTTTTTAATCTGCGAGTGTATTTCACTGCTTCACGCGACTTGGCTGTAGCGTCCTCTTTGGGCACAGACATATGTGTATTGTCATCTACTGTTTATGTACTTATTTATTAATCTTCCTAATATATGTTCAGCATGCTTCACACTTTTTAAGGCAAATATATTAACTAATAGGCATTAGAGACGGGCTTACTTCAATGTGTACTCTGCGCACACGGAAAGGGAAAAAAAATAATGATTGAGACAAATCAAGCCAAATACTACAAATCAAGAAAACATCGAATTTAACAATGAACTAGACAAGCTCGCTGTCTGAGGAAAAGAGGTCGTCATCCAACTGGGAAAAGTTCGCAAATGATGAAAAGGACTTTCGTCTAGTTAGAACTGATCGACGCAGGTAGGTAAAGTGAATTCATTGTAAGTTGATTTTGTGTTGAAGCTTTTTTTTTTTTTGCTTGCATTGAAAGTACTGTCCAGTCATTACTGAGATGAAAGGTAGAGAGAAAAATTCATAAGAAAGGAGCAATTCTTACGTTTCTCGAAACATTTATACAGGAAGGTCACAAATTCAGTAACTGCTATCCTTTGCTTCATTCTGATCGTGCGGGGTAGTCGGTCAAGATCGCAGTTCTCGAAGCTTCACACTAATTAAAGCGGTGCTTGACTCGTCAGCACTTCTGTACATGCATTTCTCAGTGCGGGGCTGGTCAGCACTTGTGTTAGCACTTACGCCACAGCAGTAGGTGCCTCTCAGGCACTCGCTGTTCTTTTGTGCAGCGTGCCTCGATAATTCGATCTACGATTTGGCGGTCGAAGCTGGGGCCCCAACATCAGTGCCACAAGAAGCCGCTCCTCTGCCAGATAGTTTAAAGGAAAAGAAAAAGGCC
The DNA here is from genome assembly GCF_055824585.1 of Amblyomma mixtum. NCBI lineage: Eukaryota > Metazoa > Arthropoda > Arachnida > Ixodida > Ixodidae > Amblyomma > Amblyomma mixtum. The sequence continues at coordinate 77,003,732 of NC_143013.1, forward strand.
TCTGGTAAATGAAACATCCGCTCCGTTTTGCTGTCTCTGGACTTGCACTTGTTGCCCTGCAAGGAAGGAAGCCTAGCCCCATGGTTCCCGCCGTTGCAGTCCCACTTGGGTAGTAAAGGTGGCGCTAGCGGTCTCAGCGTGTTTGTCGAAGTCATTGTTTACTTCTCAGACCCCTGAGCTTCTGCTGAAAAAAGTTGTTTGATACAATAATCTCATACAGACTTCGTCATACAAATGCCAGACAATTTGATATCGTATGACACGTAAGAGAAATGTACAATTTTGCAAAAATGAATTACATTTTGATGATAATTTTTTCGGTTTGTATGACGACTGTATTACATTTTTATGACAAACTGTGTGAGTTTATTGAATCCCATAATATTTTTAGCAGATGAATGAGGAGTAAATAGCGGTAGGCTAACACACTAGAGAAAAAAAAGTAGGCGAGAGGTTAAAAAATTCATGGGCTCCAGCTTTATTTGCTCGAACAATTTATTCGTGGAGAGCCACCTGATATGACGTACGAAACTCCACGAACATATCAGGTATACAATTGACTCGATTTAACTGATTAGCGCAGTAGGTAGTGTGGTGTTTTTTTTTTTTCTTTACTGCAAAAAGCTTTTACAAGAAGGCAAACCGTGGCGGGCTTCAGTAAGCCGTACACACAGTTGTGCCGCAATCCCTGCGCCCGCCTCGCACTGCCTTCGCTGTCTTCGGGCGTGGCGTGCGCCCACAAGCGATCTTGTGACTGGTACCCCGACCACTTAAGTAGTCGGAGATGAAGCGTTGCGCGCACCGTCCCCTGCCAGGCACAAACAGAACCATTTCTTAAGATACCTGCATCCGCCCAAACTGCCCCGCTTGCCGCCGCTGAAGAACATGAGTGATCCCTTGATTGCATTGCACTGCTGATCGTATAGGTGTACAGACTGCTTCACAGTAGCGTTCACTTTGGACTCAGTGGACAGGCCGTGCATGCTACACGTCGACACGAATCGACAGAATGAAAGGGTGAACACAGCGGCCGTCAAGTGAGTGCACTAACGTTATTGAAACTACTTTAAAAAAACGCGCTTTCTGTTTCTACTGGCGAGGAAATATACGTCAGCAAGGGTTCTCTATGAAATTGAGCACCCTCATGACAGCAGCGAAATTGAGAAGGATGATTGGGAACGGGGGTCAACCCTTAAGCGTTTCTGCTTTAGTGGACCATGTTGCCCTGGCCTGGGTGTAGTGTTTATGTCGTTTCGTTTCACATATCTTTCTTTCAACTCCTTTCTGAATGAAGGTGACCATGACAGCGGCAAAGCGCAACAATAGAAGTGCCTTAACTGCCGCCCGCTTATATTTAAATGGCTGCCGGGAACACCATTTAATTTCATTCCTCCTTTTATTGTCTTAAAATCTCTTTTTGGCGGTGTTAATTCAGAGTTGGAACCAACAATAAGAATAAAAAAAAACTATGCCTCATGTGTCTGTGATACAAAGAAGACTATTTAAATAATCAGCTAATGAACATTGGCTGGTAGTGTGGACAATATGCTCGAGAAGGCCACTCCAATTTTTGGCGGTGCGGTGGAGGGTGAAAGCAAACAGGATGGTGAAAAAGTAACAGCTAGGGTGCGTGGACGGAACACAACAAGTGAATGGCTCCTGAGGCGAGATATGTGCTATGCTGTCATGATTTAAGCTTAACGACTAGGTGATGAGTAACAGCACTTTTGAAGAGGTGGCTATACGGCGATGAACAAAAAGAGTCATTATCGCCAATTTGGAGATTAAGGACTGACGTGTGCTTAATCTCCAAAGACTAAATTTGCTATATTGACTCTTTCTGTAATTTTGTTTTCGGAGGTTAAACACTGACATCGTATGAATAAGATGAATTAATGAGTCTGCATCGCGATTTGGTATGCTTGGAAGTGGTTTTTAAAGGTATCATGGTGCGGCTTCATATAGCCTACATGTATTCCAGTTTTGATAGCACCACTGACTTGAAAGAGATAAGTCTCGCATTAAGAGGGGCCAGGAGAGGGTGACGATTAATAAATCCTATTGCTTTGTTAGCTCATTGTATAACGTTAGGCGCATGCTCATTCCATGTTGGGTTATTAGATGATCTGACGCGTATATAATTGAAAGATGATACGGATTTAGGATCTCGTTAGCGATTTTGTACCGAAAAGCATGAGTTTTGTGGGGACGGGCAAAAGAAAAGAAGCTTGCATTTACTTGGGTTAAGAGCCATGAGCAGATTTTCACTTCTCCTTTCGATGCGGTTAAGGTCCTGTTTGCGGGCTTCTTGTTCAGAGGCATTAATTACCGGGTTACGCAGCCGTCGGAAAACTTTCCATTATATCATGATAGCTGCTGCGGCAGGTCAATAAAATATTGTTACGGGGATGTTACGGCGGTAAGTCTATATTGGCGTAACTTACCGCCGTAACATCTCCGTAACAATATATAAAAAAGCAAAAGAGTGAACATTGAACGCACTGACATGGACAACATCGTGGCATCGCAACACAGACAGCCCTTTGCTGGTATAAGCTGTGTTCGGCCTTTGGCGTAGCTGTTCATAAATTTATTAGTTGCAAGAAAACTACTAATCACTATGGGGCCGCTCTTATTTTCGACCTCACCAAAATGAACTTCTCACACCGATAAAACTAGAAGATATCGCGGCGTTCGCAACACACTTCTGTAGTGTTCTGCAACCGCTTTCTTCTGGACTATTTTGCCTCTACCATCAATCAACCCGCCTAACCTAACTGGCCGGCATCTGGCTTTACTTACCAGCTATAGCCCATGATACCACGGCTAGCAATGAAAAAGGGATGAAATACAAAAGCAAGGGGAAAAAAGCGGCGCACAATGCGGCTTTTCTAGAACATGCTTGGTGCCCCAACGCTGGGAACAAGAAGAAAAAACAACAAAAAAAGCCCGCTCTTTCTCGGGAGAAACTCTGCCTAATGCAGAGTGACGAAGTCTGAGCTTTCGCCGGATGAAGGCCCCGGTCCCTTAAGGGGCTTGGCGCTGGAAGTCGCTTGGTCTTCTTTCTTCGCCCCGCTCACGGCGAGGTAGCGCCTGTCTGGGTTCCCTGCAATGAAGGCTCCGGATGCAGCCAGAGCGTGACGGCCCCATCTTTCCTGTTTTGTCCCTTCCTCGGCCCCTATTGTGCACAAGCCAGGCGTCGGAATGAATCAGAGTCGGGGGACTCCATTGTCGCGCACCCACTAAGCAAGCGGGCAAGACGACCGCAGCCGCCCAAAATAAGGGCATGCCGCCACGACGCTTCTTCCACACACGGTACTGCGCTTATTTGGGATAGCACATGCGAAGTCTCCTAAGGAGTCGGGTAGAAAACACTTATATGGGATCCTGTGTGGTTCCTTCAAAACTTTTGCAGGTGTTGTGCATGTCTTGCGAAAAAAATTCAAAGAACTTGAATCAAAGCCAAGTTAGAGCACACAGTCCAGCGTTTTCTGCTTTGCGTTCCTTGCCCCTGTTCTTTCTGCTCTCCTCGCCATTTATAGCAATCTAGGCCATCGATCGATCTAGGTTATGTTTATTTAATTATTGAGACTCGTTAAAGGCAGTTCCTGTGACCGCAACAGTGAGGAATTAGCACGCCGAACTACAACAACCGTGTTTTCAGAACGCTCGCGTTATACAAATAGTGGCCTTTGAACAATGAGAGCTAAGGCAAGTAAAGGAAGTACGGGGAGATGATTTACGCCACACTGATCTGGCTTACTTACTGATTTTCGCACTTTGTCCGTTTAGGTGAGTGAGGGTGGCCTATTACATTCAAGGCTAAGCCACAGCTAGGTGGAGTAAAAGTTTTCGCTTTGCTTTCTTTTAGCGTTACTTTAGCTTAGCTTAAATTTTTAGCTGCCAAAATCGCTTTGTTCTTAGAAAAATACTGCTGTCGTGAACGAGACTGCTTAGTATTCCGCTGGTCAGACAAAGACCTATATCAACGAGTTGCTACGAAACCTCTCTCCGTGTGGATCGGTCGCGCCATCTGCTGTAAACAGCCGAAATCATAAATGCGGTGTTTTCGAAAACATTGAGCTGCTAGCGGTTAAAGAAACGGCGCACGGAGGCTCCAAAAACGTCGCTGACCGTGAAAGTAAGAACTACTTGCGTCAGCTCAAAACATATGCGAAACAATGAGCTTCCCTCAACAGGCACGGATACCGCACACTAGTTATTGGCGTACAGTAGAAAGTACAAACAACATCAAACAAAACCAAACAGGGCCGTCAAATAGGGTGCACGAGTTTCTAATTTATTTATTCGCATCGCACAGGCCCTCAAGGGGACTGCATAAGACCTTCAAAGCTTAATAACACGAATTTGCTTCCTCGCTCCCCACTGTATACTATACAAACGGCTCTGACAGATATAAATAAAACACTCAAAAAGGGAAACGCAGTTGAACTCACATGTGGAACTAAAAGCATGATAATTTTTTTTTCTGAAATTCAACTCTTCACCTGCCTGCCTGGCACAAAGACTGGTAAATCCAAAACTACAGAGCGGCTGCCCGCAGATTATAGCCATAACTCAAGGCCGAAAGAATAGGAGCAGAAAAGAACTACAGAAATATATAGAGTACGAAAAGAACAGTAGCGCAACCAAGACTCTTTTGTGTTCGTCTTGGTTGCGCTACTGTTCTTTTCTTACAACATGCACCATCTAGCCCAACAAAAAGTTCTTCTATATAGAGTACTCTCGCCTGAAATGAAATATTCACGCTGTTATAAATAAGACAGTGCTTCACCAACGGAACCATCTGTGGTCTTAACCTTGCAGTCGTATCGAAGTCTGAGTACTATGATGTACTCTCTTTTATTATGATTTCTTTGCACGTACCTACAGTGTCAGCTATCAAAAAATTAATGCCGCCCCCCCTCAGCTGAAGCCGCTACAATAAATCATTGCTTTTTTTTTAAGAACAGCGAACTTTTTAAGGGCATTTATTAAAGATTATTCAATTAAATCGGCAGCTGGAGTAAAGATCACCTCGTTCCTCCAGCGATTTGCATTCGCCTCATTAGCTTTCTGCAACAGTGAACGCACCATAGGGCGACAACCAATACTCAACTTACCGCACTAAGGTCCTACTCCAGTCTGATCTTAATGACGGTTCATATACTACAGTCCTCATTTCTTTCCTTTCTTTTACTGCATTCTTCTACATGCCCATTGAGCTGATTTAGATGCGTGCCTTTAAGAATAATTCCTTTTGTGTACCTGTTATTGTAAATTCACATTTTTTTTTTTCTGCGAGACTCTACCTTTTAACAGTTCGCGGTCCATCCCCCATGGCGACTAACAGCCTATAGACTTCTGTACCTTCTCCTGAGGCACGATGTAAGACTGTTATTGCCGGCGAGCTCCCCATGTTTGAGATTTTGTAAGCATCAGGCGATAGTAGATCGCGTTTCTTTTTAATACACCACATATACCGTGCTATAAGGGACTGGCATTGAGGCAATGGCTTCCAGTGTCAAACAGTGCATTTCTATGAGCTGAAATGCAGTGCAAACCGAACAAGTTGCGATTTCCAAGCTCTATTTCATCTCAGGTCTAATTACACACCTCATCAACCCAAGAGCTGCCTAGTTTGTTTAAGATAAGTACGCAGCATCTCGCGTAGGTTAGCAAATAACACAGTCTTCAGCAAAAATTCATTTAATTTTTTTTTATATTTTGAAACACTCAAAGGGCTTGCAACTGCTGGCAGCTCGTTCTATGTGCTCTATGGCACGTTCCATTCTGGACTTATTAAGCCCCATACGGTGTGTTTCTATCATTTGTGGAAGGTGGCATTTCCGTCAGTGCAGTGAAAATTTCCAGCTGTCCGCGCTGCTAACTAATGCTCGTACCTACTTCATGGTCCTCTGATGACGCATCTTGTTTCGCAGCCCTCTATTACTCCAATAATGAGGGGAAAAAAAAGAAAAGCGTGCAAGGAAAAAGCGGACAAGTCAAGCGGTGTTTTTGTGTGCTGGAAGGGTCTGGGTATCGATCTACAGCACTATTCGGAACAAGCGTCTCCCGCACACAAAGCTTGCTCGCTGTCCAACAAAGCAAACACTAGGTATTAAGGAGCAGGAGGAAGAGGCAGTTCTTGGTGCAATTCAAACACTGGCGAGAACAAATTTTCTATTCATCCCTGTGCACCGTGGGCGCGCCTTTCCGAGTCCCCTGATCCGCCCACTGGCGAATTCCAAGACGTGCAGCCCAACAAGGCAAACATGAAGGACGAAAGGCCGTTCTTTCTACTTACGCGCTGGAGAAGACAAAGACGACTGATTAACATTTTCGGGTGCCCCGTGAAATCGGTTCTCCGGCAGTTTGCGTGTCCCTCTGTAGGGAAATGAGTGCTTATTTTAACAGTAGTGGTTTATTTTGAAATAAAATAATAATAAAAGGAAGCAAAAGATTTTTGCTTGCACCGCAGTCTGCCAATGCTACTCGGAGCAGCTGAGCTGGGGCAGCGGAATTGGAGGGATTGCAGGCAGACTGGAGAAATGAAATGAAAGAGGTGAGGGGACAGGCAGAAAGGATAGAGGGAGAGAGGTACATTATACAAGTAATCTATTTACACTCTATGATATATAGCTGCCTGGCGCGTGTGATGTCCATAATCTAAGCGGAATAAGACCACGCGCGCGCGACACAATGCCCAGTACAGTTGGAGTGGGGCGTCCAGCTGATCATCATCCAAGGTAGCACACGCGGAGCGTTCGGTCACACCGATTCACTACTTGGCGGAGAACAGACGGAACGTCAAGCCCGTCTGTTCGAGGAATGCACAAGGTGACCCCAGTGTTGTTCGCTCACGGGTGCGCTCACTGCCTTGCAGCCACATTAGCGCCGTGAGAGCGTCTGGGAGCATGCCCTGCGCCCTGTTCATTGAACAGCATTATGCGCCGCCGTAGCTCAGTGCTTATGGCGCTCGGCTGCTGACCCCAAAGACGCGGGTTCGATCCCGGCCGCGGCGGTCGCATTACGATGGAGGCGAAATTCTACAGGCCCATGTACGGCGCGACGTCAGTGCACGTTAAAGAACCCCAGGTGGTCGAAATTTCCGGAGCCGTTCTCTATGGCGTCCCTCATCGCCTGAGTTGCTTTGGGACGTTATTTAGTCCTTAGAAACCATAAATTACAAAAATTGAGCATCATTACGGGATTGACGCTTTGATTTGTTCTGCCGTTGCTCACGGGACGCAGACGTTAATAGTGGCGGTCGAATGACCGCCAGTGTGTGTGTGTGTGTGTGTGTGTGTGTGTGTGTGTGTGTGTGTGTGTGTGTGTGTGTGTGTGTGTGTGTGTGTGTGTGTGTGTGTGTGTGTGTGTGTGTGTGTGTGTGTGTGTGTGTGTGTGTGTGCGCGCGCGCGCGCGTGTGTGTGTGTGTGTGTGTGTGTGTGTGTGTGTGTGTGTGTGTGTGTGTGTGTGTGTGTGTGTGTGTGTGTGTGTGTGTGTGTGTTCCATTACCAACGTTAACAAACCAATTTTGTGAATACTAGAACCCCCTCGGGCAAAGCGTTCCTTCGCGTGCATTATTTCTTGTTTGTTAGTTCGGCTCACGAAACGTAAATCGCATGTCCAAACAACCCAGGCAAGAAGTTTCTCGCTCTGAGGGTTTTCCAAATTGAATCCTGTCTTCTCTCCTTTCCTCCTAAGTGGAAAAGATTGTGCATTTGTTCGACGAACGCTACTGCGTTTCTCATTTTGGCACCAAGGCTCCAAAACTGCCTCCAAAACCTCTAGAAAAGAAGCACTCCTAAGCCTTTTGATTACGAGAGAAGATGTTTATGCTCGTACGGAGAGTAACGAGGCGCTGAAAAGTTATTTCGCCTGGGCCACTCGGCGTTATCAGTGCAGAAATGTTTCAGCGCAAATATTTGTATTTGTTTAGACACCCGCGTATCGGGGCTGTTTAGATATATGCAGAGCGTTCTGCTAATTAGTTTAAATGATCATTTTATATTTTAGGAAAGCATTCAAAGGACACAAGAAAAGAATTATTCTTCCTGCGATCCGGTATAACGATATCATCAGCTCTTTTGGAGACACAAATTCAGGGCGGTAGCTTATATAGGGGTGCCTAGCTTGGTGCTGTCTATGCTTTCCACAAGCTAGTAAAACTCTCTATGAGGATTCCTCGAGGAGTTTTGAGTCTCTCGAAAGCGTCTATAATAGAACCGCTGTGTGCTTATTCTGATCATGGTTAATTTTAATCTCCCATGGGCAACTCTGGGTGGAATTGCACAAGATGTTCTTCAGTAGAGTTTTTTTTGTAAGCGTAGTGGAAGGACAATAGCGCTTCCTAAGACGCGTATTACATTCAACTGCGAAGATTTTATATATATATAGCGCAGAAAGTAATAGCCTGAAATATCTTGATTAAAAAAATAAGCACTTTCTTACGTGGCTCACAAATGGCTCGGCTGACGACTTGTTAGGCTGCTATTAGACTAGATATTAGATATAGAGTCTTGCACCTCTTGCTTACATGCTGCATTACGATGTTCTTGAAGTAGTTTTCGCACACAAACATTATATGGAAAATCCCCTTCTTCGCTGTCAGGGCAATTAAAACCGAGTTAATACATCACAACTTCTTGCGCGAAGCAGTGTAAGGTTGTAGCGTACAGCCAGCAATGATATTCGGTACCAGTCATTAGAGTTGTTAACAATGCCCGCTTATCGCTTTCATGAAATAACAAGAGGCAAAGAGCTGAGGTCCGCTGAGTAAACCCTTCGTGAAACGAATTCAGACCGCATTATTTGCTGTTCAGACGTGTAGCGGAAAGCTTGGGCCACTCTTGAAGCTCTACATCTTGGTGTCGTAAGGTGATCCTTTATCCACACGATTAAAGTGTTGTTCTTTATGGGTTTCATAAGCCTACGCTATAGTGTTCAAAAGCATGCTATGTGCATCGAAATCTTTAGGCCAGCTTTCCAGCCTTATTCTGTACATCCCCAATTAACGCCATCTGTCAGTCAGCTGCCAGTGGCGAACACTACTTAACTCAACGGGAATATTTTCATTTCTTATTGAGAGGAAACGATTGAGAGGAAACGAAGGAATGTAGTGATAAGGCGCGTCTTCCTACGCAGTGCAGAATATTTCTTGTGAAATGCTTGCTCCGTTCTCACTGAATTTATTGTCGATAGCAACCCGGTGGGGCGAACCAAACGTTAAAAAATTCGGCGGTAATTTTTTATGTTTAGGGTCATACACAACACACTGGCGGCTGCGTAAGCTGAAAGTGTTTGTCCAGGTATTCTCGGCATGTAAAACTAGCAATCAGCAGCGTCGAGTTGCCTTGAAAAGAAGGGTTCCCCCAGCCCATAACGGTGTTTTAACGCCGAGTTGGCGCGTTTTTGCACGATGCGCTGAACATTGCATTCTCCAGGCATTCAAGGAGGCGAAGCAACTTTCAAAGGAGAAGAAGCAAACAGGGTGTCAAGTATTAAGCAAAGCTACGTGACGCAGGCCCTTTTTGTACCTTTTACCCACCTCCCTACTTCTGGAAACTTGACAAACCGCTCGGCCATGACATGACGACTACAATACGGGACGAGACGCTTTCCAAATGGCATGCGGATAGAGGCTAATCAATTATCGACTCAATGTTTATTTCTTTTTGTGGGATCATGTGTGCGCACAAGTATTTTCAAAAATACTTTATAAGCAAGTTGTGCTCGAAATGCGATTACAGGAACGCCATGCCCTTAGCTCAATCTTGTTTAATTGCTTATAGCTTGCGCATTCACTTCCATTGCGAAATTACTTGCAGTTAACGAGGTGAGCCGGTGAAGACGATAGGTAAAACACCTTCGCCGAAATAAAACCAACCGATTTGCTTCAGAAAAACTACATGAGAGATGAAAGAAAATGCACAATGTAGCCCGGTCATCAAAGCGTGGAATGGTTTGAAATGTGTATAAAATGCCGGCATTAATAATATACGAAGCGTGCAGTAATATGCCGCGTACTGGTCGTTAAAAGCGATCTGATAATTTATAAATAACAATTTTCTTAAATCTCCTACCCATCCGACGCCCGTATTATGTGCGATTTTTTTCTTTTCACTTCGCAAGGCAACCATGACGTCAGCACTGAGGGGTTGGCATTATCTCGCCAAGAGCGGGAACATTGTTCGAGAAAGAAGTAGGTCAAGGAGGTGGCGCGCGGCCGGATGCAGACCTTGCTCTTTTGCTCGCTTCCAATCACCTTCTTCCTATTGTCGTGCATGCGCTGCAGCGAGTGGCAGGAATACAGCACAGAACATAGCCAGATTGACCGGGTGACGCTTTCGCGGGAGGAGCGAGAGATCCGGCCTGCCATCTTTACTTTTTGTCGTCCGCTCTGGTGCATGAGTTGACGGGAAGAAGAGGAAAGATATTTTAAAAGCAGATATATATGCTGCTACATAAGGTAGATAGGAAATTTTTTGCTGGAGAATGATGGGCGATTCATTACCTATCACTGTTCTGGGTTTCCTTACCTACGATGAAAATCTTTGCAAGGATCCTTTAAAGCGACAAAGTAGTGACGCAAACAAGAAAAAAAAAATTGAATGTTTTTTCAGATTCTTTCTTTGCGTGAATAACGAGTGTGAATAACGTGAGTAACGGGCGGTATGTGAAATATACCGCCCGTGGGACCGGATTGAAAGTTTTCGAAACTACGCTGGTGGGTGAAACAACAGTGCTAAGAAAACCTAGGCACCTTAGGTAATGTAATCGTCCTTATTGCCTAGGCGGTGGGCTATCGTTGATGCGTCTTTAATAACAGGCAGCCGCCGCGGTGGCTCAGTGGCTATGGTGCTCGGTTGCTGGCCCGAAAGACGCGGGTTCGATCCCGGCCGCGGCGGTTGAATTTCTTTGGAGGAGAAATTCCAGGCCCGTGTACTGTGCGATGTCAGTGCACGTTAAAGAACCCCAGGTGGTCGAAATTTCCGAAGCCCTCCACTACGGCGTCTCTCATAGCCTTAGTCGCTTTGGGACGTTAAACCCCATAAACCAACCAACCTAATGACAGGCTTGGCAGACATAGACTACAACCGGAAAGTAAAAGTTCTATATCAAAAAATTTCCTTTAAAATTTTTCGTTCATGTTGCGCACGCCATGGACGTGTATGTGCTTATTTTGACAAGGAGCGTTCGACTGCGGCAATTAAAATATAGTGAGTAGAATTCAGTTGACTGCCCCTTTAAAGTAGAATAATGTTGGATAGCCAGCTGGCCTAACGGAAGAGAAGAAAAAAATCAGAAGTTACCAGGAGAATCACAAACGCTGCTCAGCGCTTTAAACCGCGACACGGCTGATATAATACCTGTGTAAATAAACGACTCTCTTTCGTGATGGAGTGATAACAGGATCTTGTCCATCCAAGGCGCATCACATTAGAGAGAATGCAGTGAAAGCTGTCTCTTTGCTGGCGAGTGCGACAATAGTCCGCACCATCAGCACTGCCTCCTTGGCAGTCGCTATGTCAAGCGTGAACAAAAAAGTTACATGATAAAGAACCACTGAGTGCTAATGCAATCGACCTGCACGAGAGAGAAGACACTGGTATCTGAGAACGGTAAAGCTTACGCAGGAGGCAAAAAATAAAAACCTCGCTTGAAGAAAAGTTCTCACTTGCGCCGTTAAGACCGACGAAGCCAGCCGAGGAGCTCCTGGAAGATTAAGGGAGGGCGAGTGACGCAAGGCATTTCTTTCACTGTCCATCCTTCCTGTCTTTCTGTGCTAGAGGGCGGGGAACTCTGAGCCAACTTTCTCCTCCTAGTGAGGAACCTTTTGCATTTTATTTTCTTGCTTTCTGTCCTCCCGTATCTAGATTCGATGCATCCACTTCTCCTTCTATCTCTCACGGGCGCACCTTCAAGCGCGAGCATTTTCACGGGCAAGACAGCTCCATTACCCGTGGTGATTCCGGGCGCTGACTCTCTTGTGATGGTTACGAAGTCATAGTTCCACGACAGGCGCACAAAGCGATTAGTATAATCGATTCTCATTCCCTACGCCACGTAACTCTTTGTCTGCTGTCGCGTATGACTGTGCTCCGCAATGAATGGTGTGATCGGTGGCCGCATTTAGCCTCGATGATGCAAGGCGCAAGAGTGGACAGGACGAACGAAGAACGAACACAGTCAAGGCGCTTACTGCAACTGTGGTTTATTGCTCGCGAGCTCGCCTTTTATAGCAAGGTGCAAGGAAAAGCGAACAGGCGCCCAAATAAAACACACGAATGACTCTGACGATAGCTGTGCGCGCCGATATCAATTCATACGCTGAGCCAAATATACAAGTTCTTTTTCTGTCAAAGATACTGAGTGGGGACTCACACATACCTCACCTGCTTTTTTGGTCCTCAGTGTGAGGAATACGTGATCATACCTCAAGATGAAGTATGTGTGAGCACTCCCTCTGTGTCTTTTCCATAAAAAGAACTTGTATATTTGGTCAAGCATGTGACCTGATATCGACACAGCTATCGTCACAGAGTCATGCGTGTGTTTTGTTTGTGTGCGTAATTTCTTTTTTTTCTTGCACCTTGCTATAAAAGGCGAGCTCGTGCAAAAAATCAGAGATCACTGCGGCGGCCCGCATTGGGAGAATGCGAAAGTACTGACACCTCGTCGGCACTTGTCGCCCCTCTTTGTCGTTTTTTTTGTTTGTTATTTAATTTAACTACTGAATTGGTGTGATTATCTTACGCATTAATCAAAGATCGATTTATTTACTGTGGTTATAATTTCTTTTATCTAAATCAACCATTTTGGTTTTTGAAATTTGGCACAGTGGTTGCTTCCCCGTCCACTTTCTATAGCCCCGTCCAGCCTATTCAACCGTCCAATGGTTTTTACTGATAATTATTTAACTAATCTTTTTATGTCAATGAAACTTTTCGTTTGGTTAATTATCACCCATCAAATACATTTCAATGCGTTTCAAACTTTAATTTCACTCTTTTGCCCATTTTTCTACTATTTTGCAGTCCACGGCTGTTTTCCCGTCCGCTCACTTTGTCGACATCCGCGCTATTTCGACTTTTTTTCGATATTTTTGACTCTAGTTAATTAACTACTCACCCTATAGACATAACTGTTTCCCTCAGCATCCTTACATGATTCTCTTTCGATTACAAACACTCGTTTGATGCTATCTCTTCTGAGAACGTCACAACGCCTGCGGACACGTTTTGCGGACACATTTTGCGGAAACGTTTTGCGGACACATTTTTTGGTGACATGACCCCACCGACATAGCCTAGAAAGGCTGTCTCATTAATAGGCTACAGTCGTAGTAAGCGCCTTGTTCGTGTTCGCTCTTGGTTCGACCTGTTAACTCTTGTGCATTCTATCATCGAGTCATGAACCAACTAGCCCAAAAGTCAATTCGTCCGTATTTATCGCAACGTCTGGTGGATAGTTTTATTTTTTAAGTCGCCCAGAAAAATCAGCAGAGGGTTCAGTGAGCTTTTCACACAAAACAAGGTTGCCTCGGTAAAGCGTACACAGTGTGAAGCTGTTGCACTGATGCGCTGCGGTATAATACAGCAGTAAGGTCTCGAACGACTTTCCGAGACGCTTTGAACGCCCATTAATTTAGCCTCAATTTTCTACACAATGAATCCATGTTCTTCAATAGCATAACTAAAGCAGAATAAAAATGGGTCAGGGGAAAAAAATAGTGTATCTCCGATACAAGTTTCCTTGCCTGCCACAACCACACGTCTCAAAAACATACTGTCGCTGAGCTTATATTGAAAGCCCGAGTCGGTGCTTTTTGAACGGCCGTCGTTGTGGCTCGCCGACTATGCTGCTCGGCTGCTGACACCAATGACAGGCGTTCGAACTTGGACGCGGTGTCACATTTTCTTTTGACAGCAGCTGAGTTCTTGTGGCTCATGTACTGTGCGATACGAGTGCCCGTTAAAGAATCCCGGGTGCTCGAAATCATCCGGAGCCCTCTATTACGGCGTCCCTTCTGGCCTCAGTTGCTTTGGGACGTTAAACGCCATAAACACAACGAAACCTTTCTGAACAGCCACGAAGTGTCCAGTAGCACAGTGTACCGTGAAGTTAAGTTAGTTTAGAAGCTGTGGTGAGCACCGATTTCTGAGATATTTTGTTTACGAGAGCTCAAAAGAAAGCTTTGGTGTGAACTCTGCAGTGTCATTTTCAGTAAATACTGAAATACCTCTGGAGTGCGAAGAATGTTCTCTCAGCTGAGCATGGGCCAGTGAAGAAATGGGCCTTTTCGAGAGTATACCATCTGCTGTCATGTGATCATGTGATCAAACTACTCTTCAGAGTGAGCGCTCTAGTAGGATGCGATGCCGCTGTCGTTCCCACTTCGCCTCTTGGGAAGGAAAATGCTTGGGTTTTTTAGTGCGCCAGCACTTATAGTAGCCTTTCCCCGCATTTAGCCGTTGTGTGTTTGTATGTTTTTCTGAAGCCTGTTTTGTGGCAGGCTGCGGTGGGCAAGAAGTTTGGTTTTCACTTCGTTTCCGGTGCTCAGATTCAGTTTTCATGGAAGGCAGTTGTTTGTATAGTGTAATAGGTTAATGTTCGTATATGCGGAATTTGCCCTTCTGTACATTCATAGATCCCTGGGAGTCTTCCTGCCACTTCTGGCGCAGTGGTGAAGCAGTCAAGGGATCCGCCACTGCCTTTCTATGGGAGGTGCTGCCATCTTGTGGACTTGGGTTGCGATCGTCCTGCCTCTCATGAATAATTGAGTTGCCACCTGGCACGGTGGGCAGGCTGCCCACTTGCCCACCTTGTGGTGGACAGTAAAAATGATTGAACAGAGAAAACGACTTTGTGCCAACTAAACCCACTATAGTTAGAGACAGGTCACTTCGCACTGCTTCTGACCCAGTCTTGAAGCATTGGTTGTTGCTGTATGCGGCAAAAAGCCGCTGCGCACTCAGTCGGAACTGTGGAAACAGATGGCACGGACAAGACCGGCTACGCTATTCAGCTACCTAGCCCGAACTCTCGGTGACTTGCACAAAGTGCCGCAGAAAATTTGATTTCACGCTCCGAAGGCAGTGCAAATAGAAATGTCCTCTGACTTCATTTGTTTTTTTTATTTTTTTATCTACCCCAGTGTTTTTTCTTTCTTATCTACACATTGCGAGAGACGATTTCGTTCCCCATTCCTGCGGGCGTTCATTCCATGTGACTGCTATGTGTGAATAGATGGCTGCGGTTGAGTTTCATTCTTTCTCACGGCTTGTCAACGGCGCGAAAAATAATTCAGTATGGTAAATAAAACATAGGATTCTTATATTCGTTTTTCTCGTGCGCTGTTTCTGCTGCAGCGCCAACTTAGTGCTGCGACTGCCTTTTTTTTTATGAAATGGCGCGAATGCATTTACTTCCTCTCTTCTGTCGAGGCTGAATCAATATTGACCAATTCAGCAGCTTTTCAAAGTAGAGAAAAAAAAGAGAATTCTCTTTGCAGGTTTATGAATTGTTGATTGTTTGCAGTCCTGCGCAGTTTATTTTCGACAAAAAAGCAGCGCAACCATACCCAGATATTCGAGACAAGCTCATTTTTTCCACAGAAATCTTTTTTTTAATTCAATGTTTTCGTAAGTCTTAATATTGCAGAAAAAAAATCAATAGGCGTGCACATGGCACCTGGAGACGCTTGTAGTTTACTGCTAGCTATAATCAAAGACAGATTAAGAAGTTTGCGGGGATGCGATGGCCGCAACATGGTAAAGGACAGGGTTAATTGGAGAGACATGGGAGAGGCCTTTGCCCTGCAGTGGGCGTAGTTAGGCTGATGATGATTATGATGATGATGATGATGATGATGATGATAATAATCGAAAACGCACCACATTGTTCTTTTATGACAGCCTTACCCAGTCCGTGCGAGTACGGGGTGAACTTTAAAAGCTAGATTTTTGTACGCTGATGAGACCATTTCCATCGATATGTTCCTAACGATATCTTCCAATACTCCACAGTTTCGTTACCAATAAAAGTGTTGTCCAAGAAAACTGGACTTAAGAAAATGCGCCAACGACAACAAAACGAACAGCAGCGAAAACGAACACAAGCTCTTTTTTGAACTTTTGCCCAATTTGTTTTCGTCAAGAACCGCATGCAGAAATTTGCGTATGTGTGCTCCTGCATGTGTGCACAATGCCGTTCGGTCAGCCACCTCGACGTACCTAACCTCCAAACTTAGAATACCGAATGCAGTCAGCAGAGTAGGAACAGGGGATGCTCATTTGTATCAAAGTGACGACACAGAGCCTAGTTAAAAACTTCTGCACGCATCATTTCGTGCCTCACTGCGGCCGCTCACAATTTCGACAGCCACTAATGGCGTACGGGTTTACCGGAGCTACCAGCGACTTTATTGCAGCCGCAGGATTTTATAATACGATTAGCGGGACCGCGTCGTTAACGGCGCTCGGTCGTACGACCGTGCGCCGTGCGCTCGTACCGTGGTCTTGCCTATGCGTCGTATCATTGCGCAAAAAACATATGGCGAATGAAGAATCTCCACAACTAGCCCGGCAACAAACCTTACGTACGTTATATGCTGTGCTGATGTGGAAAGGAAAGGTTTCCAAACTGGTGCACCCGACGCTATTACGTAAAAACCCTTTAGAGGTGTGGTTACCGATCTAGAAACTAAAAAGGACGTCAGAAATCTCAGCAGCCAAAACAGCGGCAGCGATTGCAAAAGGGGCATCTTTCGCTGACTTCGCTGACGACGTTGCTCTGTTCTCTGGCTTTCTGGATTCTGGGGGCCAATTGAAGACCAAATTTCCAAAGATCCCATGAGCAAAAATCCAAATTTCGAAATGCCCACGTATTAGGAACAGCACACTGTTTTTTTGCCAGCACAGTGTATTTAGCTGCCGAAAGAGCATAGATTGTCTGGAAGCCCGTTAGTAGAAAAGTCATTATAACAGATTGGTATCAGTGCTGCTCCGATAAACACCTAAGGTCATCCTCAAAAACAGTGCCCATAACAATCAATAAAAGGGCATCGTATATTTAACAGGGGTATTAAAGGCCTGATCGCAACTTCTTTGTTTCGCTGAAAGAAAAAACAGAGGAGACACTTAAGCTCCACCATAAGGGTATGCGGCAATAGCGAGAATGGGCTAATGCCCACATAAGCGAAATTGGTCATTTCCTACTTTACTGCCACAAATTCCCGGGAGTGCTCATGCCATCCCTAGCACAGCGGTGCAGTGTTTAAGCTTGGTTTGGTTTATTGGGGTTTACCGTCCCAAAGCGACTCAGGCTATGAGGGACTCCGTTTTCGACCACCTGTGATTCTTTAACGTGCACTGACATCGCACAGTACACGGCCCTCCAAAACTTCGCCTCCGTGGAAATTCGGGCGCCACGGCCGGGATCGAACCCGCGTCTTTCGGGCCAGCAGCCGAGCGCCGTAACCACTGAGCCACCGCGGCGGTGCAGTGTTTAAGCGAGGCGCCACTGCCCTGCGATGGCAGGTGCTGCCACCGGTGGGGCTTGTGAGACCTAGGCTGCTCTTCCCGAGGAACCTATCCTGACAGGTCATCAATTTAACTGCCACCTACCACGATGGGCAGTTTTGTCACACTCCACTGGGCAGGTTCTGATGACGTCACAAGGTCACGTGACCTAGGTGGCCCACCTGCCCATAAGGCTGCTCCACTGAGGATCTTCTGCGCACATTTTGCACATGCCCAACTGCGCCGACGCCGACGAATGTTTCTGGGACATGGGACCTTAACGCGATAGCGTAAAATAATGAAAACCGGATGCAATTTTCAGCGGCACGCGGGGTGTGTTTCCATGCGACCGTCTGCGTAAGTGATGTGCGAAAGATATGCGAGGTGTTCTAAACTAAAATTCTGCTTTCGCCCGTTCAAAAACAGCAATTCCGACGCTACGTGCTATAAAGGTGAAAGAGAATGACTAAGATTAGTTACTGTGAAATAGCACACTCTGTGGTTCCCACATTACAACAGAATATAAGTTGTATCGTGTTGTGTTGTGTTGTATTGTATTGTATTGTATTGTATTGCACTGTATTGCATTGTATTGCATTGTATTGCATTGTATTGCATTGTATTGCACTGTATTGCATTGTATTGCATTGTATTGCATTGTATTGCATTGTGTTGCATTGTGTTGCATTGTATTGCATTGTATTGCATTGTATTGTATTGTATTGTACTGTATTGCACTTTATCGTGTTGTATCGTACTGTATCGTATTGTATTTCAGTACACACTCTGAATTCGGAAATTTGCAGCCAGAAGCAGCATGTTACATCAAGAAAACAGCCACAACAATTTTTTGTTTCTTCCAAAACGCTACAGCGAGGTCTCAGAGAAGGTAATCACAAAATTCGGGAAAAAGAAGATGCTGAAGATTTGGTTTTCAAGGTCTAGGCGAAAAGTAGTGCAATACGAAGAAAACAATATTTCACAGTGCATGTTTATTGATGCAACCGATGCATCGAAACAAAGCAAAATTCGGTAGTATTTCTGTCGCGATGGTGTTCGTAGGCAGTCGGAAAGATTCCCTTTTATTTCCAAGTGTTCGGGGATTTTCAACCCGGAGGCCTTTCTCACAGGGGCAAGAATATGCCTTCTCCGAAAGAACATGTGCGACGATTCACATCCTCAAAGAGGTCGCGGCCACTCCAGTCCGACGTGCTTCGAAAACAAATATACAGAAAGCGAATAGTGCTCCAAAAACACGAAACATATTTCGTGGAATTTATTCTCCCAGCCAAGCATGAGTGAAAAAAACAAAGTGAGAACTCGTGTTTGTGCATGCATTTCACGACGTACCGACTTTTTCCTAAGATAAACTGGTTCCACGGGAGCGCAATCCACTTGTTACGACTTTCAAATGAGTAATTCGAGTTCTTGTTCTCCTTCTTGCTTTTGTTTTCACTCTGGTGGCAATACTGTGGTTGTCCACAAAGCCATTTCAGGAAGCTGTTCTGATTTGTTTTTTGGGTGTTACGGCGGTGTGCTTTTTTCTTTTTTTTTTAACTTGAGGGCATCGTGGCGACATGTTTTCTATTGAAGTTGGCAGGCGTGGGCTTGCAGCGCCAGCCATGACAAAGGAACTGACGGCAGAATTTCATCCTTCTGTTCAAAACGGCTCGCACGTGCCTCACCGAAATCTATTTCGCATTTCCAACCACTGCAAACAGCGAACTTTGCAAAATATGACGCCAATTTTGAAAATAAATGAAACGTACGTGGCTATCTATTTTACTTTTGCGCTTTTCGTATTCTTGGAGGCGGGCATACCACGCCTGACCAGAAAATGGAGCAAATACGGGTTGCCAACGCAAATATGTCCGAACTAGTTTGCTCTTGTTAAAGTTTTCAGACTCTTTGATGCCAGATGTGATTCCTGTAGGAAATATTTTTCTTGCAAGATATTTGTCCATAGCTATATCACAAAATTTTAATTGTTTTCTTGAGCACTGTAACCTTGAAATTACGAATATCATTCCTTGTGCGCAATATAGTGACATGAGTTCCTGGTTACTCAAAGAAGTTCAGGTATAAGAAAACACCGCAAAAAAAATGAATGCAGAAAAGAAGTTCAAAAAGAAGTTTAGGTATAAGAAAACACCGCAAAAAAATGAATGCAGAGTTGAAGCCTTAAAAAGACACATTAAATATAGAAAAATCAAATTTCCTCCAAAACTTGCTCGGCCCTGGCGAAAAAACTAGAGAAAAAGTGACTCAGAGTTTCCAACGGCTCGAATTGTGCCCGGGGCATACTGGCGAAGCCTACAGGCTTTTGTACTCCAGCAACAGGCTCCGGAAACCACCCTTAGCTCTAAGAAAAAAAGAAGCAGTTTGGACTACGTTTAACGGCCGCAAGAAAAAGTCTGTAATCATATTCGCTAAGCAGCAGTCAGTGCTAATGAATATTATTTAGCATACTGAGTAAATTGCTTAATAACATTCAGGCTGCACCTACGACTGCTGTGCGGCTGTGCGCGTGAAGTGAAAATGAGGAAAAAATATTCAGAGGAGTACCCGCAAAAAAGCTGGAATCAAGAATTTGGCAATTTCTTTTCCAAACTAGATATCAGACGAACGAGAGCACACAAAAAACACAGCTACAGCGAATTATTTGGGTCCACTCTCAAATCCTAGTCGTGTATATGTGTATAGCAGTGATGGCCTGGAGTTTGAGCATCCGCACCGGGTTAAAAACAAAAAAAAAATCTCCGCGTGTCGATGGAATTGCACAACCAGGCCTAGGGTGCGGTCTGATCTCGCTGACAAGAACCGACCACGCGCTCCCTCACCAGAGCAGGATTTGGCCACCTTGGTGTAATGCTTGACCGAAACCTTCTATGAACAAACCAATTCACCCCCAGCGTCGCCGTCCAGGGACATCATGAGCACAGAAGGCGGCAGACTGATATGCGACGACTTCGGCGACGTCGAAGCACAGGATTCGTCTTCGGGGAACCAGAATACCCGGCAGAATACCAAGACGGTATGCCCAGGGGTTTATTAAGATTGGGACGGGGGGTTGAAAGCAGCTGGGTCGGCTTGCCGAGCACGAGACGCCATCCACCTCGTCCTCTTCATCTTCGGCTTAGTCAGCGACGCCAACTACGCAGAATAGGTAGCTAATTTTCATGGGCCAATATTTTGACGTGATGCAGGCAAAATTTGTTGGGTCACAGTGCCGAGGGTAACTGCATTTTCGCAATTCTAAAAACTGATATTGCATATTACTTACATTAGATTACACGCTTAACAGTAAATAAGGAGACTAACAGCAATAAGTAAACACCTAATTATTCAGTATTTGTTAGCCTGCCTACTATGTAGGACGCCACAGCGGTATTCTGTTGCGCTGCACCACTCATACTGGTATGCCGAAAGAAGCTGCCTTCTAACTCACAAAGCCAATTTTTAAGTATTAGAGAACGCACTAGGTGAAACAACCCCTATAAGCTTTCGTCGCTTAGTTTTCTGTATTGCACTACACTTTACATTTATGAGGCAGCGTAGATCCACCGAGAAATGATGCGTAGCTACATGCAATTTTCTTCTTAACATAAAAAGAGGCCGTCTTGAAGGTCTGCTTGGCTCTCGCTGTCGCTCGTCCTGGCACTACTTTCATCGCTTGTGTTTTCATAATGCGACGCGTCAACGCTGCCTGAAGTGGGCGTGTCTGTCCTACGCCGCAACAGAGCGGCACATCACACCTTCACAGTCAACATGAAAAGATAAACTGGTTGCTCAAGCGCTTCCTCTCTTCCAGTAGGCTGGAGCGCCAAAGAAAGCTGGACTAGCATGTCGTTGCCATGGCTACTGACTGCGTGCAAGAGGTACACGTGGCGCCTGTGGCGAAGTTTTTTCCAGCCGGCTGACTAAGAATAAAGGACTGCGCGTCGATGAATTCGTGGGCGAACGCGAGACATTGTCACAAGGATTTGTTTCAACTCTCCGCGTCGCGTCTCCACGCGTCGCCCTTGTTTGCTCATGCATATTCATTCCTACTCTTATGACCAAGACGTAGCGCAAACACAAAAAAGGGTAGTAACACGTGCTTACGCGAAGGGATATATTGCTGAAGCAAAAAAAAAACAACTTGTGAGCCGAAAGTTTTCGTGCCTTTTGTTAAACCTTGAGCAGCAATTTAAACCTTTGCGCTTTACTTCAATAAGTTCTGATTTATTTGTGAAACTAGAAAGCGCTTATGCTAACCCCTTGGTCGGTCATGGTGGTTGAGAGAAATTAATCGTGCTAATTACGAGAAAAGTGAATAGGCCAAAAGAGAGACGAGAGCCTTGTTCGTGTTTCTTTAGCGGCATGTAAAGTGATCTCCACTTCGCCTACTTGATGTCCGGTAAATTATAGATCGTGTTCTTATTCACTGTACACCGCGTCACCCCTTTTGTAGTAACCCCAAGTACGTTAACATCATACTATGGTTAATGTTTTATTTGGTTTTGTGATTTATGTGCTTTATTTGTTTACCTGTTTTAGAATAGCATCTCAATTCTGTTTGGCTTCGTGCTTTTTATGCTTTTGTACTTCTTGCCTTCACTCCCCTGTGTAATGCTTTTATGCTATCAATGGCAGGTAAAGTACTGGTAGCACTTAGGGGCCTTACGCCCGAGCAATGCGTAAGCTTTGCTCTTCCATTGCAGTTTTACTTAAAATCTCATCCATTTCGATTCTAGTGCTATTCCTATTTTATCATACTCCTTTGTATTAGGTGCATTTGCAAGTGGTAGTACTAATACTGGTTAACATTTCGTATTAATCCGCCTTTGACGACGGCACATCATATCAACCAATAGTGAGTTTTGTAACGCTGCCGCTTTTCCGACGAGGCCTGTTCTTCGTGTCGATAAACCATCTAATGATTTCGCGTCAAAAATGAAGTAAAACGTTGTTTACAGCTTGTAAAGCATGTTTTACTGTATTAACGGACGGCATGCGGCGATGCATCATTGACCGCGAAGGCTGCAGCCGTTAATGGTGCCTGTAAAGGTGCTCGAGTTCTTCGTTTTTTCTGCTGATGAATTTTCCATCGCAGTTTGAAACAGAGACAGCGGCTGCCGCAGGGGCATTATTGTCTGCGAAAGCGTCTCAAAGTGTTGTAGGTGCTCTGGTCCTTCGTTGCATCCATGAAGCTTCGCGCCTCCAGACTTTCGAAATTTCCATCAACTCTCACGCTAGAGCATCTTCTGTAGTAGTCACTCTAGAACCGTACGTTATGAGGTAAGCGGAAGAAAAAGAAAATTCTTAATACGCAAGGATGCCTTACTGGAGTACTGGAGTAGTCGATGGGCATATGAAGGTTGATTTGGATAATTCGTAGTGTGCGCGGTGTTTCACCTAAGATGTTGAGCAATTTAAAAAATAGCCTTTTAGAGTTAGAAAAGTGCTTTTTTTTTTAGAATACCATTGCCAGCGGTTTGGCGCATTACAATACAGCTAAGACGCGCTAAATATTAAGCTGGGTAACTAATATTGAGTAGCTAACGTTTTAACTATTACTGTTAGTCTCCTTATTTATTGGGAGCACTGTAGAACACCGTACGTAATATAGACATCAATTTTTAGAGTTTTGAAAACGAAGCTACTATCGTCACTGTGACCAAACGACTATCGCCTACATCACAAAAAAATTCATGTGCTTTTGAAAAGCTTTCAGGCATAAAAACACCTCCAGTGCACCTAACACATCGAAATGGACGAATAGCCAAATGCTTGCTCTACCTTAAAGGAAAGTCCGCTGTATCTATAGCGTAACTTGTTCGCAACCAAGGCATGATTGCTTATTGGGCTGCATAGTCACTGGCCACAAAAATTCACTATTTTCCTTAAGTGCAAGTTGAAAAATGATCATGGACATGATAGAAAGGGTCATGAGGAATGTCGGTAGGTTGAAGGAAATTAGACCACAACATAAGGGCTTTTTCTGGCGTTGACACAAGTCACAGGGAGCAACATATCTCCACTGAGAGCATTACATTCCTAGCCAAAAGAAACAGCGGTGTACTGGGCCGTACGGGCGGTAGACATCGAGATATCAGGCAGTGGGCTGGCTTTGAAGTCCGTTGAAGACAGCCGAGTGCAGTATGTAGGGCCAAAAAGGAGCTTTCAGGCCCATCAGGTTGTAGACTGTGGCAGTGCAGAATGCAATTTTGAAGGACGAACCAGCGTGAGGAGGCATCACTGTCGGCAGGGGCGTAGCGTATATTGAACGGGCGTAATGAAGGACCTGGGTGCTGTTCATAGCGATGTCGAGCAACTTGGGTATGGCGAAAATAGAAGGTCCCGTGTCGTTTGCGCACAAGTTAAGTAGCTCCACCGGGTAAAGAAATAAGCCGTCAGCACCGTGGTAGAGACTGCCATATTTGTCAACTCTCAGCCTGTTCTCTTGCGGGCGCAAGGCCCAGCGGCAAGACGCCTTGCCAGATTATTTAAGGAAGAAAGCCAGCACAGAGGGCGGTGATCGGTTACAATGAATAATGACCAGCCCAACAGGTAAGGCCGGAATTAAGTAACCACCCATACAAAAGCACAGAATTCGCACCCAGAGATACAATAATTGCGTCAGTGGCAGAAGGAAGGCGTGTTCAATGGAGTTATAAATCACGAAAAGGCTTCTTCTTGGGCAAGGCCTGAGGTAAACGAAACGCCTTTCTTGAGGATTTCCGTGAGTGTACGGACGATGTGCGCGAAATTTAGGAAGAAAATGATGCAACAGGGAACACAAGCCGACATATATACGGGCAACCTTCAGAGAGTGGGGAATAATAAACGTCTTGACGGCAGTGATTTTACTGGGATTCCGACGTATTCCAGATGTGTCGACGAGGCGGCCAAGGATTGCGAGTTGGCGGCGGTCAAATTTTGCTGAGTTCAGGTAGAGCCCAGATTGATGGAAAGCAGCAATGAAAGCTGAAAGTCGATTGAGGTTCGCAGCAGAAGTAGGTGAAAATACCGCACCTTTAAAAATCCTACACAAGTTGTCAGCTTTAAATCTGGAAGGAGGTAGTCGACCATTCACTCAATAATTGTTGGCGCATTCCAAAAGGCAAACAGGATACTTTAAACGGATAGAGGTCACCAGGGGTAACGAAGGCGGTTTTTTAAGGTTGTTTAAAGCAGTCTGCCAATAACCACTGGGGAGATGAATACATGAAAAATATTGGGTCTCGCGGAGGCTGTCGAGAGCATCGTTTATGCGGAGAATAGAAATACACTCCTGTTCTAGTTACCTGGCTTAGACAACCGTAATCGACGCAAAAAGCCAGGAATCGTTGTTCTTTTCACTTTCCTACCTTAGCTTGCCACAATGTGCTCTTGAATGACTTAAAGATTATCTGACAACTGGCACCCAAAAAGTAATGATTAACGGATCAGAATCAGAATCAATCACGGGCTCATCAGGCGCCCAGCAGGGGTCCGTACTGGCACCAATTTTATTTTTAGCGTATATTAATGATATAGGCCTAGGCGCAATAGCCAGAATTAGATTACATACCCCGATGATGGCGTGGTTTATAGAGATATTAACAGCCACGAAGACACCGTTGCCTTGCAAGCAGACCTAGACCACATAATCTTGTGGTGTCAAAAATGGAACATGGCACTAAACATTGCAAAGTAATATCACGTACGGTTGAGCATAAAACGCGCGTCTATAGGAAACGACTACTCTTTAGATGGTCAGAAAATAAGAAAAACTGCGGAAGCAAAATACCTCGAAGCTATATTTTCATTAAATTACGCCACGCTAAAAGATAGTCGCGTGCTTTATCTCATTAGAAGAAACTTCAGGAAAGCATCGCAAGAAGTCAGAGATGTAATACTTTTCCAATGTGCGTCCTATCTTGGAATATGCAGCCGCCGTCTGGGACTCTGAATCTGTAACCCTCGCCAATAGGTTCAAAACAATCCAAAATAGTGCAGCACGATTTGTAACGAACTCGTATCACGTTAACACTAGCGTTACCACCCTAAAGAACATGCTGAACTGTGACATGCTTGCAAACCATCGCACTGTAGCTAAATGTCCCCTATTAAATAAAAATTGACCGGAACCGTATTGTCATCAGCCGCTACGTTTTCTTAAAACCACCTAGTTTCTTATCACAAAGACATGCCCATAACAGAAAAATCCGCGAAATGACCTGCCGAACAAAACTGCACCAGTCGTCTTTATTTCCACGCAGCATTAACGAATGTAACAAACTGCCTCAGGCCGTGGTGTCTACAAGTGATGATCAATTTGGGGATGTGTTAAAGCGATATCTTTCCTATAGTGCGTAGTCACAAACTGTGACTTTATAATGCATTTTCCCTGTATTCTTATTTTCCTTTTTCCCTGTGCAACAAATTTCTTTGCTTGTCTCGAAACTTGATTCTCTACTGTTTGTTTTATTTTATAAATGTCGTTCTTGTTCTGTTTTTATGCTTTAGTTGGAATGATCCTTAGCTCATTTAACCACTGTTCGCGTTTTTCCTTTCTGTGACATCGCCCCTACAGCAATGCCTACGGGCGATTTGTGGTACCGTAATAAATTAATAAAATAAAGAACACCATCGCTGATGCCGATGGACTCGAAGGCGACTCAGCAAAGTACTTCGCTGGTGCTGTGTCCACTTAGTTTTTAATGACCCTCCGTTCGGCGCTGAAAACTCCCTGCAGCCATCGATGAAAAGGGACAGAGTTGCCAGTGTTTACGCAATGTTTAACTCGGGATCTCGACATTTAAACAGAAGATATGGTCGTCAAAGTCACAGATGTCTTCAAAAGATTGCAATAGAAGCAGATCATCATCTTAGACAGGCGACAGGTGTGCATGCATAATTTTCGAAGCCTCATCAACTGGTAGAGGGTGAAAAGATACATAGCTAGAAGACTACGGCGTGTGCGCTATAAGGGGTGACCCATGGCATTCTTCTTTGGGGCAATGGGTCACCAGTAATATTACCTGTGGCAGCGGCCGGACATAAGAGGGGAAGTTCAGAGCAGTAATATACGTGTGGTTTTCCGAAATAGTGGTGACAGTATGTGGAAGGACAACATTTTTAACTAGGATAATGTCAGAAATCGGAGAAACAATGCATTCATCGTCAGTCACAGGCTGCAGCCACGAGAAGAACAAGACAGTTGCGGAACCAGGGTCCGGGCTCAATGCCTGCCCTGTTCCCGACAGCTGTCTTTCCCGTTCTTTGCGCTTGTCAGCCTGAAATTGGGACAACTCATGCTTCTTATTTTTTCGTTAAGTTTCAATTTCTTTTCTGTAGTTTCCTTGTGACATTTCGCTAAAATCAGGAAATGCGGACCTTCTGCTGAGGCGGCGTTTATCGCAATTTTAGCCTTGTTCAAGCACACTAGACCGCTTAATGCACACCCTATATGATGCCGACAGCAGGCACATGCGTAATGGTCGCATGCGAGATTAAAAATGAAATCTGTCCTATCTTAATACGCTTATTTTTAATTTCCTATGGTGACTGTTTGGCAATTAGAGTGCATATCGCACGCTGTCGTCTCGCCTACTGAGAAAGAAAAAAACATATTTCTCCTCAGGGAACCCAAAGCTATAAAAAATTATCCGCGGATTGCTCTGACCTGTGAGAACAGTATTTTCAAACAAAGGTATGACCGACAACTCTTCTTTTCCATTTTGTGCTGCCGCGGTGGCTCAGTGCCACTGAGCCACCCCGCTGCGGCGGCTCAGTGGTTACGGCGCTCGGCTGCTGAACCGAAAGACGCGGGTTCGATGCCGGCTGCGGCGGCTGAATTTCGATGAAGGCGAAATTCTAGAGGCCCGTGTGCTGCGATGTCAGTGCACGTTAAAGAACCCCAGGTGGTCGAAATTTCCGGAGCCCTTCACTACGGCGTCTCTCATAGCCTCAGTCGCTTTGGGACGTTAAACCCCAACAAGCCAAACCAAACCAACCATTTTGTGCTGCAACGTGCACATTATTTTACTCGACAGAATGAGACCACTGGTGATGGCCTCCAACCTCCCTCTAGTGAATTCATGGCCCTGTTTTCGGCCGTCACATTGTAGCCACCGGTCAGACTTGCCCTACACCTGCTGAATCACAGAACTATTTCTGGACTACAGTGAAAAGCAGGAAAATCAACATCATTTAGGCGAATGGGGAAATAAAATATCATATATTCTTAACTTTAACTCTTTGCAAAAAGTAGTTTGGGGACCTCAAGAGGGAGCGGAAAGCGGAGGGGGGGGAGGGGGGTTATTCCGGGGAATGTGCCTTTGTGGCTTTTGTGCCTATTTATTTTTAGTTACCAAAAAGGAAGAATAAAAAGCACAGTATACACACAAATAAGAAGGCGAATTCAACTATGCCTACTTCCTCCCTTCTTGAGATTGGGGGCTTAAGCGCAGAACCTCAAAAAAAAAAAATAACATGTTTAAAGATTTAATATTTCTGTGCTAGAATGTCAAGCAGGGACACGCGTTGTTGTCATATCCGCTGTGCGCTTTTCGAGAAAAAAGAAACAGCAGCTTCCGTGTTTGAGTTTGAGTTGGTGAATGTTGACGTGGGTCGAACTCAAACACGGCAGTCTCCGTGAGCGCAACGCCCGACCTTTTTTAGCTCTTTGGCCAATTTCGATGTGCATCGCCCACGGGAAAGATCCGCGTTCGTACCTTCCGAATTTTAAGATCGACTCTATCCCGGGTCTTGACAGCACAAGACAAACGATGCTTAGAATTAATTCGCCAGCTTTATTTCTGGTTAATCCGATAATTTTGGCTCTCTATCTCTTTCCTAAGATAACATGTCTGCATTATTATTTCGCCTGTCTCCGAGATCTGAAATAATCTCCTAGGTGAAGAACAGCAGCACAAAAGCGCACATGTAATCGCTAATACGAAGGCACCTACGCTTGCAACTGCTCGAACGCTGAGCCCTCCTCACAGAACTACTCATAAGTATGGCGCCCAAGATGGGGACAGTATGTACTGTTTTTATTTGCATTTGCCGGTATGTTAAGGCTACAAATTACGCTTTAAAAGTTGTTTGCTGACAAGTGTTATAGGTTTCCATGGTGATGTTAAAATACTTTTGAATAATTTTCTTTTATTCTTGCAGCTATGTGTGCTGATATGAAATTATAACTGCTCTTATCAAATCAAATCAACATTTTGTTACGTCATATATGCTAGAGGGTACAGCTAACATGCCAGTTAGTGGTGTTACAGGGACTGTGTTTCCTGTATATGGGAGCAGTAGCTGCTACGCCTCAATATAAGGTTATATATTAATGCAAACAAAAGTAAAACCAAACCAAGCGCACATTTTAGAAATATTTCAAAGTCGACAAAGAAAACAGTACAGAATCAGTATGTTTCCCATAATTTTCAGCACATTTTTAGTTACGCAACCTCAATACTGCGAACACATATACTAGGTCTGCACATCCATGTTTTAAAAGAAAGGTTCACAAATAAATAGATTTATCTTCGCAGTATCTCATGATAGACCACGTGGCCTACTCGAAGCTACTGAGCTTCGTGAAGTTCGTTCAAGGCAAAAAAAATGTGAGAGTGTCTTTACAGAGAAGTGTCTTAGTTTTATTCCGTTGACTGAAGATCTATCTATATCGCTTTAAAAAAATAATAAGCAGCAAGTTCGACATGATGTTATTCTCAGGCTGTTGGTGATTACGCGCATTATGAACTCCCATTAGCCAACATAATTAACCCAAAGTGTTTCTCTCATAAATATAGGCCAGCCAAGTCGGTTAAGCTGCGCACTCTTGTATTGAACAGGTATTAAGAGAAACAGCGAGATGTGCGAAACACTGAGGAAAACCATGGATAAAAATAGAGGTTGCAGATAAAAACCGCCTGTCCTTTTTAGTCACTTCTTCTGGTATTCGTTCGTTGCACTGCGTTGCAGAAAGTTTGTTATAAGTCACACATTCACCGCCAATTTGGATTAAAACTTTATCCTGCGATTGTTGTGAGGCTGTGAATGTTCTGCTCCTGCTCCTGGTAAAATGTGAAGAAATATAATGGCAGGCAAAAAATCAGATGACTCTTGACTCTCCTTCACAACCACGCTTGAGAATGTCTTAACCGGGGCATCTCACTAAGAGGTAGTCAGCTCGATGAGTTTATATAGATTCTTTTTCTAGTGTTTTATTACACTTCATGCTGGTCAGAGCACGCTGAGGTGCAATGCGAGACGGCGAAATGCAGCGGCTCTTTCTTCAAAGGCAACGCGCATTCTTCTTAATTGTTCTTTTATTATTGAAACAAATTTTTTTAATATTGTCAACGATTAGAAAACGACGAAGTGGGCAGTGGCACAGCAGAGAGCGCCAGCAAATTAAATTTTTCCATCACCGTCTATCATGTTGTTCTGTTTTCATTGGCTTGCCGTCATGTAACGTTTGGTGGAGGTGTTGGGTTTCCTCATCATCCAAATCCCGGAGCTTCGGAACCTGCTGTCTGCCGATGTCTTCTGTGAAGTGGTCGGGGTTTCGCACCTCCCGGTATTGCTCCAGCCTTCCAGGTATGTCCCGACGTGGCCGCTTTGCTCCGCCCCGCCCCAAGCCTCGAGCAGGAGACCCGATGACATGACTACGACCCCTGCCGTTGGGTGCGTCCACGGGCCTCAGCGTTGGCTTCTGGCAACCGGTGGCTCTTGAGTCTTCGTGGACCTGGATTAGTTCGCTCCTCATTTCTTTCAACATGACGGTGAGCTCTTGATCTTCTCCTGTCCTCTGTTGAACCGTTCTGTCACGCATTTGATCACATCCTGTGTTTCATCATCAGAGTCATCCTTCTACTTTGCGAGATCAGGATGATCACTCGGTTGCCCCGGGTCGTGTCGCGGAATAGAAAACGACGGGAGTGGGCAGTGGCGCGGAACAGAGCGCTCGCGCAGGGCCCGCAGCATTAAATCGGGCCATCACCATCCGTCATGTCGAGCTGTTTTCATCGGCCTGCCAACATGTAACAAGATTTTGTTTCATTTTTGCGATTTATCCTCTGTGTATTCGCTTGGAATTAGAGTGAGAGTGGGGGGGATAGGAGATGCAGCAACATAAAATGCACGCACATTCCCAGGCAAAAAATATTAAACACTAAGCACTACAGCGCAATTGAAATTTTCAGATACGCCAAGTAGCAAATGGAAACAGACAAATAAAGAAAACAACGAAGGATGTCGTGAGCATTAAAAGCCGCTAAAACGGCGAAACATACCGTCAAGGTGTTTTCGTACCAATATTCGAGCTTTAAGTCTCGCCTGCAACAGGAGCACAGCCATCCACTCAGCAGATTATGGTTTCAAAGTAAACTTACGAGTAAAGTGAAGCCCTTATTGGAGCGCATATGTCGAGGTGTTGTTACCCTCAGTACGGTTTATATTTAAAAAAAATATCATCTCCCTGGTGGAAGCTCTTAGTAAATTTGTAGTCATGTAACCCACGCTTTAAATTGAGAGCGTGTACCTGCTCTGGCCTCTTAAGCCTTTTTAACACTCTCGGTGTCCAGATATGCCCGTAATGTCTCTCCTCCCTTTCCATCGCATTGCGCAAAGTTGTAAATACATTCTTTAACGCCTGTGCGCAATAAAATATAGGCGTGAAGAAGGACCACTTCAAAATACGTTTTCTTGCGCCAAAACAGCACTTATGCCTTCCTTCTATGCTATGTCATTAAAGCTTTTCTCCAGCGTTTGGGCAATAACTCTTCCCTTGATACCGTTCATGGAGCACGCGGAAGCGCCCCAGTTTCTCCGAGAGAAATTTATGGGGCGCTGACCCAAAAGCAATTTGTGTAACGCTCGCTCGACGTCGTCCTAATTGACTCGAAAAGAGGACGGCTGGAAAAAATAAATGTGGAGCGATGAAAACTCTGAGTAGTTCTTGCTAATATTGAATACTTTACGAAGGGCATCGTGAACAGCTCTTGACGCACGCTTGCCGGAAACGCTTAGTTTTATACTTTGTAGATACTTACACTTTCCCTAAGACTGGTTTTTGTGCAAGTGCATCGTAGCAGTAAGCATCATTAAAGAAGGATGTTTTTTTTTTATTCCAAAGGTCTTAGTTTTCTAAGCGGACAGTCTGGTCGTCGCTAACAGTAGTTAGGAACGCTTCGCTAGCGTTATTTTTAACATCTCCAGCCTGCATAACGTTAGCAGACGCTGCATGTGATATTGTAGCCTTCACTTGACTGCATGCTAGTGATCTGATAGCGTTCCCAATACTGTTTTTTTAAACGCAGGACAAAGAGCGTTTCTTGTAGCATCGCCGCTCTAGACACGATATTGATGTAACTTCTGATTTTGAATGCGCAATAAACGTGAAACATTTACTAAGACCATGCCTGAGGCTGGTTTCGAACCATGCTTCTTTATTCATGCCTGAAGATTCGTCCCAACTTTTAACATTCTTGGCAAATTTCCAGCGTACTGATGAGGAACGGAGACGCTGAGCGATACTTGGGACGTGAGTTTAACAAAAAAAAATGAAAATCTCGAGCAGAAATGATTGGGTTTTAATGCAGGTAAACAGAGTAGAAGTGCGGAAGCATGTGCTTAGGGATTGGTCCATGGTTTCGCTTTGCTGGGTCGTCCGCACGTCTGGCGACGATATTAGACTCAGGTTAAGATTGGATCGAGGTTAAGCTCATCTGATCTGTTCGCGCCGTAGATGGAAGTTAATGAAAACGACTACGTGCGATGCATAGCACGAGAGTCCGTTGCAGTTTAAGCCCAGGTGTGATCGGCTGCGGCGATGGCATAAAGCTCTCGCGGAGTGGCCAGCGAAACTAATCGATTCGCGCCGCCGCGGGTTCGCATCCCAGTCGTAGGAGTTTTTATTCATTTATTCAAGATGAAGGTCAAAGGTCATGGCTTCACCGATGGCCCAGCCTTGCAGCTTTGGTGGTAAAGTAGAGGTTTCGCACTTATAAAGTTGTTCAAATAACAAGTGCTGTTTGCGCACTGCAGTTCACTTTTGTCGGGTTGTGGTAGCACTTCCCCGGATAACTAGTTACTATTTCGCGTTAATTAATCTGATAATCGTTTGCTGCCAGTCAGCTACGCTGTTTTACAAATATGTCTTATTCTATAGGCAAGCATATTCTGTCCGCTTTGAATTTAAGCAGTTTTCTTCCATTATATCCAGCTATATCCTGTCAAGCTATGAGATGGCAGCAGAATGGATGGCAAAGCAAACTTTTGCAGATGATCTCTGTTTTGTAACAAGGTACCCATGTGGGCTAGTTGGAGTACTTCAGACATAACTTCACCAGCGAAAGTACGAGACATCAAGAGAAGAGGAATACAGGACAACAGCGTTGTCCTGTGTTCTTCTTCTCCTAGTGTCTCCTACTTTCGCTGGTGAAGTTTTGTCTGATCTCTGTTTTGTTTGCTAGTTGTTCGCATGATATTATGTTAGCTAAAAGGTCAGCAATGCTTAGCTATAAACTGCTGCAGTGTTACGGCGTATAAAGACTGGCAACGGTCACTTAAGCACAAGAGTACAAAAAGTTCTTAGTAGTTGTGTGCCAACATTCGGAATTTTGAAACACTGATTCAAATACCTTCTAATTCGATTACTCTAAGTAATTAAATTGTGCATATACAAAATTATTCGGAATGGATCGAAAATGTCCTCAAGTTTTCCAATACTTTTCGGATAATTGGCACACGTTAAATCAAGACCTTAAGTAACAAAATGCGGAAGCAGTTCCTCAAGTACTGCATAACTATATGGCATTGCTTTCGTCACCTTTTATGCAGGTTTTAATGTGCCTACAGTTTATGTCAACATTGGCATCAGTGCCTGCTCAGATATCGGCCCCAGAGCTGTCAAAATTGCTGCGCTTGCTGTATCTAGACGCGAAGCCAGTGATACCGCTTCGACAAACACTATGATGGGAGGAAAAACAAAGAACAATTACAACCTCTCTGTAACCGTGAGATTTGGTACAAGTCCCAGTACTGCAGATTACTGACATTAATCAGCAACCCGTTCGCTGATATTAAGTCAGACGTTGGCGGCTGGTCAGGAAGCACAATGGCTTCCATGGGAAGATATATGCACATAAGCTGTGATTGACAAAGAGCACTGCATTCAAGCGGCGCAATCCCTTCAGTTTTTCAAACCCTCAGAGCACAGTACGGTTGGGAAACACCGCCTACTTGGTGTCCTTCCCATTATCCTAACTGCTTGCGGGTCAAGATGGGCCGGGTGCGGCTACTGCGAGCGCGGCGTGGTGTAATTGTTTAGCGCGATTTCGTTTGATCCCGTGTAATTATTTGAGCAGGTGTCACTTTTATTGTCTGGTAACATGAGTGGCTTGTCGTTTTTTCAATTTTTTCGAATGCCTGGTGTTCAGAATGACTGCTGTATCGAATCCAATTCCTGATGTATGCCTGGTTTGTTTGAAAGGGCCTCTTATGCGCGAGCGAACTACCTTCACCCGAACTGGTCGAATCCGCTTCATCTGCGCCGAGAACTTTCTTAAGATCAGCCCGGCTTTGAATTCTGAAGCGTGCTAATAAATTTTGGCGCTAATGTGCCAATAACCTCACCATTATATCGTAGGCACTTTTGTTTAAAAAAAAAAACAATTGAGTAACAGGACAGATTGCGTAAGAAAATGTGGGCGACCTCTTCGGTTTAATGACGTTCTGACTATTATTAAAATAAACTTCACTGTCTTCGTTATTTTTTAGATATGGCATTCTGAAAAGTTGGAATGTTTTATCTTTTTGCAAATATCCCGAGAGGAGCCAAGCAATATCTGCTTAATTAATTGCGTCAGGAGGAAATCAGTGATAACTTAGACGCCATCTTCAATTTCCTACCTTTAAAGAACAGAATGCTTAAGTTTAAGACCATATGCTAGGTTGGGCTCTCAAATTTCGGAATAAAAAAAAGTGCCCTCCTGGCCCCACCGTAGGCACAACGGACTTATCGTTAGGTGGTGGGCAGACGGCCGACTGCAAAAATAAATATACGCATATAGCTTGCCTGTTCTTGTGCGGAGCAGCTCAGTCACTGGCAAATAAAAAGTGCCCAAGCACTTGCAGGAAAGAATTAATGCCTGAAACACGATGGTGTCATTTTTCTTTTGTGAATCAGGGGCGCAGCAATCGGCCCGTTTGTTGAAAAATCACAACCATTAGTCACTCTTGAACCGTGCATGCGATGTAATTTACGATATATGTACATATTCTTTCTAATCATCGAAT